>NC_048575.1:8877344-9184844 GCF_013265735.2 Oncorhynchus mykiss
TTGTTTACATTTACTTTGTTTACAAACATCGGACAAGCTTCTACTGTATTTTGGGTTTTGATACTCCCAGTCGAATGTCACGGCCCTGACCGGCTGTGGGGAAAACGACCTGTGGTTACCTAGGTTACCCCATTGGCTCACGGCAAATACTTGACCCTTTTTAAATGCAGTTTTTTTGTTAACTGCTTTTTTTTAAAGTCAATTACAAAACTACATTTAAGAGAAGTACAAGATGACTTTTTCAACATTGCTTGATCCCGAGCATTCTCACTACTTAGATTAATGTAATATTGACTGTAGGGATTCCTTCATGCCCCTTTTCATGACGGTGCTAGCAGCCACGTGACTGGAACATTAAGCTGAACAAGACCAATAACACAAACAAACAGACTATACAGCTAGTGAGTGGAGTTACAAATCGACTAAAACAAGTGAAATGTCTTACCCGTGATGAAATGTTCCCCACACCCATAGATACGTGTAGCCTACTTGGACATCGGGCCCCCACATTTCCCACGCCGAATAACCTGTAGCCACAGGACTCTTGTCGCAGGCTTCATTTCCCTATGTGGGAGCATTGCCAACCGTAGGTCAGGATCTTTGACCTGGTTACATGTACATTGAACAATGAAGTTGTCTCTTTTACAATGGGGTTCAATGGGAAATAATGTCTGTTTTCCCCAATTTGTGGGTTTAGTCGAGGGAGAATTACATCTTATGACGGGAATATCTACTTGGGGTATCGGGTGAACGAAGCTCATGAGGATTATATTCTTCAAGAATTACTGGGTTTATATCATTCATTTATAAGTCCCCAAATAGATGTAGCAACTAAGGATTCCAGCTTTAATTTGTTACATTCACTGCTAAAATGGACTACTGAGAAATTTGATGTAAAAAAAATATATATATCTGCGACTCCGCAAATGGTGGTCCTTGAGCTTTTGGCTGTGATTTGGTGGTCCTTGAGCTTTTGGCTGTGATTTGGTGGTCCTTGAGCTTTTGGCTGTGATTTGGTGGTCCTTGAGCTTTTGGCTGTGATTTGGTGGTCCCCCGAACCAGAAAGGTTGGGAACCTCTGCTGTAAGTCTTAATAGTGACACCTGGTGACAAGGCATGATACTATCCTTTTGTTGGGAACCTCTGCTGTAATTCTTAATAGTGACACCTGGTGACACGAAATGATACTATCCTTTTGTTGTCATTGGCTTGAGAAAGTACTGCATCACTTTTCTACTGCTGTCTCTTTCTAAATCACCACAAAGCATTTATCCCATGAATCTATTAGTGTTAATTATAATGTAATCATGTTTCTAAGTGATTTATTTACATACAATCAAATCAAAATGTAATATAAATGTTAATGTCCTAATTCTATTCATTTTTGACATTATAATGTGTTCCAATCATATTCACCCTTTTTCTCTTCCTCACAGGAGACTCTGGCCCGTGTGCTCATCCCAACTCCAGGTTCTGTACCCCGGCGGCCCAGTGCCCCATCATCGACCCCCAGTGGGAGAGTGACGAGGGTGTGCCCATCGATGCCATCATCTTCGGGGGCAGGAGGCCAGAGGGTGAGTGGCCTCTATTGATCCAATGACTAAAACATTGGTTTAGCGGACCATCTAAGATTACCACTATATATTTTCATACTAGCATCTAGTGTTGTAGCTAGTGTTGTAAATTATACAGTTTTGGTTAATGTAACGACAACAAATACAAATGATTCCCTATGATGACTGAATTGACATTCTTATCCAATGTGTCACTTTGGGACACTGTTGCTCTGACCTCTGTTTCCCAGGAGTCCCTCTGGTGTACGAGTCGTTTAACTGGCGCCACGGTGTGTTTGTAGGAGCCTCTATGAGGTCTGAGGCCACAGCAGCTGCTGAGTACAAAGGTACAGAACCTCATTAACCACATTAAAGAGCTTGTCAAAGTTAATTCAATCATTTAATTAATGTTTCTGGCTCCCGAGTGGCAGCGGTCAATGACACTGCATCTCACTGGTGGTTTGACTCCAGGCCGTATCATAACCGGCCATGATTGGGAGTCCCATAGGGCGGTGCACAATTGGTCCAGCGGCATCCTGCTTTGGCCGGTGTAGGCTGTCATTGTAAATAAGAATTTGTTCTAAACTGACTTGCCTAGTTAAATAAAGGTTAAATACAGAACAGTTCTAACATTTAAGTGGATAGGAGCTGTCTATAGAGTAGACATTAACCTTAGAGAGGTTTTTACTATCACCTGATATGATGGTATACTGTTGTCCCTGATTCCTCTGTGATAATGTAGAAAACCATGACATTTTGAATATATATTTTTTCTCCAGGCAAGGTTATCATGCACGACCCCTTCGCCATGCGCCCCTTCTTCGGCTACAACTTCGGTGACTACCTAGCCCACTGGCTGAGCATGGAGACCCGCAAGGGCGCCACCCACCTGCCCAAGATCTTCCACGTCAACTGGTTCCGGAAGGACCCCGCGTCGGGCTCTTTCCTCTGGCCGGGTTTCGGTGACAACGCCCGCGTTCTGGAGTGGATCTTCAAGCGCTGCGGCCGCGAGAGGGAGGACGAGGCGGCCAAGAAGAGCATGGTGGGCTGGGTGCCACTGGAGGGAGCCATCAACCTGCAGGGACTGGGCAGCAAGGTGGACATGGGTGCCCTCTTCGACCTGCCCAAGGCCTTCTGGGAGAAGGAGACCCAGGAGCTGAGGGCGTACTTTACCCAGCAGGTGGGAGCCGACCTCCCCCAACAGGTGGAGGGAGAGCTGAAGGCTCTGGAGGACAGGATCAGGAATTGAGAGGTGGAGGGACCAGATGATTCAGAGAGAGACAGTATTGACTATTGGACATTACACTACGCTGATGCTGCTAAATGATATGGTAGTACTGACAAAAAATTACTAACAAGCTAATTTCAATTTTGTGGAAACTGCTTTGCGTATATGTGGGTAGATGTAAACCAAAGTTTCTAAATTGTAAGAAAATACAATGAGATGATGTGACTGCATCACTGAAGAATGCAGTTCATGCTATCACACACTGTCAGTGGCTATATCAGTAGGTTGTAGGTGATGGAGCAGAATCGGTGTTTAGCAGTACCTTACTGACATCTTGCAAAGAAGTATAAAGGTATTGGATGTTTACAAGCTTTAGCCCAAATAATCTAATCTAATCAGGACAAGCTTAAATATCCATATTCATTTAAACATTTTTAAACAGCATTTTTTTTGTCACTTTTGTATTGTTTCCAATAAAAATGATTATGAGCTAATGTTTACACATGAGAAATGTAACATGTTGGACCAATAAAAATGATTTAATGTCAAGGTTTTTATTACAGTGCAATTAATAAACAACCTCAAATTCAGCCTCAATTGTGTCCGTTGATCAACACCAAACATAACTGACATAACTCCCCAAAATATATACATTAAAAATTCGTAAGTAATGGTAATATTTAAGAAGAATAAAGTTCAGATTCAGTTTAGAGTGATTCATATAATGTTCAACATATTCATATATTTGACCTTTCTGTTACATGATTTCCAGTGTGCTGTTTGTAACACTTGGGGAGATGGTCACTAGACTCAATGCTGTATGTTGTGGATTATCAATCAAATGTATTTACAATTCCCTTACATCAGCTGACGACACAAAGTGCTGTACAGAAACCTAGCCTAAAACACCTAACAGCAAGCAATGCAGATGTAGAAGCACGGTGGCTAGGAAAAACTCCCTAGAAAGGCCAGAACATAGGAAGAAACCTAGAGAGGAACCAGGCTCTGAGAACCAGTCCTCTTCTGGCTATGCCGGGTGGAGATTATAACAGAACATGGCCAAGATGTTCAAATGTTCATAGATGACCAATAATCACAGTGGTTGTCGGGGGTGCAACAGGTCAGCATTTCAGGAGTAAATGTCAGTTGGCTTTTCATAGCTGATCATTCAGAGTAACTCTAAACTCCTGTTGAGAGGGTCTCCTGGAATATGTGTTGTTGTGTCCTCTTCATGACTCTATTGGTGTGTTTGGACAAGGATAGTTTGTTGGTGATGTGAACACCAAGGAACTTGAAGCTCTCAACCTGCTCCACTACACTGCCCCGCTCGGGCCCTCCTTTTCCTGTAGTTCACTATTCTCTCCTTTGTCTTGAGCACGTGGAGGGGGAGGTTGTTGTACTGGCACCACACTGCCAGGTTTCTGACCTCCTCCTTAGACTGAACCAGGTTTTTCTCTAGTTTTGCCTGTGCTTAGCTCTATTCCATTTATTTTTATCCTAAAACACTTGATGACAAGCATACCCATAACATATTGCAGCCATCACCAGGCTTGAAAATATGAAGAGTGTACTCAGTGATATGTTGTGTTGGACATAGAATTATTTTCTTTGCCAAATGTTTTGCAGATTTACTTTAGTGCCTTATTGCAAACAGAATGCATGTTTTGTAAAATTGTTATTCTGTACATGTTTCCTTCTTTTCACTCTGTCATTTAGGTTAGTATTATGGAGTAACTACAATGTTGTTGATCAATCCCCATCCAGTTTATCCAATCACAGCCGTTAAACTATGTAACTGTTTTAAAGTCACCATTGACCTTATGGTGAAATCAGTGGAGGCTGCTGAGGGGAAGACAACTCATAATAATGTCTGGAACGGAGCAAATGGAATGGAATCAAACACATGGAAACCATGTTGGATGTATTTGGTACCATTCCACCTGTTCTGCTCCAGCCATTACCACGAGTACGTTCTCCCCAATTAATGTGCCACCAACCTCCTGTGGGTGAAATCCCTGTGCAGTGTTTTTCCTCTCCGGCGACTGAGTTATGAAGGACGCCTGTATCTTTGTAGTGACTGGGTGTATTGATAAACCATCCAAAGTGTAATTAATAACTTCACCATGCTCAAAGGGATATTCAATGTCAAATGTATTTTATTTTTATCCATCTACCAACAGGTGCTCTTCTTTGTGAGGCATTGTAAAAGCTCCCTGTCTTTATGGTTGTATCTGTTTGAAATTTGCTGCTTGACTGAGGGAACTTACAGATAATTGTATGTGTGGGGTACAGAGAAGAGGTAGTCATTCAAAAATCATGTTAAAAACTAGTATTGCACACAGAGTGAATCCATGCAACTCATGTGACTAGTTAAGGAAATCTTTACTCCTGAACTCATTTAGGCTTGACATGGAAAAGGTGTTGAATACATATTGACTTTCAGCTTTTCATTTTTATGTCTAAAAACATAATTCCACATTGTGTGTAGACCAGTGACACAAAATCTCAATAGAATCCATTTTAATGAGATGTTAAATGTTGGACCAATAAGACCAAAAGATTTCATGGAAATGTAATTTAAAGGTTTTTATTACAGTGCAATTAATTAACAACCTTAAATTCAACCTCAATTGTTTTGTTAATTTAACACTAAATATAAAAACTGACAAGATAAATTATAAATAGATACAGTTGAAGTCTGAAGTTTACATACACCTTAGCCAAATACATTTAAACTCAGTTTTTCACAATTACTGACATTTAATCCAAGTAAAAATTCCCTGTCTTGGGTTAGTTAGGCTCACCACTTTATTTTAAGAATGTGAAATGTCAGAATAATAGCAGAGAGTGATTTATTTCAGCTTTAATTTCTTTCTTCACATTCAAAGTGGGTCAGAAGTGTCACGTTCTGACCTTTATTTCCTTTGTTTTGTATTTAGTTAGTATGGTCAGGGCGTGAGTTGGGTGGGTAGTCTATGTTTGTTTTTCTATGTTTTGGGGCATTTCTATGTTTCGGCCTAGTATGGTTCTCAATCAGAGGGAGGTGTCATTAGTTGTCTCTGATTGAGAATCATACTTAGGTAGCCTGGGTTGCACTGTTTGTTTGTGGGTGATTGTCTATGTTGATGGCTTGTTTCAGCACAGGTCTCATTTTGTAGCTTCACGGTCGAATTTGGTTTATTGTTTTTGTTACTCGTTTGTATAGTGTTCAGTCTTTCTTTATTAAAGATTTACCATGGACACTTACCACGCCGCATATTGGTCCTCTGATCCTTTTCGCCTCTCCTCTTCAGAAGAAGAGTAGGACGACCGTGACAGAATCACCCACCCACCAAGGACCAAGCGGCGTGGTAAAAGGCAGCGACGTCAACAACAGCGGCCAGCTTCACATGACTACACAACTTGGGAGGAGATAGGCAGATGGGCGATCGACCCAGGGAGAGTGCCGGAGCCCGCCTGGGATTCGATGGAGCAGTGCAAGGAAGGTTACAGGAGAATGAGGTTGGCGAAGGCAGTGCGACAGGTACGAGAGGCAGCCCCAATTTTTTTGGGGGGGGAGGCACACGAGGGGTGGAGCTAAGCCAGGTAGCAGACCTGCGCTCACTCCTCGTGCTTATTATAAGCAGCGCGTTACTGGTCAGGCACCGTGTTATGCGGTTAAGCGCACGGTGTCGCCAGTACGTGTCCATAGCCCGGTGCGCTATAGGACAGCCCCCCGAGAGTGTCATGCGAGCGCGGGCATCGAGCCGGTACGCAGTTTTGGTCCAGGGTATCCTGCGCCGGCTCTGCGTGCTGTGTCTCCGGGGCGCTGGGAGGGTGCAGTGCGTCCTCTGCCTGCGCTCGGCTCGTGCCGGGCAAATGTGGGAGTGGAGCCTAAGGGAGAGGTGCGTGTAGTAAGCACTAGATCTCCCGTGCTTACCCACAGCCCGGTTCAACCTGTGCCTGCACTCTGGAGGGTCCGGGCTAGAGCAGTGATCCAGCCTGGGGAAGTGGTGCCAAGGCTGCGCGCCAGAGCAGCAGTGCTCCCCCACAGCCCGGTCCTTCAGGTGCCTCCTAACCCCAAGCCTCCTGAAGGTCTCCCCAGCCTGGTGGTTCCTGTGGCAGCCCCACGCACCAGGCTGTCTCTCTGTCTCCTCCCTGCAGGTGGTCCCGCCTGTCCGGCGCCGCTGCCGGAGTCTCCCGCCTGTCCGGCGCCGCTGCCGGAGTCTCCCGCCTGTCCGGCGCCGCTGCCGGAGTCTCCCGCCTGTCCGGCGCCGCTGCCGGAGTCTCCCGCCTGTCCGGCGCCGCTGCCGGAGCCTCCCGCCTGTCCGGCGCCGCTGCCGGAGCCTCCCGCCTGTCCGGCGCCGCTGCCGGAGCCTCCCGCCTGTCCGGCGCCGCTGCCGGAGCCTCCCGCCTGTCCGGCGCCGCTGCCGGAGCCTCCCGCCTGTCCGGCGCCGCTGCCGGAGCCTCCCGCCTGTCCGGCGCCGCTGCCGGAGCCTCCCGCCTGTCCGGCGCAGCACATATTAAGTAATTTCTCACATAAAGATCTGCAATGTACACTACATGACCAAAAGTATGTGGTCACCTGTTCATCGAACATCTCATTCCAAAATCATGGGCATTAATGTCAATGTCATTAAATAGCTGAATCCACGCATTTGAAGGGGTGTCCACATACTTTTGAATATATTGAGTATAAGTAACCTAAGATTGTGCCCTACGTGCCCATTTTACCTTTAATTAACACCTTCACGATCGGACCTTAAATGACATACCCAAATCTAACTGCCTGTAGCTCAGGATCTGATGCAAGGATATGTATATTCTTGATACCACTTGAAAGGAACCACTTTGAAGTTGGTGGAAATGTGAGGGAAAGGGAGAGGGGGATAAGTAGCCAGTTGTCCTACTGAATGTATTCAACAGTAACCTCTCTTCCGCATTTAACCCAACCCCTTTGAATCAGAGAGGTGAGGGGGGCTGCCATAATCGACATCCACGTCTTCGGTGCCCGGGGAACAGTGAGTTAACTGCCTTGCTCAGGGCCACTGATTTTTACTTTGTCAGCTCGGGGATTCGATCCAGCAACCTTCCGGTTACTGGCCCTAACGCTCTAACCACTAAGATAAAACAAAGGAAAAATATGCGTTTTTTTTATTTTTTTCATTATCTTTGAAATGTAAGAGAAAGGCCACAATGTATTATTCCAGTTTAGTCGCAATTTAGATTTTGGCCACTAGATGGCAGAGTTTTAGACTGATCCTATGAACCATTGCATTTCTGTTCAAAATGTTGTATCAAGTCTGCCCAACTATGCCTAATTGGTCAATATATTCATTTTCAAAAATGTTCACTCTAACAGCTACTGTAAATTAGACAGTGCAGTTACAGTGGTTCCTCCTTTAAAAGTTGTGAGACTTAGAGGTACCCAGCATCACAGCTTCATTGCTCCAGACCACCGCAAGGGGGAGTTAGAGCACTCATTATGCATTTGGGTCCCAAGGTTTTTATATGACCAATCATATGAAGTGGTTCCAATGACGAATTTGATGTGAGCCACCCATCCCTGGTGACTTTCTTCAGCGAAGATAGCTGACAAAAAAAAGCAAATTTAAGTAATTATAACGTCATAACGAGTCAAGCAAAAAATGTACAATTGAGAGGAATGTGTTAGTTAATGTAGATTGTACATATATTTTTGTCAAAAATGTTAACTTTCGAAAATAGCTATTTATCAAGTTTTTTTCAGTCATATCCAATACCAGGTGTATCAAACTCCATTCTTTGAATGATGCTGTGTCTGCATGTACGTATTACAGATATACACTTCAACAGTGTTTACCACTCTTGCTCCTGGGACATCAATGATTACACATTGTAACTATGCAAGAGACTGGAAACGTGATTTAAGTAAAGGCTGATTTCTAATTCATATATACAGAATAAAAAACAGTACATCCTGCCAGCACGCCCACAAGCGAGCCACTCAGGTGGAGAATGAGGCGTGGAAGAGAGCGTGGAATGAGATTGGAGGCTATTTGCTCTGAGACCGGCATAATAATGTAATGAAACAAGCAGGGAGCAGGTTTTGAACCTTCAACATTCTAGCCTGAAGTCCAGCACGCTATCGACTGTGCCCAAATATATTAATTGGGGTTGGGGTCGATTGTGGCTAAAAACACTTTATCAATTGGAATCTTTAAGGTGTGGAAAGGGGGAGTATTATTAATAGTTTTTCACAAGCGTAGCAGGATGTGCTATTAGCCGAACAATAGACTATTCAACCTTTTCTAAATAAATGTTGAATAGCCGAGCTAGGTGTGAAACCCCCCTCCCCCTCCCCAACTTGAGCTAGGTGTGAACCTCCCCCTCCCTTCTCCCCAACTTTCAAAAAAAAATCTTTCCACATCTACCTACACACGTATCTACCTACACACGGTTAATGTTCTGAATTTAAAAAAATAATAATTATATATATATATATATATATTGGTCATGGCTCCCGAGTAGCGCAGCGTTCTAAGGCACTGCATCTCGTTGCAAGAGGCTTTACTACAGTCCCTGGTTCGAATTCAGGCTGTATCACATCTGACCGTAATTGGGAGTGCCATAGGGCGGTGCACAAGTGGCCCAGCGTCATCTGGGTTTGGCTGTATACTGTATACCTACCATATGCGAAATGAGTCTCACTAGTGTTGAGTAATGTTCTGTTAAACATTGTGACGGTCTTATATATTTCAAGAGCATATTGAAACAAAAGCCTACAACTATTTTAGCACCGTTTCGCGTGGCCCTGAGACAAGCGTGGGGACTGGTCTTGATGAATCAATGAGATTTTTTTCCCCCACTTAATGTCAGTTTGGGTATTGGTTAGACAAGAATTAGAAAATGAGTGTGCAGAAATGGTATGCTCTTAGTGTAACCTTTATAGGCAAGTCAGTTAAGAACAAATTCTTATTTACAAGGACAGCCTACTCCTTCCTCCCCGTAGGGGAATTGAACCCGGTCTCCCACCTGCCCTGCGGGAATTCTTTAGCTAAATAGCCCAGTACTGTACTGCCGACCATCACGTTGTACAGCACCATATTTTCCGTTCCATACTAATGGACACCCAGAGGGTTTTTCGTTTTTTCTTGGAATAGAAAAACCATAATATTAATCAAAATAATTAATCAAGTACCAGTCAAAAGTTTGGACACACCTACTCATTCCAAGATAAAAAATAAAAAAAACTATTTTCTACATTGTAGAATAATAGTGAAGACATCACAACTATGAAATAACACATATGGAACCAGTTAAATTAAGAACAAATTATTATTTACAAGACAGTCTACTCCTTCCTCCCTGTCAGGGATTTGAACCCCAGTCTCCTGTATGCTCCGCATTCTGTAGTACAGACATGGCCTGCTCTCCCTTATGTAAGGAATTAGGTACTTTCCCATGTTTACTACAGTATGTATTGTAGACTGCACAGTAGCCTAATAAAGAAATGCAGCTGGCTCATATCTTCAAAATGCTTTAGATGTTTTATTATCCAAATGTAAAAGCATATACTGTACGGTACTGTATTTCTTCATCAGGATCTTTATGCTTTCGTTAATAAAATAATGATAAAAATACTCTTTCAAAATGCAGATGTTGATTTAGTTATGGATCCATAATGAATTACTGTGGGAATAAATATCACTGATTTACAGAAATATTGGAACAAAGTTGTCTAATGAAAGCAAACTATGTAGAATCCTCCAATCCTCATGCTGTAGCCTACATCTGACCGTCATGTTGTACAGCTCCATATTTTACATTCCATCCTAACGGAAACCCTGAGGGTTTCGTTTTTTTCATTTTTTCTCGGAATAGAACACCAAAATAATAATCCAATTAATTAAGCCAAATTTCTTAAAATCAATCCAATTTACAATGTTATTACAAAAAAGGTTTTAAATTCTCTGGTAACGGAAGACAATCAAATGTTTCTCAAAGATGCCCTCTGGTGGTCAAACTAGCAATAACTTGCATTAACAGAAAAAAATGGCTGACAAATAGATAACGTACCACAGAATGCTGCAGCAGGCAGCAAGGTGTGCCTCAGGATGATGTAACTTTTAAAGGAGGAACTACTGTAGATTAACAAGAATTTAAGCTTTCTGCCCATATATGACATGTCTACGTCCTAGGAAATGTTCTTGTTACTTACAACCTCATGCTAATCACATCAGCGCACGTTAGCTCAAATCAAATGTATTTATATAGCCCTTTGTACATCAGCTGATATCTCAAAGTGCTGTACAGAAACCCAGCCTAAAACCCTAAACAGCAAGCAATGCAGGTGTAGAAGCACGGTGGATAGGAAAAACTCTCTAGAAAGGCCAAAACCTAGGAAGAAACCTAGAGAGGAACCAGGCTATTTGGGGTGGCCAGTCCTCTTCTGGCTGTGCCGGGTGGAGATTATAACAGAACATGGCCAAGATGTTCAAATATTCATAAATGACCAGCATGGTCAAATAATAATAATCACAGGCAGAACAGTTGAAACTGGAGCAGCAGCACGGCCAGTTGGACTGGGGACAGCCGTCCCGTGGGGGGGACCGATCACATAGAGGATAAGAAATTATTTTGGAAGTAGGTTAGGATTACAGAACGGCACCTGATAGCATATGATAGCAAAATGTATAGAATTGCAGGAAATTAGCTTTAAAACAGAAACCTTTTCTATCAGCCCCATGGCAAAATGTGTTTAATTGCAGGAAAGTAAGCTCAGGATCCCAAATGCGGTCACCCAACACTGGATAGGAGAGCATTTCCCTAACCCTAACACTTTTACCTAACCTTAACCTCAGTCTCCTAACATGCAGAATTAATTATCCTAACCTACTGCATAAGTTCTCATAAACTCCTATGAAAAAGTAAATTCCATATCGAAGTGACGTGAAAAGTTTGTCTCTGTGGCATCCAGCCCAAAAGGCTCTTCTTGGCAAATAGACTTCAAAGAGGAAGTTGGTGTAGGAGAAGTTGAGAGGTGTGTAAGAATCACTCAGATACAATTACAGTTACTCTGTTTCATACCAAGTCTGTTTTTCATGTTGAAACATAATGTGACAACCATATGTTTTGTATCGAAATAAAATTGAACTTTTTCCTGTTTTGTCTTGAATAGATGAATAGTGGATTTTGGTTCATGATTTAACTATATGTTTAAATCAAACACACATTCCCATTCAAGCCTGTGAGATAGAGGAGAGGGAGATGGTTATAATGCCAAACGTTTCCTTTGTTGTATTATATCAATTTATTGGGGGCAGACTTAGTGATTTGGGGGCCCGTTTCTGAATGCTGCTGACCTGTCCTACCGTGAGAAAGGGACAATAAATACCGTAGTATTCTTTAAAAATGATTTCTCATACAGTTATTAGGAAGTATGTCACTGATGAGATGTGAGATATGCCACATGAATTTCATCACTTTAGTTAGTCAGACCTCACTATGTGTGTGACAGTTTCTGCTGTAGACAGTTTACGTTACCGTCTAAGGCAAGTATCAACTTCTTCACTATATTTTCTGTTCATTTTAATGTTCAAAATAAATAAATAAATGAATTATGAGTAATGAGATTCAATATGTTCTGATGTACTGCTGTTTGTTCATGTATTAGCTTTACAACTGAAGGACATCGTGTATTTGATATGGGGATGGTTTAATGTGTTGTGTGAGTTAAGTTACTCCACCAGTAAGTGTATGTTTGTACTGTTTCAGGTGATCAGTAGTGTGTGAGTTCTCACATGGCTTGTTCTGAGAACATGTTTTTTCTCATTGGCCTCTTTATGTCAGGTGAGTCTTCCACACAACAACATCTAGTTATGAATCAGACATAAAGGAATAACCACAAGTCATTATATTTTATGGGATGTGCTATATTCCAGCCTTTTAATTGTGTAGAAAAGTGTACAGTTAATTCCTGATAAGTGTATTTTAATAGTCTGGATTTAAACTGCTGTGAAAAAGTTTTTGCATATTTTCAGTTATTCAATCAAAAGATGATATTAGATAAATGGAACCTGAGTGAACAAATAACACAACATTTACATACATATTTAATTTATTTCATTAACAAAGTTATGCAACACCCAATGCCCCTGTGTGAAAAAGTAATTGCCCCTTATACTCAATAACTGGTTGTGCCTCCTTCAGCTGAAATGACTCCAACCAAATTCTTCCTGTAGTTGTTGATCAGTGTCTCACGTTGCTGTGGAGGGATTTTGGCAAACTCTTCTATGCAGAACTGCTTTAACTCAGCAACATTTGTGGGTTTTCAAGCATTTGTGGGTTTTCAAGCTCGTTTCAAGTCCTGCCACAATATCTCAATATGGATTAGGTCTGGACTTTTAGTAGAACATTCCAAAACTTTACATTTGTTGCTTTTTATCAACTCTCATGTAGACTTGATTGTGTGTTTTGAAATGGTGGCACAACCAGTCATTGAGAGTAAGGGAGAAACTCCCTTTTCACACAGAGGAATTGGGTGTTGCATTACTTTGTTAATGTAATAAATGAAGAACTATAAAAAAAGTGTTATTTGGTAACTCAAGTTCCCTTTATCTAATATTAGGTTTTGGTTGAAGATCTGACATTTTGTATAAATTAAAGAAAAAATAGAGAACCAGAAAGGGGGTCAATACTGTTTAGTTTCACTGTATGTGAAACCGACGTCAGTGTTTGGTTAACAGTATAACTTCCACTACTGTCCCTGTCACCATACCGGGCTCAAACTAGTGGTCATCTGCTCTCAAACACACGTCACCTCAATCCTTGACAACACACCAACCAATTGAAAAATCACCTGTACATTGAAATAAATTCATATTAATGTTATTGGGAGAGACTGTACCAATGATGTGTATAAACCCTGGATCGCTGATGCTATGTAACGGCCAATGAGAGACTATGAAACCACCGGTCTCTATATATGGTACTCCCCAGAAGAAGCAGTCCTCCATGATAATTAATAGAATTCTACAGTATTTAAATCAAATGTTTCAAGGACTAAATTACATGTATTTCAGTATTTTGTTGTAGAAGGGACAGTAAAGTTAGTACTCTATAAATAAAATACTTTAATATCTGTACATGTTTATTTTTTGATTTGTTATGTTCAGGTGATATAAAAAGCATTATCTGGAGCACACTCAGAGAAAATGACTTAGTGTAGAGGTGCTGACTAACGGTGAATACACTGTAAGCTATAAAAACAAAGAGAGTTGAACACTCTATATATATATATATATATAAACTCCCAGTCATTTATTGGGTAAAACACCAACGTTTCTGCATCACTGTTCCTTCTTCAGGGTAAAGTCATGAATGTTTGAACCAGGTTATGTAGACAAACAGTGAAATTAGTGCAACCAATAACAATAGTGAGGGGTGTGTCATAATTATGAGGTTCATTAAAATGAATTTAATAAAACTGTTAAAAGAATAGTTTACATCATATTGAATATATTAGCCTATTGTTATCATTAACATTAGTATAAGGTTAGCATCCACATACATTATTGTTTAATTTAATTTCACATGTATTTAATTGTTTCCAATTTCATAAAATGTTGTTACATGTAATCTTTTGGTTCATCAATAATGCACAATAAGCATCATCAACAGGGGGAACATATTGGTTGTACGCTGATAAACTGTAGAAAGAATACACTCATTTAAAAGACTTCTTCATCAAACTAATTGTTCATAAGAAGGTCCTGAGATCAAAGTCAATATTAAGACAGTAGGGGTAAATGTTTTTAAATACCTCCTCTCCTTGGTAGGCCAACATACTCAATGCTTGTGTATATGCGTGTGTTTTTGAGTGAGGAGATGGGATGGTTAGCTTCAACAAAGTGAGCTGCTACTGGATAGTCAGGGTTATTACACCTGATTGAGCTGCGGTGGTTGTCACACCCTGACCTTCGAGAGCTTTTTATGTCTCTATTTTGGTTTTGTCAGGGTGTGATTTGGGTGGGCATTCTATGTTCCTTTCTCTATGTTTTGTATTTCTTTGTTTTGGCCAGGTATGGTTCTCAATTAGGGACAGCTGACTATCGTTTTCTCTGATTGGGAACCATACTTAGGTAGCTTTTTCCCACCTATGTTTTGTGGGTAGTTGTTTTCTGTTTAGTGTTTTCTGCACCTGACAGGACTGTTTCAGTTTGCACTTTGGTCTTTTTGTGTCAGTGTTCAGTTAAATAAAGGTCATGAACTCTTACCACGCTGCGCTTTGGTCCGATTCCTCCTCATCAGACGACGACACACGTGACAGTGGTCAGCTATGCATTGTTTTAATTGTCTTTTCGGTTGTCCTACGTAGGCTTTTCCACATGAACATGTGATGAGACAGATTACTCCCCTTTCCTTGCAAGAGATGATACCCCTAACAGGGATGTTTCCGCCTGTATGTGGGTGTCTGAAGAAGGATGTTTGTGTAGTGCTATTGCACTGTGAGCATGAGCCACATTGGTATTTCCAATTTGGATTGTGTGTCAAGAGTGTCTGAGTGGGTTCAGGGGGCAGGTCAGATTCACTAAACTATCCTCAATATTGTGACCACACTTATAGACCACCAGTGAGGGATCCTTGAAGAGGTTTGCCATTCTATAGTCTGACTGCAGAATATGCCAGTGCTTTTTCAGGATTGCTTTCATTTTCTCTGAACACTTGGTTTACTTAGTGCAACAGACGTTGTTTTTCTTCTTTGGTTTAGTTTTTAGCAATTCTTCTTGTGATTTTTGAGATATTTTCATCACTACAGCATCAATAGTTTTTTCCATGTAGCCTCTGAATTTAAATGTATTTTTCATTTTCTTAGCATTGCTGTCAAAGTCTGACTATTGGACACAGATTTGTTTAACCCTGCATAACTGGCTATATGGTAGACCATTCCTGAGGGGAAGGGGATGCATAATATCCCCACGTAGCAGGGTTTTGCGGTCTGTTGGCTTTGTATACAAGTCTGTATGTAATGCATCATTCTCTTTGATGATCCATAAGTCCAGGTAGTTTATTTTTCTCTCAACAGTCTGCATGGTGAATTTGAGATATTCAGAGCTCTCGTTTAGCAGAGTTTGGAATTCATTTAGTTCCTGCTGACTTCCTTCCAAGAGCACAAAGACATCTATGTATCTCTTCCATAGGAGGAATATAGAAAGTAGGGAGTGTGTCTTTGTTTTGTAGATGAGCGCTTCCTCAAATTGTTCCACATACAGGTTCACATAGTTGGCAAAGGGGGAGGCCATGGCTACATCCTGAAATGAAAGGAAAAAGTCTGACTCAAAGATTAATTAGTTATTGGACAATGCCAGTTCAGTGAGATACAAGATGCGATCATTGGCTGGAACAAGGGTAGGGTCTCTCTGTTGAAGCAAGTGTTGCAGGTCACAAAATATAATTTAAACGTCTGCATTAAGGTGTCTGTAATAGAATATACTTGTCAAAAACGAATGTAGACATTAATAAATGCATTTCTATAGCTTCCAACATCTGTTTTACACTGGAGGAGGAGTAACAAGATGGCTGTGCAGTTGCCTCCAAACAGCGCCCCATGTCAGTCATCTAGGGTTAATACATATCATTGGACTGAACTGATAATATATCAGAACCTCCCTGATGTTGTCTTTTATGTTGCAGGTGTTTTGGCCTGCTTTGGTCAAAGTGATTTGATCACCACAATGTCAGATAGACTGGATGTACTGACTGGCTCCTGTGTGCAAATCCCATGTTCATTTGATATTCCTGACCTACATAAGGATACATTTAACAGCGCAATACTAACCTCTGGAGTGTGGATTAAAGAAAACCCAAACTTTCGTGAGTGTCCGGACAGAGTGATATTTAACAGTAGTGAGACGGTCAACAGATATCAAGGGAAGATAACTGGAAACATGTCCCAGAAGATCTGCACCACAGTCTTCTTCAATGTAACCACCAATTACACTAATAAATACTACTTCAGGATTGAGAGTCAACCATTCCGTGCAACAGACACTGAAAAGTCTGTTTATATAGATGTCGGGGGTAAGAGACAATTTAACTGTTTACCAACTATTTTTCCAGTTTAGATTCCTTGCATCAAAGATAAGAGTTGAACAAGTGGATAATTTAACGATTAGTGTAAAATATATTTATCTACAATGTATTACAGATTTGCCTTCCAGTCCCATCATTACTGTCTCAGGTGAGGTGAAGGAAGGGACCCCTGTCAGTTTGAACTGCTCTGCTGTCGCTCCCTGTCCTGAACACCCCCCTGAGCTGACATGGATTCTCCCAACACAGTTCACAACTGAGAACCAACTGCAGGAGAATTCAGACCAAACCAAATCAGTTCTCTCCACGGTGACCTTCACTCCATCATACCTTCATCATGAGAAGAACATCACTTGTACTGCAGTCTACCCAGTAGGGACAAGCAACAAGACAGCTGAACATAACATGATGCTTAACGTTTCATGTAAGATTTAGTAACCGGTTCCTGTAGAATAGATCATTCTATCATGTTTTCACTGATGATTGTAATAGAGTGGATTTGATGAGACTATTCAATATACCATATCCAGATACATTCTAAATGAACCCCTCTCCCTCAGTCTCTCCTAAGGACACATTGGCCTCCATCAGTCCAGCTGATTCAGTATCAGTGGGCAGCTGTGTTAATCTGACCTGCAGCAGTACAGCCAACCCTCCTGTGACTAACTTCACCTGGTTCCAGATCAGTGGGGGTAAAACAACACAGGTAGCATCTGGACTGAGTTACACTCTCAATGTGACTGCTGGTGATGGAGGACAGTACTTCTGTGAAGCAAGAAATAGTCACGGCTGTGGGAAGTCGAATGAAGTGCAGCTGGCTATAAAAGGTAAAATGGGCACGTAGGGCACAATCGTAGGTTAGATATACAATATATATTCAAAAGTATGTGGACACCCCTTCAAATGCGTGGATTCAGCTATTTAATGACATTGACATTAATGCCCATGATTTTGGAATGAGATGTTCGATGAACAGGTGACCACATACTTTTGGTCATGTAGTGTACATTGCAGATCTTTATGTGAGAAATGACCTAATATGTGCTGCATTTTCAGGGCAAGAAGAGACTGTTAACACAATGGTTTTTGGGATTGCAGCAGGAACTTTGGGGGTCCTTTTGCTTATCAGCCTGATCAGTGTTATTGGATGGTAAAAACTATTCCTGACATCAATACAAAACTATTATTTCTGCTGTGTTTGTGCTTTAGCATATGGAAACCCTCACAGTGCATTCAGAATACCTTTCTAAATGTCTTCCAGGAGGAGAAACTCGAGGCTCCACGATGGACTTGAAAGGACAGACAGTCCACAGGGACAGGTGGGAATAAGGCTCAACTTACAAAACCATCTACAAAGTGTGTCTAAGGAAGTACTGAGTTAATGCTGAAACTATTTAAAATCATGAGATTAACATCATTTCAGAGCAAGTTTAGGGGGAGATGACCACATCGAAAGCAATGCCACATCCTGTAATGACATGGAATGATAACAGAATGGCTGTTGGACTTTGACAGTGTTCACTGTCTTTACACCTGTCAGTTGAATTTACATTTTCATTGACATCCACTCAGTATGTGTTGTGTAACCTGCTGACCTTAGAGTTTTACACATTACTGAGCTTAGAGCTTTACACCTGTTCCTCTCTCTGTGTTCTCTCCACAGAACTCCCCGGTTGGGACAGTGTGTACTAACCAGGCCACAGCCGGAGAGGAACCAGAGGAACCTGCAGAAGACCAGCCTGAAGAGATCCACTACGGTGACATAGACTTCTCCAAACTACAGACCAAAGAGATCCCAGCTGCAGCCCAGGACAGGGTCCAGGGACAGGAGAGTGAGTACGCTGAAGTCAACGTGACTGGGAGAGGGGCCCAGGAACCACCTCTTAACAACCTAGATGGGCTTTATGCACAAGTGAATAAAACAGGTGGATGCTAAGTATTTTGCAATTGGGTATCAAGTGTTTTTATGTAGAGTATTGTCATTGTGTATTAGTTTCTAATGGTACTTTTGTTACATTTATAATTGTGTGCTCTTTAATTATCTGCATATTTGTAGAATTTTCTGGGATGAAAAGTGTTTAACTGTTACTATAGTGTTGATACGATGATGCAGGCTACTCTTTATTTTAGACCATTTATTTTGAGTGTTGAGTTCACAGAGCATCTGTTTAATGGGTTCCAGTATAGAGGAACTGCTGAGTTCAACTAGCTCACTGAAGGCAGTTTAAGACCATATAAAGTCAATGATGACTGAGGAGAGAAGACACAGTTAGTTGGAGAGACAGTGGTCTGATACAAGACAGGAAGTTGGTGAAGTAAGTCTACATGATGTCAGAATGGTGTTAAAATCTACTAGTCACTGTTTATCTTCCTCTTTTGTGCAGTTCCCAGAATAATAATATCTATTTTCAGTTTATATCTATTTAGAAGTAATTATTTCAGTTTTTATGTTGAGTGTTAAATCGAAGAAACAATTGAGACTGAATTTCAGGTTGTTTATTAATTGCCCTGCAATAAAAACCTTTACATTCAATGTCCATGAAATATTTTGGTCTTATTGGTCCAACATTTAACATCTCATTAAAATGGATTCTATTGAGATGTTCACTGTTCTACACACAATGTGGAATTATGTTTTTAGACATAAAAATGAAAAGCTGAAAGTCAATATGTATTCAACACCTTTTCCATGTCAAGCCTAAATGAGTTCAGGAGTAAAGATTTCCTTAACTAGTCACATGAGTTGCATGGATTCACTCTGTGTGCAATGCTTGTGTTTAACATGATTTTTAAATGACTACCTCATCTCTGTACCCCACACATACAATTATCTGTTAGATCCCTCAGTCAAGCAGAAACTTTCAAACAGATATAAACAGCTTTCCCATTGCCTCACAAAGAAAGGCACCTGTTTCTAGATGGGTAAAAAGAAAAGATATCTGACCTTGAAAACCCCTTTGAGCGTAGTGAGTTTATTAATTACACTTTGGATGGTTTATCAATACACCCAGTCACTACAAACCCACTCAGGGATTTCACCCACAAGAGGTTGGTGGCACATTAATTGGGGAGAATGTACTTGTGGTAATGGCTGGAGCAGAACAGGTGGAATGGTACCAAATACATCCAACACGTTTTCCATGTGTTTGATTCCATTCCATTTGCTCCGTTCCAGACATTATTATGAGTTGTCTTCCCCTCAGCAGCCTCCACTGATTTCACCATAAGGCCAATGGTGACTTTAAAACAGTTACATAGTTTAATGGCTGTGATTGTGAGAAAATTGAGGATGGATCAACAACATGTTAGTTACTCCGTAATCCAAACCTAAATGAGAGACTGAAATGATGGAAACGTACCGAATAAAAAATATTCCAAAACATGCATTCTGTTTGCAATAAGGCACTAAAGTAAAACTGCAAAACATTTGGCAAAGAAATTCACTATGTCCAACATATCGTTGAGTACCACACTTCATCTTTTCAAGCATGGTGATGGCTGCAATATGTTATGGGTATGCTTGTCATCAAGTGTTTTAGGATAAAAATAAATGGAATAGAGCTAAGCAAAGGCAAAACTAGAGAAAAACCTGGTTCAGTCTGATTTTTAAAAGACACTGGGACGCAAATTCACCTTTCAGCAGGACAACAACCTAAAACAAACAGCCAAATATACACCAGAGTTGCTTACTATGACAATATTGAATGTTCCTAATTGTCCAAGTTACAGTTTTGATGGGCTTGAAAATCTATGACAAGACTTGAAAATGGCTGTCAAGCAATGATCAACAACCAATTTGAAAGAGCTTGATGAATTTTTTTAAAGAATAATGTGGAAATATTGTTCATTTCAGATGTGCAAAGCTCTTATAGACTTAACAAGAGACTCACAGCTCTTTTTGATTTATTTTTATTTCACCTTTAGTTAACCAGGTAGGCCAGTTAAGAGCAGGTCTCATTTACAACTGCCACCTGGCAAAAATAAAGCAAAGCAGTGTGACACAAACAACACAGAGTTACACATGGAATAAACATACAGTCAATAATACAATAGAAAAAGTCTATATACAGTGTGTGCAAATGAGGTAGGATAAGAGAGGTAATGCAATAAATAGGCAATAGTGGCGAAATAATTACAATATAGCAATTAAACACTGGGGTGATAGATGTGCAGAAGATGAGTGTGCAAGTAGAGATACTGGGGTGCAAAGGAGCAGAATAAATAACAGTGTGGGGATGAGGTAATTGGATGGGCTATTTACAGATGGGCTATGTACAGGTGCAGTGATCTGTGAGCTGCTCTGACAGCTGGTGCTTAAAGTTGGTGAGGGAGATATGACTCTCCAGCTTCAGTGATTTCTGCAGTTCGTTTCAGTCATTGGCAGCAGAGAACAGGAAGGAGAGGCAGCCAAAGTAAGAATTGGCATTGGTGGTGACCAGTGAAATATACCTGCTGGAGCGCGTGCTATGGGTGGGTGCTGCTATGGTGACCAGTGAGCTGAGATAAGGCGGGGCTTTACTTTGCAGAGACTTGTAGATGACCTGGAGCCAGTGGGTTTGGCGACGAGTATAAAGCGAGGGCCAGCCAACGAGAGCATACAGGTCTCAGTGGTGGGTGGTATATGGGGCTTTGGTGACATTCAGATGACACTATGATAGACTGCATCCAATTTGTTGAGTTGAGTGTTGGAAGCTATTGTGTAAAGGACGTCGACGAAGTCGAGGATCAGTAGGATAGTCAGTTTTACGAGGGTATTTTTGGCAGCATGAGTGAAGGATTCTTTGTTGCGAAGTAGTAAGCCGATTCTAGATTACATTTTGGGTTGGAGATGTTTAATGTGAGTCTGGAAGGAGAGTATACTGTCTAATCAGACACCTAGGTATTTGTAGTTGTCAACATATTCTAGGTCAGAACCGTCCAGAGTAGTGATGCTGGTTAGAGTTGCCCTGCCCTATACAAAACACTCACAAAATTTGAGTTTGCTATTCACAAGAAGCATTGCCTAATGTGAACTGTACCTCAAACAAAAGAGATCTCAGAAGACCTAAGATTAAGAATTGTTGACTTATATAAATCTGGAAAGGGTTACAAAAGTATCTCTAAAAGCCCTGATGTTCATTAGTCCACGGTAAGACGAATTGTCTATAAATGGAGAAAGTTCAGTAATGTTGCTACTCTCCCTAGGACTGGCCTTCCTGCAAACGTGACTGCAAGACCACAGCGCAGAATGCTCAATGAGGTTAAGAAGAATCCTAGAGTGTCAGCTAACGATTTACAGCAATCTCTGGAACATGCAAACATCTCTGTTAACAAGTCTACGATATGTAAAACACTGAACAAAAATGGTGTTCATGGGAGGACACCACAGCGCTACTGGCAAAATATTTTGTGGAAGGATTAAAATAAAGTTGAGTTGTTTGGAAGGAATACACAATACTGTGTGGAGAAAAAAAGGCACAACACACCAACATCAAAACCTCATCCCAACTGTAAAGTAGGGTGGAGGGAGCATCATGGTTGGGGTCTGCTTTGCTTCCACAGGGCCTGGACAGCTTGCTATCATCATCGGAAAAATTATTTCCCAAGTTTATCAGGACTTTTTGCAGCAGAATGTAAGGCTATCTGTCCTCCAATTGAAGGTCAACAGAAGTTGAGTGATGCAACAGGACAACAAACCAAAACACAGAAGTAAATCAACAACAGAATGACTTCAACAGAAGAAAATACGCCTTCTGGAGTGACCCAGTCAGAGTCCTGACCTCAACCCGATTGAGATGCAGTGGCATGACCTCAAGAGAGCAGTTCACACCAGACATCACAATAATATTGCTGAACTGAAACAGTTCAGTAGTACAGAAAACTGAGGTTGAGGTTATTGCTTCCAAAGGAGGGTAAACCAGTTGTAAAATCCAAAGGTTCACTAACTTTTCCCACCCTGCACTGTGAATGTTTACTCGTGTGTTCAATAAAGACGTGAAAACGTATAATTGTTTGTGTGTTGTTAGTTTAAGCAGACTGTGTTTGTCTATTGTTGTGGCTTAGATGAAGATCAGATTAAATTGTATGACCAATTTAAGCAGGTAATTCCAAAGGGTTCACATACTTTTTCTTGCCACTGTAAACTCAGGGTACCAAACGCTGTCTTCCAACCCGAGATAGGAGAGCATTTTCTTAACCATATCCCTTTTATCAAACCTATTTTTATTTATTTTTTAACCTTTATATAATCAAATTGGAGTGAAAAGAGTGTCTCTGTGGCATCCAGCCCACCAGGCTCCTCTTTGCAAATAGACTTCAAAGAGGAAGTTGGTGTCGGAGAAGTTGAGTGGTGTGTGAGAATCACTCAGATACAATTACAGTTACTCTGTTTCATACCAAGTCTGTTTTTCATGTTGAAATATAATGTGACAACCATATGTTTTGCATCGAACTCAAATGTAACTTTTCCTTTTTTGTCTTGAGTCAAATGGTTCATGATTGAACTGTATTTTTAAATCCCACACACATTCCTATTCAAGCCTGGCAAGAATCGACGTCTTCACAGTATCTTCTGTTATTTTGAACATTCAAAATAAATTAAAGGAGATTAATTCTGAGTAATGAGATTCAATATGTTCTAATGTACTGCTGTTTGTTCATGTATTAGCTTTACAACTGAAGGACATCGTGTATTTGATATGGGGATGGTTTAATGTGTTGTGTGAGTTAAGTTACTCCACCAGTAAGTGTATGTTTGTACTGTTTCAGGTGATCAGTGGTGTGTGAATTCTCACATGGCTTGTCCTGAGAACATGTTTTTTCTCATTGTCCTCTTTATGTCAGGTGAGTCTTCCACACAGCAACAGCAACAACTAGTTATGAATCAGACAGAGGAATAAGCACAAGTGATGATATTTCATAGTGTGAGCTATATTCCCGTCTGTCTCAATGTATAGAAAAGTGTACAAATAATTCCTGATAAGTAGAGTTTAATAGTCTGGATTCAAACATTGTGCTCCAGATATGTGCATGATCCAGTTTAGGGCATGGAGTGGTGACATCAGGACTCCACCTTCCGGCGCCGACAGAGATGGCCGCTTCGCTTCGCGTTCCTAGGAAACTATGCAGTATTATACATGTTATTTATTACATTGGTACCCCAGGTAATCTTAGGTTTCATTACATTCAGTCGGAAGGAACTACTGAATATAAGAGCAACGTCAACTCACCATCATTATGACCAGGAATATGACTTTCCCGAAGCGGATCCTGTGTTCTGCCTTCCACCCAGGACAATGGATCGGATCCCAGCTGGCGACCCAAAACAACGAGGTCGTAAAAGAGGCAAACAAAGCGGTCTTCTGGTCAGGCTCCGGAGACGGGCACATCGCGCACCTCTCCCTAGCATACTCCCAGTCTCTTGACAACAAGGTTGATGAAACCTGAGCAAGGGTAGCAAGGATAGCATTCCAGAGAGACATCAGAGACTGTAATGTTCTTTGCTTCACGGAAACATGGCTCACTCGAGACACGCTATCGGAGTCGGTGCAGCCAGCATGTTTCTTCACCTATCGCGCCGACAGAAACAAGCTTCTTTCTGGTAAGAAGAAGGGCGGGGGTGTATGCCTTATGATTAACGAGACGTGGTGTGATCATAACAACATACAGGAACTCAAGTCCTTCTGTTCACCTGACTTAGAATTCCTCACAATCAAATGTTGACTGCATTATCTACCAAGGGAATTCTCCAGGGCAACCAGGGCTGGTATAACCCTGGATCATTGTTATTCTAACTTCCGTGACGCATACAAGGCCCTCCCCCGCCCTCCTTTCGGAAAAGCTGACCACGACTCCATTTTGTTTCTCCCAGCCTACAGACAGAAACTAAAACAAAAAGCTCAGGCCTGATCAACGCTGGTCTGACCAATCTGATTCCACGCTTCAAGACTGCTTCGATCATGTGGATTGGGATATGTTCCGCATTGCGTCCAACAAGAACATTGACGAATACGCTGATTCGGTGAGCTAGTTCATTAGAAAGTGCATTGATGATGTCGTACCCATAGCAACGATTAAAACATTCCCAAACCAGAAACCGTGGATTGATGACAGCATTCGCGTGAAACTGAAAGCGCAAACCACTGCTTTTAACCAGGGCAAGGTGACCGGAAACATGACCGAATACAAACAGTGTAGCTATTCCCTCCTCAAAGCAATCAAACAAGCTAAGCTTCAGTATAGAGACAAAGTAGAGTCGCAATTCAACGGCTCAGACACGAGGTATGTGGCAGGGTCTACAGTCAATCACGGATTACAAAAAGAAAACCAGCCCCGTAGCGGACCAGGATGTCTTGCTCCCAGACAGAATAAATAACTTTTTTGCCCGCTTTGAGGACAATACAGTGCCACTGACACTGCCCGCAACCAAAACCTGCAGGCTCTCCTTCACTGCAGCTGATGTGAGAAAAACATTTAAACGGGTTAACCCCCGCAAGGCTGCAGGCCCAGACGGCATCCCCAGCCGCGTCCTCAGAGCATGCGCAGAGCAGCTGGCTGGTGTGTTTACGGACATATTCAATCAATCCTTATCCCAGTCTGCTGTTCCCACATGCTTCAAGAGGGCCACCATTGTTCCTGTTCCCAAGAAAGCTAAGGTAACTGAGCTAAACGACTACCGCCCGGTAGCACTCACCTCCGTCATCATGAAGTGCTTTGAGAGACTTGTCAAGGACCATTTCACCTCCACCCTACCTGACACCCTAGACCCACTCCAACTTGCTTATTGCCCAAATAGGTCCATAGACGACGCAATCGCAACCACAATGCACACTGCCCTAACCCATCTGGACTAGAGGAATACCTAGGTAAGAATGCTGTTCATCGACTACAGCTCAGCATTTAACACCATAGTACCCTCCAAACTCATCATCAAGCTCGAGACCCTGGGTCTCGACCCCGCCCTGTGCAACTGGGTACTGGACTTCCTGACGGGCCGCCCCCCAGGTGGCGGGGGTAGGTAACAACATCTCCACCCCGCTGATCCTCAACACTGGGGCCCCACAAGGGTGCATTCTGAGCCCTCTCCTGTACTCCCTGTTCACCCACGACTGCGTGGCCATGCACGCCCCCAACTCAATCATCAAGTTTGCGGACGACACTACAGTGGTAGGCTTGATTACCAACAACGACGAGACGGCTTACATGGAGGAGGTGAGGGCCCTCGGAGTGTGGTGTCAGGAAAATAACCTCACACTCAACGTTAACAAAACAAAGGAGATGATTGTGGACTTCAGGAAACAGCAGAGGGAGCACCCCCCTATCCACATCGACGGGACAGTAGTGGAGAGGGTTGTAAGTTTTAAGTTCCTCGGCGTACACATCACGGACAAACGGAATTCGTCCACTCACACAGACAGCATCGTGAAGAAGGCGCAGCAGCGCCTCTACAACCTCAGGAGGCTGAAGAAATTTGGCTTGTCACCAAAAGGACTCACAAACTTCTACAGATGCACAATCGAGAGCATCTGTCGGGCTGTATCACCGCCTGGTATGGCAACTGCTCCGCCCACAACCGTAAGGCTCTCCAGAGGGTAGTGAGGTCTGCACAACGCATCACCGGGGGCAAACTACCTGCCCTCCAGGACACCTACACCACCCGATGTCACAGGAAGGCCATAAAGATCATCAAGGACAACAACCACCCGAGCCACTGGCTGTTCACCCCTCTATCATCCAGAAGGCGAGGTCAGTACAGGTGCATCAAAGCAGGGACCGAGAGACTGAAAAACAGCTTCTATCTCAAGGCCATTAGACTGTTAAACAGCCACCACTAACATTGAGTGGCTGCTGCCAACACACTGATTCAACTCCAGCCACTTTAAACAATGCTACTTAATATAATGTTTACATACCCTACATTACTCATCTCATATGTATATGTATATACTGTACTCTATATCATCTACTGCATCTTTATATAATACGTGTATCACTAGCCACTTTAAACTATGCCACTTTGTTTACATACCCTACATTACTCATCTCATATGTATGTACTGTACTCGATACCATCTACTGCATCTTGCCTATGCCGTTCTGTACCATCACTCATTCATATATCTTTATGTACATGTTCTTTATCCCTTTACACTTGTGTGTATAAGGTAGTAGTTGTGGAATTGTTAGGTTAGAATACTCGTTGTTTATTACTGCATTATCGGAACTAGAAGCACAAGCATTTTGCTACACTCGCATTAAAACCTGCTAACCATGTGTATGTGACAAATACATTTGATTTGATTTGATTTGTATATTGAAATTAGTTCATATATTTTGCTGCAGAAGGAGAGATAGACTGTACTGAAAAGATCATATTACCTCCCTGATGTTGTCCTTCATGTTCCAAGTGTTTTGGCCTGTTTGGCCAACGAGATTTGATTGCCACAATAGAAGATAGACTGGACGTACTGACTAGCTCCTGTATGCAAATCCCATGTTCATTTGATAGTCCTTACTATAAATTTAACAGCACAATACTTACCTCTGGAGTGTGGATTAAAGAATTAAGAATTACCAGTGGGCGTCCGGACAGTGTGATATTTAACAGTAGTGAGACGGTGACTAGATCTTCAAGGGAAGATAACTGATAACTATTTTTCTAACATTTTATGACTAGAATAAGACCAAGTAGGCGGTGTGCCTGTCAGTGTAAAATATATTTATCTACATTGTATTACAGATTTGCCAGATTTGCCAGGTGAGGTGAAGGAAGGGACCCCTGTCAGCTTGAACTGCTCTGCTGTCGCTCCCTGTCCTGAACACTCCCCTGAGCTGACATGGACTCTCCCAACACAGTTCACACCTGAGAACCAACTGCATAAGAATCCAGACCAAACCAAATCAGTTCTCTCCACGGTGACCTTCACTCCGTCATATCTTCATCATGAGAAGAACATCACTTGTACTGCAGTCTACCCAGTAGGGGCAAGCAACAAGAGAGCTGAACATAACATGATGCTTAATGTTTCATGTAAGATTTAGTAACCGGTTTCTGAAGAATAGATCATTCTATCATGTTTTGACTGATAATTGTAATAGAGTCGATTTGATGAGACTATTCAATATACCATATCCAGATACATTCTAAATGAACCCCTATCCCTCAGTCTCTCCTAAGGACACCTCAGCCTCGATCCGTTTGGATGGTTTATCAATACACCCAGTCACTACAAACCCACTCAGGGATTTCACCCACAAGAGGTTGGTGGCACATTAATTGGGGAGAACGTACTCGTGGTAATGGCTGGAGCAGAACAGGTGGAATGGTACCAAATTCATCCAACATGTTTTCCATGTGTTTGATTCCATTCCATTTGCTCCGTTCCAGACATTATTATGAGTTGTCTTCCTCTCAGCAGCCTCCACTGATTTCACCATAAGGTCAATGGTGACTTTAAAACAGTTACATAGTTTAACGGGTGTGATTGGAGAAAACTGAGGATGGATCAGCAACATTGTGGAATAAGTCAAGGGGTCCTTTCTGAAGACACTGAGGATACCAAACATTAGGAAAACCTTCCTAATTTTGAGTTGAAACCCCTTTTTCTCTTCAGAACAGCCTCAGTTCATCGGGGCATGGACTCTACAAGGTGTCGAAGCGTTCCACAGGGATGCTGGCCCATGTTGACTCCAATGCTTCCTACAGTTATGTCAAGTTGGATGGATTTCCTTTGGGTGGTGGACCATTCTTGATACACACCGGAAACTGTTTAGAGTGAAAAACCCAGCAGTGTTGAAGTTCTTGAAATCGGTGTGTCTGCCACCTACTACCACACCTCGTTCAAAGGCACATACATTTTTGTCTTGCCCAAACACTCTCTAAATGACACACATACACAATCCATGTCTCAATTGTTTCGAGGCTTAAAAATCCTTCTTTAAACTGTCTCCCCCCCTTCATCTACAATGATTGAAGTGGATTTAACAAGTGACAACAATAAGGGATCATAGAATACACCTGCATTCACCTGGTCAGTCTATGTCATGGAAAAAGCAGTAAGATTGGTTCTGTTTTATCACCTAATACCTACTCATATATCCATTGATAGTGAGTGGAAGCCTGATCTGCATGCAGGCACATCGTTTCATTGTATTTTCATACATTTTATCCACAAAGAGGCAAAGCAGTTTCCACATAACTGAAAAGAGCTTGTCGTCCCTTTTTTGTCAGTCCCCCCATATCCCCATTCCCACCATATAGCAGCATCAGCGTAGTATAATGTCCAATAGTCAATACTTTCTCTCTTCTCTCTCTGAACCATCTGGTCCCTTCACCTCTCAATTCCTGACCTTGTCCTCCAGAGCTTTCAACTCTCCCTCCACCTGTTGGGGGAGGTCGGCTCCCACCTGCTGGGTAAAGTACACCCTCAGCTCCTGGGTATCCTTCTCCCAGAAGACCTTGGGAAGGACCTTGGGAAGGAACCTTGGGAACCTTGATTTGTCCAAATTTAGTTTTTTCGCAAGTTTAGGAGAATTAGGCTGCAGGTTAGGATAATTAACGTAGCAGGTTATGATAATTAGATCAAGGAACGGAAAAGTGTTAGGATTAGCTCAAAAGCTAAAAGAATTTGACGTCAATTTGACAAAGCTTTATCCCATCTAGACTTGACCGTCATAGAGGGAGTGTAAGGGGTGTGTAACTGGTGGCAGGGAAGTCAGACGCAGGAGAGCAGAACTAGGTAACAGCCGGAGCTGTTTAATTTCAAAACCAACGGCATCAAGAAATAATCAACATGGGTACAAAACCCGATGCGCACCAGTCAACATGTGCACAAGCACTTACAACAAACAATACCACACAAAGACATGGGGGGAACAGAGGGTTAAATACACAACACGTAATGAGGGAATGAAAACCAGGTGTGTGGGAAAACAGGACAAAACAAATGGAAAATGAATAACGGATCGGCGATGCCTAGAAGACCGGTGACGTCGATCGCCGAACACTGCCCGAACAAGGAGAGGAACCGACTTCGGAAGAAGTCGTGACAGGAAGCCCATGTCCAACTTGCCTCCCAGTACCTGTAGATCGCGGTCTCCCTTCTATGGCACTCGGGACATTCTTTTCACGCCACTTCAATAAGAAGTAATTTTGGTAGCAGGTTAGGAGCAGGGCTGGTAGCATTTGATAGCAAAATCAAAAGGAAAATTAGCTTGAAATCAACAACATTTTCTGTCAGCTTCATGACAACATGTCGAATAGCATTATAAAACTGTAAATATGTTTCTCCGCACCACCATGGCAAAATGGGTTGAAATTCCCTCCGCACCATCGAGAGCATTTCAACCCAGCTGCACCATCGAGGGCATCTTGACCGGTTGCATCACCGACTGCTATGGCAACTGCTCGGCATCTGACCGTAAGGCGCTACAGAGGGTAGTACGTACGGCCCAGTACATCACTGGGGCCAAGCTTCCTGCAATCCAGGACCTATATACTAGGCGGTGTCAGAGTAAAGCCCAAAAAAGGGTCAGAGACTCCAGTCACCTAAGTCATAGACTGTTCTCTCTGCTTCCGCACAGCAAGCGGTACCGCAGCGCCAAGTATCGGACCAGAATGCTTGTAAACAGCTTCTATCCCCAAGCCATAAGACTGCTGAACGATTAATCAAATGGCCAACGGACTATTTACATTTACCCCCCACCTTCATTTGTTTTGTACACTTCTGCTTCTCGCTGTTTATTATCTATGCATTGTCACGAATCCCGTTTCCCGAGTGTTTTTTGCCTGTGTTCTGTCCTGGAGTGTTTTTTCCGGCGTCCTGGAACGCACCCTGTCTGGTTGCCGGGCAATGTAGCCAGTTGGGAGTTCTGATTACCCGCACCTGTATCCCATCAGCTATCTGCACACCTGGTCCTGATCATCATCTCTCCTCTTCATAAGCCCGGACCTGACATCCATTCCCTGCCGGATCGTTAGCCATGAACAGTATGTTGTGCCATACCATCAGCCTCAAGTTGGATAGAATTTGTTTTGTTGTTTTTTTTACGTATTGCTTGCCTTAAACTTACCTCCGTTTGTTCTGTCTTCAGTTACTCACCTGGATCATTTACCCCATTCCCGCCTGGTCATCGGAGGATTCCGCTTCCCCATTGGATCCACCTATTTACTCCCATCAACTCACCACCGCTGCCCGCTACGCCACCTGGATATATCTACCCATTCACTTGTAAATACATACTCACCTTCTTCCTACCCTCCTTGTCCTGGTCTGCTTCTGGGTTCGATTTTGAAGAATCGTGACATGCATGGTCACTTCACCCCTACCTCCATGTACAAATTACCTCAACTAAACTGTACCACTACATTGACTCTGTACCGGTACTCCCACATTGACTCTGTACCTGTACTCCCACATTGACTCTGTACCTGTACCCCCACATTGACTCTGTACCTGTACCCCCACATTGACTCTGTACCGGTACTCCCACATGGACTCTGTACCGGTACTCCCACATTGACTCTGTACCGGTACTCCCACATTGACTCTGTACCGGTACCCCCACATTGACTCTGTACCTGTACTCCCACATTGACTCTGTACCGGTACTCCCACATTGACTCTGTACCGGTACCCCCACATTGACTCTGTACCGGTACTCCCACATTGACTCTGTACCGGTACTCCCACATTGACTCTGTACCGGTACTCCCACATTGACTCTGTACCGGTACTCCCACATTGACTCTGTACCGGTACTCCCACATTGACTCTGTACCGGTACTCCCACATTGACTCTGTACCGGTACTCCCACATTGACTCTGTACCGGTACTCCCACATTGACTCTGTACCGGTACTCCCACATTGACTCTGTACCGGTACTCCCACATTGACTCTGTACCGGTACTCCCACATTGACTCTGTACCGGTACCCCCACATTGACTCTGTACCGGTACCCCCACATTGACTCTGTACCGGTACCCCCACATTGACTCTGTACCGGTACCCCCACATTGACTCTGTACCGGTACTCCCACATTGACTCTGTACCGGTACTCCATGAATATAGCCGCGTTATTGCACATTTCTTGAGTTTCTTTTAATAATATTTTACCTTAGTTAATTTAGGTAACATTTTCTTAACTCTTTCTTGAGTTGCACTGTTGGTTAAGGGCTTGTAAGTAATCATTTCACGGTAAGGTCTACACTTGTTCTATTCAACGATTATGATTTAACTTGTTTAAAAAAACATCACACACACGTTCCCATTGAAGCCTGGGAGACCACCTGTTGGGGGAGGTCGGCTCCCACCTGCTGGGTAAAGTACGCCCTCAGTTCCTGGGTCTCCTTCTCCCAGAAGGCCTTCGGGAAGGTTCAGGGTTTGGTCTAGAAGGGATACAGCTTTTGTCAAAATTGAGTTTTCTAGCAAGTTTGTGAATTTTTGCAGCAAGTTAGGAAAATTAACATAGCAGGTTATGAAAATGTAAATTAAAATACGAAAAAGGGTTAGGATTAGCTAAAATGCTGTAATAATTATACTTTTCACATTTTGACAAAAGCTTAATCCCATCTTGACTTGACCACCGAAGAGGGCATCCATGTCCTCCTTGCCGTCCAGGACCTGCAGGTGGCTGGCTCCCTCCTGTGTCACCCGCGACATTCTTTTCACGGCACTTCAATAAGAAGCGATTTTGGAAGCAGGTCAGCAGCAGGGATTACTGAACTGCCCCAGATAGCATATGATAGAAAAATGTGTAGAACTGATTGTAGCGTTAAAACTGCAACCTTTTATATCAGCCTCATGGAAAAATGTGAACACAAGAATAAGTTGCTATAAAACAGCAAACATATAAAAAATAATTTTCACTGCACCATGGCAGAACGTGTTGAAATGAAGGAAAGTAAGCTCAGGGTCCCAAATGCCCTCATCCAACCCTGGTTAGGAGAGCATTTTCCCTAAACCTGACTATTTAACCTGACCTTAACCTCAGGCTCTTAACATGCTAAGATAATTATCCTAACCTGCTACATAAGTTCTCATAAACTGCTACAAAATAGTCAATTCCGTATCAAAGTGGAGTGAAAAGATTGTCTCTGTGGCATCCAGCCCACCAGGCTTCTCTTTGCAAATAGACTTCAAAGAGGAAGTTGGTGTCGGAGAAGTTGAGTGGTGTGTGAGAATCATTCAGATACAATTACAGTTACTCTGTTTTTCATGTTGAAACATAATGTGACAACCATATGTTTTGTTTCAAACTCGATTTTAACAAATTTAACTCTTGAATAAATGAATAGTGGATTTTGGTTCATGATTGAACTATATGTTTAAATCCCACACACATTCCCATTCAGGCCTGGGAGATAGAGGAGAGGGAGATGGTTATAATGCTGATAGTTTCATTTGTTCTATTTAACAATGTGTCGGGGGCGGACATAGTGATTTGGGGGCCCGTTTCAAAATACTGCTGACCTGTCCTACCCCGAGAAAGGGACAATAAATACTGAAGAATTGTTTAAAAATCATTTCTCATACACATATTAGGAAGTATTTCACTGATGAGATGAGAGATATGCCACATGAATTTCATCACTTTAGTTTGTCAGACCTCACTATGTGTGTGACAGTTTCTGCTGTAGACAGTTTACGTTACCGTCTAAGGCAAGTATCGACTTCACTATATTTTCTGTTCATTTTAATGTTCAAAATAAATGAAAGGAGATTAATTCTGAGTAATGAGATTCAATATGTTCTAATGTACTGCTGTTTGTTCATGTATTAGCTTTACAACTGAAGGACATCGTGTATTTGATATGGGGATGGTTTAATGTGTTGTGTGAGTTAAGTTACTCCACCAGTAAGTGTATGTTTGTACTGTTTCAGGTGATCAGTAGTGTGTGAGTTCTCACATGGCTTGTCCTGAGAACATGTTTTTTCTCATTGGCCTCTTTATGTCAGGTGAGTCTTCCACACAACAACAACTAGTTATGAATCAGACATAAAGGAATAAAGGAATAACCACAAGACATATTTTATGGGATGTGCTATATTCCAGCTTTTTAATTGTGTAGAAAATTGTACAGTTAATCCCTGATTAGTGTATTTTAATAGTCTGGATTCAAACAGCTGTGAAAAAGTTATTACAGATTTTTGATACAGAATGTTACCAGATATTATATATTTAATTGTTTCCAATTTCATTACATGTTATAAAATTGTAATCTTTTGGTTCATCCATAATGCATAATAAGCATCATCAACAGGGGGAACATATTGGTTGTACGCTGATAAGATGTAGAAAGAATAGATCCATTTCTAAGACTTCTTAATAAAAATAATTGTTCATAAGAAGGGCCTGAGATCAAAGTCAATATTCTGACCACTAGAGATCAATGTTTTAAATAGGAAATCCAGTAGGCCTCCCTCTGTAGTAGTAGGATCTCCATGTTACCTCCTCTCCTTGGTAGAGCAACATGCTCAATACCTGTATATCTGAGGGAGGAGATGGGATGGTTAGCTTCAACAAAGTGAGCTGCTACTAGATAATCAGTGTTCTTACAGCTATGCATTGTTTTAAATGTTTTTTGTTTGTAATGAGTTGGCATCCCCACATGAACATGTGATGTGATAGATTTCTAAATTTGTCTTGCAAGAGATGATACCCCTAACAGGGATTTTTCCACCTGTATGTGTGTATCTGAAGAAGGATGTTTGTGTTGTGCTATTGCACTGTGAGCATGAGCCACATTTGTAGTTCCCATTTGGAATGTGTGTCAAGAGTGTCTGAGTGGGTTCAGGGGGCAGGTCAGATCTCACTAAACTATCCACAATATTGAGACCACGCTTATAGACCACCAGTGAGGGTTCCTTGAAGATGTGTACAATTTTCTTGTCTGATTGCAAAATATGCCAGTGCTTTTCAGGATTGCTTTCATTTTCTCTGAACACTTGGTTTACTTATTGCAAAAGACTATTGCATTGTTTTTCTTCTTTGGTTTACTTTTTAGCAATTCCTCTCATGTTTTTGAGATTTTCAGCATCGCAGCATCAAGAATTTTTTCCATGTAGCCTCTGATTTTGAAATGATTTGTCATTTTCTTGGCTTTGCTGTCAAAATCTGACTGTTGGCAACAGATTAATTTAACCCTGCTTAACTGGCTATATGGTAGACCATTCCTGAGGGGAAGGGGATGCATAATATCCCCACGTAGCAGGGTATTGAGGTCTGTTGGCTTTGTGTACAAGTTTGTATGTAATGCATCATTCTCTTTGATGATCCATGATGATCCAAGTCCAGGTAGTTTATTTTTCTCTCAACAGTCTGCATGGTGAATTTGAGATATTCAGAGCTCTCGTTTAGCAGAGTTTGGAATTCATTTAGTTCTGTCGTAGAAAATCGGTTCAAATATGACACTTGCAAGAACTTGTGAAATCAACATAGGCTTTTAATACAACGTAAAGCAAGCCGGAGTGGTCCGCGGAACACACCCCGCTTCCCAGAGCTCCGGCTCCTGTATTTATACACATATAGCATATGGGTCCAACCCATATGCAGATAAACATACTTCCCCTAATTCTTCTGCCTACCATTCTCTTTTTAGTTCAGGCTTCCTGCTTGTTCACGCCCAATAACGCCCATATCTGCTTTTCGTCAGATTATAATGGTGGCAAGACCCTTGCTTTGTCCTAAAAATAATATACATTCCTCTATTTTATAGGCTTGCTTTGTCCCTGCACTTAGCTTAATGCGTTCTTTTGTATGTGTGTTATCTAGGATCAGCAGACTGTGTCTCCTCTGTTTTTAGCGTGTCCAGCTATACTAAAAATACTATACATTCCTCTATTCTATAGGCTTGCTTTGGCCCTGCACTTAGCTTAATGCGTTCTTATGTATGTGTGTTATCTAGGATCAGCAGACTATGTGTCTCCTCTGTCTTGTGTGTCCAGTTGTCCTAGGCGCCTATGTGTCGCCTTCTCTTCGTGTGGTCTGTTTTTAATGTTCAGCTGTCCTATACTCTCATGGCCTTACTCTGGCCTCCTGTCCTATACAATAGACAATGCAGCTGTCCTATACTCTCATGGCCTTACTCTGGCCTCCTGTCCTATACAATAGACAATGCATTTTACCAGAATGGCAAATGCACTCTAAGTGTATTTTTCTCTTGTGGTACAGTATTATGTTCCTCCCTATATGTATATCTTTCTCCCACAGTTCCTGCTGACTTCCTTCCCAGAGCACAAAGACATCATCCATGTATTTCTTCCATAGGAAGATTTTAGAAAGTAGGGTGTGTGTCTATGTTTTGTAAATGAGTGCTTCCTCAAATTGTAGCACATACAGGTTCGCACATTTTGGGGCAAAGGGGGAGGCTATGGCTACACCCCGAAAACTCAAAGATGAATTAGTTATCGGATAATACCAGTTCAGTGAGATACAAGGTGCACTCATTGGATAGAACAAGGGTAGGGTCTCTCTGCTGAAGGAAGTGTTGCAGGTCACAAAATATAATTTAAAAGTCTGCATTAAGGTGTCTGTAATAGAATATACTTGTCAAAAAACAAATGTAGACATTAATAAATGCATTTCTATATCTTCCTACATCTGTTTTACACTGGAGGAGGAGTAACAAGATGGCTGTGCAGTTGCCTCCAAACAGAGGCCCCTGTTAGTCATCTAGGGTTAATACAATATTAATACATATCATTGGACTGAACTGAAAATATATCAGAACCTCCCTGATGTTGTATTTTATATTGCAGGTGTTCTGGCCTGTTTTGGTCAACGAAATTTGATCACCACAATGCCAGATAGACTGCATGGACTGACTGGCTCCTGTGTGCAAATCCAATGTTCATTTGATGTTCCAGACCAACAAAAGAATACATTTAAAGCCACATTACCTGCCTCTGGAGTGTGGATAAAAAAATCCCCCAATGTTAATCAGAACCAGGGAAAAGTGATTTTTCACAGTAATGAGAAAGTCAACATTTTTCAAGGGAAGATAACTGGAAACATGTCCGAGAAGAACTGCACCACAGTCTTCTTCAATGTAACCACCAGTTACTCTGATAAATACTACTTCAGGATTGAGAGTCAACCATACCTTGCAACAGATCCTGAAAAGTCTGTTAATATAGTTGTCAGTGGTCAGTGGTAAGAGACAATTTAACTGTTTACCAACTATTTTTTCCAGTTTAGATTCCTTTCATCAAAGATAAGAGTTGAACACGTGGACAGTTTAACTGTTAGTGTAAAATATATTTATCTACAATGTATTACAGATTTGCCTTCCAGTCCCATCATTACTGTCTCAGGTGAGGTGAAGGAAGATTCAATATACCATATCCAGATACATTGTAAATGAACCCCTCTCCCTCAGTCTCTCCTAAGGACACCTTGGCCTCCATCAGTCCAGCTGATCCAGTATTAGTGGGCAGCTGTGTTAATCTGACCTGCAGCAGTACAGCCAACCCTCCTGTGACAAACTTCACCTGGTTCCAGATCAGTGAGGGTAAACGAACACAGGTAGCATCTGGACAGAGTTACACCCTCAATGTGACATCTGGTAATGGAGAACTGTACTACTGTGAAGCAATAAATAGTCACGGCTGTGGGAAGTCGAATGAAGTGCAGCTGGCTATAAAAGGTAAAATGGGAACGTAGGGCACAATCGTAGGTTAGATATACAATATATATTCAAAAGTATGTCGACACCCCTTCAAATGCGTGGATTCAGCTATTAAATCCTCAGATGTTTTGCTGACATGTGTTTAAAATCGAGCACACAGCTATGCAATCTCTGTAGACAAACATTGGCAGTAGGATGGCAACATTCACTACAGAGTTCCAAACTGCCTTTGGAAGCAATGGCAGCACAAGAACTGTTTGTTGAGGGCTTCATGAAATGGGTTTCCATGGCAGAACAGCCGCACACAAGCCTAAGATCACTATGTGCAGTGCCAAGAATCAGCTGCAGTGGTGTAAAGCTCACTGCCATTGGACTCTGGAGAAGTGGAAATCCGTTCTCTGGCGTGTTGAATATACGATTCACCATCTGGCAGTCCGGCGTACGAATCTGGGTTTTGACGGATTCCAGGAGAACACTACCTGCCCCAATGCATAGTGCCAACTGTAAAGTTTGGTGGATGAGGAATAATGGTCTGGGGCTGTTTTTCATGGTTTGGGCTGGGCCCCTTAGTTCCAGTGAAGGGAATTCTTAACGCTACAGCATACAATGACATTCTATATTCCATATTAATGCCCATGATTTTGGAATGAGATGTTCGACGAGCAGGTGTCCACATACTTTTGGTCATGTAGTGTACTTGAGAGATCTTTTTGTGAGAATTGACCATAATATGTGCTGTATTTTTAGGGCAAAAAGAGCCAATGGTGTTTGGGGTTGCAGCAGGAACTCTGGGGGCCATTTTGCTTATCAGCCTGATCAGTCTTTTTGTATGGTAAGAACTATTCCTGGCATCAACGCAAAACAATTTTATTTCTGCTGTTTTTGTGCTTTTGCATATGGAAACCCTCTCAGTGCATTCAGAATACCTTTCTAAATGTCTTCCAGGAGGAGAAACTCGAGGCTCCACAATGGACTTGAAAGGACAGACAGTCCACAGGGACAGGTGGGAATAAGGCTCAACTTTAAAACCACCAACAAAGTGTATCTAAGGAAGTACTGAATTAATGCTGAAACTATTTAAAGCCATGAGGTTAACATAATTTCAGAGCAAGTTTAGGGGGAGATGACCACATCGAAAACAATGCCACATCCTGTAATGACATGGAATGATAACAGAATGGCTGTTGGACTTTGACAGTGTTTACTGTCTTTACACCTGTCAGTTGAATTGATATTTTCATTGACATCCCCTCAGTGTGTGTTGTGTAACCTGCTGACCTTAGAGTTTTACACATTACTGAGCTTAGAGCTTTACACCTGTTCCTCTCTCTGTGTTCTCTCCACAGAACTCCTCGGTTGGGACAGTGTGTACTAACCAGGCCACAGCCGGAGAGGAACCAGAGGAACCTGCAGAAGACCAGCCTGAAGAGATCCACTACGGTGACATAGACTTCTCCAAACTACAGACCAAAGAGACCCCAGCTGCAGCCCAGGACAGGGTCCAGGGACAGGAGAGTGAGTACGCTGAAGTCAACGTGACCGGTAGTAGGGCCCAGTTACCACCACTTAACTACCTAGATGGGCTTTATGCACAAGTGAATAAAACAGGTGGATGCTAAGTATTTTGCAATTGGGTATCAAGTGTTTTTTGTACAGTATTGTCATTGTGTATTAGTTTCTATTGGTACTTTTGTTACATTTATAATGGTGTGCTCTTTAATTATCTGCATAGTTTAGAATTTGCTGGGATGAAAAGTGTTTAACTGTTACTATTGTGTTGATATGATGATGTAGGCTACTCTTTATTTTAGACCATTTATTTTGAGTGTTGAGTTCACAGAGCATCTGTTTAATGGGTTACAGTATAGAGGAACTGCTGAGTTCAACTAGCTCACTGAAGGCAGATTAAGACCATATAAAGGAAATGATGAATGAGGACAGAAGACACAGTTAGTTAGAAAGACAGTGGTCTGATACAAGACAGGAAGTTGGTGAAGTAAATCTACATGATGGCAGAATGGTGTTAACATCTACTAGTCACTGTTTATCTTCGTCTTTTGTGCAGTTACCAGAATAACAATCATATCTATTTTCAGTTCATATCTATTTAGAAGTTATTCTGTCAGTTTTTATGTTGAGTGTTAAATCAAAGAAACAATTGAGGGTGAATTTAAGGTTGTTTATTAATTGCACTGTAATAAAATCCATTACATTCAATTTCCATGAAATCTTTTGGTGTCATTGGTCCAACATTTTACATATCTCATTTAAATAGATTACATTCAGTTGTTGTGTCACTGGCCTACACAGAATACCCCAAAATGTGGAGTTCTGTTTTTCTACATTAAAAGATATGAAAAGCTGAAATTTCTCGCAAAGAAGGGCACCTGTTGGTAGATGGGTAAAAATAAAAAAATCTATCAAGACACCCAGTCATTATCAAGGTACAGTCGGCTTTCATAACTCTGGAGAGGAAAAAAACCACTCAGGGATTTCACCATAATGCCAATGGTGAAAAACAGTTACATAGTTTAATGGCTGTGATAGGATAAAATTGAGGATGGATCAACAACACTGTACTTACTCCACAATATTAACATAAATGAAAGAGTGAAAGAAGGAAACACGTACAGAATAAAAATATTCCAAAGCATGCATTTGGTTTGCAATAAGGTACTAAAGTGAAATTGCAACAAAAAAATGGCTAAGAAATTCACAAGTGTTATTTTTGGGGCAAATCCAACACAACATATCACTGAGTACCACTCTTTATACTTTCAAGCGTGGCTGCACCATGTTATGGGTATGCTTGTCATCAAGTGTTTTAGGATAAATATAAATGTACTAGAGCCAAGCACAGGCAAATGCAAGAGGAAAAAGTGGTTCAGTCTACCTTTCAAAAGGCACTGGGAGACAAATTCACCTTTCAGCAGGACAAAAACCTTAAACACAATGCCAAACTGACAGCCTAGATGATTACTATGACAACGTTGAATGTTCCTAAGATGCCTAGATACAGTTTTAATCGTCTTGGAAATCTATGGTAAGACTTGAAAATGACTGTCTAGCAATGATCAACAACCAACTTGTTAGATCTTGTTGAGTTTTTAAAAAGAATAAGGTGGAAATATTGTACAATCCATGTGTGCAAAGCTCATAGAGAGTTTCCCTGAAAGACTCACAGCTGTAACATACATTGACACAGGGGTGTGAATACTTATGTAAATGAGATATTTCTCTATTTTATTTTCAATAAATCTGCAAACATTTCTAAAAACATATTTTCACTTTACTATTATGGGTTATTTTGTGTAAATGGATGATTTTTATTTTGTCTTTAACACAACAAAATGTGGAATAAGTCAAGATGTATGAATACTTTCTGAAGGCACTGAGTACACCAAACATTAGGAACAGCTTCCTATTATTACGTTTCACCATCGTAATGCCTTCAGAACAGCCTTAATTCATCAGGGCATTGACTTTACAAGGTGTCTAAAGCATTCCTCAGGGAATCTGACCCATGTTGACTCCAATGCTTCCCACAGTGTCAAGTTGGCTGGATGTCTTTTGGGTGGAGAACCATTCTTGATGCACACCGGAAACTGTTAAAAGTGAAAAACCCAGCAGTGTTGAAGTTCTTGAAATCGGTGCCCCTGACACCTACTACCATACCCCATTCAAAGACACTTAAATCTTTCGTCTTGCCTATTCACCCTCTGAATGTCACACATACGCAATCCATGTCTCTATTGTCTCAAGGCTTAAACATCCATGTTTAACCTGTCTCCTCCCCTTCATCTACAAAGATTGAAGTGGATATAACAAGTGAGCTCTGAGAGGCTTTCCCAAAAAGACTCAAAGCTATAATCACTGCCAAAGGTGATTCTAACATGTATTGATTCAGGGGTTTGACTACTTATATGAATCAGATATTTTTGTATTTAATTTTCCATAAATCTGTGAAAATCTCTAAAAACATATTTTCACTTTGTTATAATGGAGTATGAATACCTTCTGATGGCAATGTATACTTGTATACAAGATGTTGTTAAGATACCGCTAGACATTGGTTCTGCTCTATTGGGGCCGCAGGTAGCCTAGTGGTTAGAGCGTTGGGCCAGTAATCGTAAAGGTTGCTAGATCAAATTCCCAAGTTGTCAAGGTAAAAATGTATAGTTCCTCCTCCGAACAAGGCAGGTAACCCACTGTTCCTAGGCCGTCATTATAAATGAGAATTTGTTCATAACTGACTTGCCGAGTTAAATAAAAAAAATATGGCCTAATACCAACTCACATATCCATTGATACTGAGTGTCAGCCTAAACTGCATCATTTCATTGTAATTTCATACATTTTATCCACATATAGGCAAAGCAGTTTCCACATAACTGCAATGAGCTTGTTAGTCCCTTTTTTGTCAGTCCCCCCATATCCCCATTCCCACCATATAGCAGCATCAGCGTAGTATAATGTCCAATAGTCAATACTTTCTCTCTTCTCTCTCTGAACCATCTGGTCCCTCCACCTCTCAATTCCTGACCTTGTCATCCAGAGCCTTCAGCTCTCCCCCCACCTGCTGGGTAAATCAAATCAAATCAAATCAAATCAAATTTATTTATATAGCCCTTCGTACATCAGCTGATATCTCAAAGTGCTGTACAGAAACCCAGCCTAAAACCCCAAACAGCAAGCAATGCAGGTGTAGAAGCACGTACGCCCTCAGCTCCTGGGTCTCCTTCTCCCAGAAGGCCTTGGGCAGGTCGAAGCTGGATTTGTCTCGGAGGGATACAGCTTTTGTGAAAATGTAGTTTTCTAGCAAGTTTAGCAGAATTTATGCAGCAGGTTAGGATAATTAACGTATCAGGTTATGATGATTAGATGAAAGTACGGAAAAGGGTTAGGATTAGCTAAAATGCTAAAAGAACTTAAAGAACTTCAACTTGACAAAAGCTTTATCTCATCTAGACTTGACCGTCGAACAGAGGGCCCATGTCTACCCTGCCGCCCATGCCCTGCAGGTCGCTGGCTCTCTCCTGTTGCACATGGGACACACTCTTTTCACAACACTTCAATAAGAAATTATTTTGGTAGCAGATTAGGAGCAGGGACAGATTACCGAACGGCCCCAGATAGCATATGATATCAAAATGTGTAGAATTACAGGAAATTAGCTTTAAAACTGAAACCTTTCCTATCGACCTCATGGCAAAAGGTGTTGAATATCAGGGAATTAGCTTTAAAATGGCAAATTTTGTCTCAGCCTCATTGCAAAATGTGTAGAATAGCATTATCAAATTGCAAATGTTCCTCTCTGCACCATGGCAAAATGTGTTTAATATCAGAAAAGTAAGCTCAGGGTCCCAAATGCGGTCGTCCAACCCTGGATAGGAGAGCATTTTCACTAAACCTGACTATTTTACCTGGCCTTAACCTCAGGCTACTAACATGCTGTGTTAATTCTCCTAACCTGCTACATAAATTCTAATAAACTGCTACAATAAAGTAAATTCGTTTCAAAGTGGAGTGAAAAGAGTGTCTCTGTGGCATCCAGCCCACCAGGCTCCTCTTTGCAAATAGACCTCAAAGAGGAAGTTGGTGTCGGAGAAGTTGAGTGGTGTGTGAGAATCACTCAGATACAATTACAGTCACTCTGTTTCACACCAAGTCTGTTTTTCTTATTGAAACATAATGTGACAACCATATGTTTTGTATCAAACTCTAATTTAACTTTAATTTTTTATATTTTAATAAATTAATCGTGGATTTGGGTTCATAATTTTACTATATTTTTTAAATCCCACAGATATTCCCATTCAAGCCTGGGAGATATGGGAGATATGGTAGATACAGGAGATACGGGAGATACGGGAGATACAGGAGATACAGGAGATACAGGAGATACGGGAGATACGGGAGATACGGGAGATACGGGAGATACAGGAGATACAGGAGATACGGGAGATACGGGAGAGGGAGATACAGGAGATACGGGAGAGGGAGATACGGGAGATACGGGAGAGGGAGATACGGGAGATACAGGAGATACGGGAGATACAGGAGATACGGGAGATACGGGACATACGGGAGATACGGGAGAGGGAGATACAGGAGATACGGGAGATACCGGAGAGGGAGATACAGGAGAGGGAGATACAGGAGATACGGGAGATACGGGAGAGGGAGATACAGGAGATACAGGAGATATGGGAGATACGGGAGATACGGGAGAGGGAGATACGGGAGAGGGAGATACGGGAGAGGGAGATACGGGAGATACGGGAGATACGGGAGAGGGAGATACAGGAGATACAGGAGATACGGGAGATACGGGAGAGGGAGATACAGGAGATACGGGAGATACGGGAGAGGGAGATACAGGAGATACTGGAGATACGGGAGATGGAGATGGTTTTGCTGCCAAAAGTTTCATTTAGCAATTTATTGGGGGCAGACTTAGTGATTCAGGGGCCCGTTTCAAAATGCTGCTGACCTGTCCTACCCCGAGAAAGGGACATTAAATACAGTAGTATTCCTTTAAAATGGTTTCTCATACACATATTAGGAAGTATTTCACTGATGAGATGTGAGATATGCCACATGAATTTCATCACTTTAGTTTGTCAGACCACACTATGTGTGTGACAGTTTCTGCTGTAGACAGTTTACGTTACCGTCTAAGGCAAGTATCGACTTCTTCACTATATTTTCTGTTCATTTTAATGTTCAAAATAAATGAAAGGAGATTAATTCTGAGTAATGAGATTCAATATGTTCTAATGTACTGCTGTTTGTTCATGTATTAGCTTTACAACTGAAGGACATGGTGTATTTGATATGGGGATGGTTTAATGTGTTGTGTGAGTTAAGTTACTCCACCAGTAAGTGTATGTTTGTACTGTTTCAGGTGATCAGTAGTGTGTGAGTTCTCACATGGCTTGTTCTGAGAACATGTTTTTTCTCATTGGCCTCTTTATGTCAGGTGAGTCTTCCACACAACAACTAGTTATGAATCAGACATAAAGGAATAACCACAAGTCATTATATTTTATGGGATGTGCTATATTCCAGCCTTTTAATTGTGTAGAAAAGTGTACAGTTAATTCCTGATAAGTCTGGATTTAAACTGCTGTAAAAAAGTTATTGCATATTTTTGATACTGAACATTATGAGATATTCAATCAAAAGCTGATATTAGATAAATGGAAACTGAGTGAACAAATAACACAACATTTACATACTTATTTCATTTATTTCTTAAACAAAGTTATGCAACACCCAATGCCCCTGTGAGAAAAGTAATTGCTCCCTTATACTAAATAACTGGTTGTGCCTCCTTCAGCTGAAATGAAAACCAACTATACATTTCCTTTAGTTGTTGATCAGTCTCTCACGTTGCTGTGGAGGAATGTTGTCCCACTCTCCCGTGCAGAACTGATTTAACTCAGTGACATTTGTGGGTTTTCAAGCATGAACTGTCACAATATCTCAATTGGGATTAGGTCTGGACATTGAGTAGGCCATTCCAAAACTTTAAATTTGTGGTTTTTAATCATTTTCATGTAGATTGTGTGTTTTGGAATGGTGGCACAACCAGTTATTGAGAGTACGGGAGCAATTACTTTTTCACACAGGGGTATTGGGTGTTGCATAACTTTGTTAATGAAAGAAAATAAATAACTATAAAAAAAGTTTATAAACTCAAGTTCCCTTTATCTAATATTAGGTTTTGGTTGAAGATCTGATAACAGTAAAAAAATAAGCAAAAGTAGAGAACCATAAAGGGGGAAATACTTCTTCATGTCCCTGTATGTTCATGTGAAACCGACATCAGTGTGCAGTTAACAGTATAACTTCCACCACTGTCCCTGTATGTTCATGTTAAACCGACATCAGTGTGCAGTTAACAGTATAGCTTCCACCACTGTCCCTGTATGTTCATGTGAAACCGACATCAGTGTGCAGTTAACAGTATAGCTTCCACCACTGTCCCTGTATGTTCATGTGAAACTGACATCAGTGTGCAGTTAACAGTATAGCTTCCACCACTGTCCCTGTATGTTCATGTGAAACCGACATCAGTGTGCAGTTAACAGTATAACTTCCACCACTGTCCCTGTATGTTCATGTGAAACCGACATCAAACTAATTGTTCATAAGAAGAGCCTGAGATCAAAGTCAATATTAAGACAGTAGGGGTCAATGTTTTAAATACCTCCTCTCCTTGGTAGGCCAACATGCTCAATGTGTGTATATGCGTGTGTTTTTGAGTGAGGGGATGGGATGGTTAGCTTCAACAAAGTGAGCTGCTACTGGATAGTCAGTGTTATTACACCTGATTGAGCTGCGGTGGTTGTCACACCCTGACCTTAGAGAGCTTTTTATGTCTCTATTTTGGTTTTGTCAGGGTGTGATTTGGGTGGGCATTCTATGTTCCTTTCTCTATGTTTTGTATTTCTTTGTTTTGGCCGGGTATGGTTCTCAATCAGGGACAGCTGACTATTGTTGTCTCTGATTGGGAACCATACTTGGGTAGCTTTTTCCCACCTATGTTTTGTGGGTAGTTGTTTTCTGTTTAGTGTTTTCTGCACCTGACAGGACTGTTTCAGTTTGCACTTTGGTCTTTTTGTGTCAGTGTTCAGGTAAATAAAGGTCATGAACACTTACCACGCTGCACTTTGGTCCAATTCCTCCTCATCAGACGACGACACACGTTACAGTGGTCAGCTATGCATTGTTTTAATTGTCTTTTCGGTTGTCCTACGTAGGCTTTTCCACATGAATATGTGATGAGAGAGATTACTCCCTTTATCTTGCAAGAGATGATACCCCTAACAGGGATGTTTCCACCTGTATGTGGGTGTCTGAAGAAGGATGTTTTTGTAATGCTATTGCACTGTGAGCATGAGTCACATTGGTATTTCCAATTTGGATTGTGTGTCAAGAGTGTCTGAGTGGGCTCATGGGGCAGGTCAGATCTCACTAAACTATCCTCAATATTGTGACCATTCTTATAGACCACCAGTGGGTTGGTCCTTGAGGTGTGCAATTGTTGTGTCTGATTGCAGAATATACCAGTGCTTCTTCAGGATTGCTTTCATTTTCTCTGAACACTTGGTGTACTTAGTGCAAATGTTTTTCTTCTTTGGTTTAGTTTTTAGCAATTCTTCTCGTAGTTTTTGAGATGTTTCCATCGTTGCATCATCAATAATTTTTTCCATGTAGCCTCTGATTTTGAAATTATTTGTCATTTTCTTAGCATTGCTGTCAAAATCTGACTATTGGCCACATTTGTTTAACCCTGCATAACTGGCTATATGGTAGACCATTCCTGAGGGGAAGGGGATGCATACTATCCCCACGTAGCAGGGTATTGAGGTCTGTTGTGCTTTGTGTACAAGTCTGTATTTAATGCATCATTCTCTTTGATGATCCATAAGTCCAGGTAGTTTATATTTCTCTCAACAGTCTGCATGGTGAATTTGAGATATTCAGAGCTCTCGTTTAACAGAGTTTGGAATTAATTTAGTTCCTGCTGACTTCCTTCCCAGAGCACAAAGACATCATCTATGTATCTCTTCCATGAGAGGATTTTAGAAAGTAGGGAGTGTGTCTCTGTTTTGTAAGTGGTTCCTCAAATTGTTCCACATACAGGAAAATAGGAAAAATATAAAACTGACTCAAAGATGAAGCAGCTATTGGATAATACCAATTTAGTGAGTTTCAAGATGCAATCATTGTCTGGAGAAACGCTAGGGTCACTCTACTGAAGGAAGTGTTGCAGGTCAAAAAATATAATTTAAAAGTCTGCATTAAGATGTCTGTAATAGAAAATATGTGTCTAAAACGAATATAGACATTAATAAATGCATTTATATAGCTTCCAACATCTGTCTTACACTGAAGGAGGAGTAACAAGATGGCTGTGCAGTTGCCTCCAAACAGAGGCCCCTGTCAGTCATCTAGGATTAGTACACATCATTGGACTGAACTGAAAATACATCAGAACCTCCCTGATGTTGTCCTTTATGTTGCAGGTGTTTTGGCCTGTTTTGGTCAACGAAATTTGATCGCCACAATGCCAGATAGACTGGATGTACTGACGGGCTCCTGTGTGCAAATCCCATGTTCATTTGATATTCCTGACCATAAGTATACATTTAACAGCACCATACTAACCTCTGGAGTGTGGATTAAAGGAAAACCATACTTAGGTGGGCGTCCGGACAGAGTGATATTTAACAGTAGTAAGACGGTCAACAGATATCAAGGGAAGATAACTGGAAACATGTCCCAGAAGAACTGCACCACAGTCTTCTTCAATGTAACCACCAGTTACTCTGATAAATACTACTTAAGGATTGAGAGTCAACCATTCCTTGCAACAGATCCTGATAAGTCTGTTAATATAGTTGCCAGTGGTAAGAGACAATTTATCTTTAAAACCAACATTTTTTTCCCAGTTTAGATTCCTTGCATCAAAGATAAAAGTAGAACAAGTGGACAGTTTAACTATTAGTGTAAAATATATTTATCTACAATGTATTACAGATTTGCCTTCCAGTCCCATCATTACTGTCTCAGGTGAGGTGAAGGAAGGGACCCCTGTCAGTTTGAACTGCTCTGCTGTCGCTCCCTGTCCCGAACACCCCCCTGAGCTGACATGGACTCTCCCAACACAGTTCACAACTGAGAACCAAATGCAAGAGAATTCAGACCAAACCAAATCAGTTCTCTCCACGGTGACCTTCACTCCGTCATACCTTCATCATGAGAAGAACATCACTTGTACTGCAGTCTACCCAGTAGGGACAAGCAACAAGACAGCTGAACATAACATGATGCTTAACGTTTCATGTAAGATTTAGTAACCGGTTCCTGAAGAATAGATCATTCTATCATGTTTTCACTGATGATTGTAATAGAGTGGTTTTGATGAGACTATTCAATATACCATATGCAGATACATTCTAAATTAACCCCTCTCCCTCAGTCTCTCCCTTGGACACCTCAGCCTCCATCAGTCCATATGATCCAGTATTAGTGGGCAGCTGTGTTAATCTGACCTGCAGCAGTACAGCCAACCCTCCTGTGACAACCTTCACCTGGTTCCAGATCAGTGAGGGTAAAACAACACAGGTAGCATCTGGACAGAGTTACTTCCTCAATGTGACTGCTAGTGATGGAGGACTATACTACTGTGAAGGAAGAAACAGTCACGGCTGTGGGAAGTCGAATGAAGTTCAGCTGGCTATTAAAGGTAAAATGGGAATGTAGGGCACAATCGTTGGTTAGATATACAATGTATATATTCAAAAGTAAGTGGACACCCCTTCAAATGCATGGATGTAGAAGAGGTACTTCTACACACCTGCTGTAACAGCTTTCTTCCTGGGAAGGAGAGGACCAAAGTGCAGTGTGATTAGTGTCCATGGTTATTTAATGACAGAAACTCAACATGAACACAGTACAAAACGTTGCAAAACCCAAAAACATCCTATTTTTTTTTTTTTTTTTTATAAAAATAATTTATTAGCATCAATACCATTCATTCTTTACAACTCATAATTTCCATACAAACTCAAATAGTGGTATTTTAATTTAAACAAAACAAAAACCCCAAACAAAACCTCAGGGGAGCATCTTCCCTCCCCGTCATCCTACAAACTACCTTTCCCTATCTCCCCGTCCCTAATCTATCCCCTTACAAATCTAAATGACACCCAGACCTAAACCCCCCTTCCACCTCTCCCGGGCAGCATGCTGCCCCCACTTCCTCTCCTCCCTCTTCATCCTCCCCCTCAAATCTCCTTCCACCCTCCTCACTATCCCTTCCACCCCCCAATCTCTCCCTGTCTTCACCATGTTCTGCCTGGCTTCCCACAGCCCCCGTTTAAAGAGACTCATGAGAAGCCAGAGCAGAAACCTGTCCCTATCGGTCCCTCTCGCTCTCCCTACACCTCTCTCTAACCTGGCCCACGTCAATACAAAATCCCCCCTTACCAAACCTAACAACACCCGTGCCCTAGCCCATACTACTCCGGCAAAGGCACAGTCCCAAAAGACATGGCGCACAGTCTCCTCCCTGCCACAAGAAGATCTTGGACAGGTGGGGGATTGCACCAAACTATACCGGTACATGATGGAACGTACCGGCAAGCACTTATGGAGGCTCAACCAATTCAGGTCCTTGAGCCTGTTGTCCAGACCCCGCGCCTGCACTCCCTCCCAGACCACTTCCGAGATGCCCACTACAGGCGCCGGACTCCCTGCCTTTCTGACTTCCTCGTACAGGTGCCTGTGATCTAAACCTACTCGGGCAACTTCAACCTCAGGGTGCTCACGCAGCCACTTGGCCGCATGACCAAAGTGCCACGGCAGCTGTTCCGCCCGAGGACCCGTGTTAGACCACACCATTACGCTTCTCGCCTGATACGAGAAGAACACCCGCAGGAGGTAACCGGACGGGTGTATCACTGGATGAGCAAGCTCCGTTAACAAGAAAGAAACAAAAATTGCGTCCAGCTTGAGGGGGAAATGTGGTACCCCCCTACCTCCCTCCCCGATGGGACAAAGCATGCGTGCCCTGGCGACCCACTCGCACCTGCCACTCCACATGAACTGAAACACAAGCCTCACTAGAGGCCTCCTCAGACTAGCCGGCAATGGGTAGATGTACGCCAAATACAAAAGAGACGGCAACACATCCACCTTTAGAACCAGGACTTTGCCCATAAAAGACAAATACCTAGCCTTCCACATTGCTAGCTTCCTCTGTACCACTGCGATACGCATGTTCCAGTTTAGCGTCGCTGAGCCGGAGGTCTCAAAATGGACCCCGAGAATCCTCAGGGCCCCCTCACAGAGAGATAACCCCCCGGGCACATCCGTTCTACCGCGCCATCTTCCGAAAAACTTGACGGAAGACTTTGCATGGTTCAGAACTGCTCCCGACGCTCGGGTGAAATCCCCAAAGATGGCAAGGGACCTTGTCAGGCACGAGTCCTTGCACAGCAGCAAGGAAGTGTCGTCGGCGTACTGCGTCATCTTAACACGCAGCCCACCACTTCCAGGGATCAACAAGCCTTCCACCCCTGTGTCTGCCCTAATGGCAGCCCCCAGAGGCTCCATGTACAGAACGAAGAGGAGAGCCGAGAGTGGGCACCCCTGCCTGACCCCAGACGAGAGGTCAAAAACGTCACCCAAGTGACTATTTACACTAACTCGGCACCCCGCTCCGACATATAATGTACGAATCCATCCTATGAACTTCTCCCCAAATCCTAATCGACCTAACACTCTGAATAAAAATGATCTATTCACGCGATCAAAGGCTTTCGCCTGATCTAGCGCTGCTACCATTAAAGGCAGTCCTCTATCTTCAACCCAAGCGATGGAGTCCCTGATTAACTGTAGGTTCCATCTAATAGAGCGGCCCTCTACCCCGCACGTCTGATCCTCATGGACGACGTAGGGAAGGACTGTGCGCAACCGGTCTGCTAAAACCTTTGCAAGTAGCTTGTAATCTACACACAGCATGGTCAACGGCCGCCAGTTGCCAAGGTCTGTTACTTCCCCCTTCTTATATAAAAGTGACAGCACACCAACAGCCATTGATCCCCCCGGGACCCCCGTCTCAAGGATGGCCTTCAAGACTTCGAGGACCACTGGTCCAAGTATACCCCAAAACTTGAGATAAAACTCAGCCGGCAGCCCATCTATCCCAGGCACCTTCCCTTTTCCCATCCTCCTAAGAGCGCTCTCAACCTCTTCTAGTGAGATCTGGGCCTCCATCACTTCTCTAATGTCCTCCGGCAACCGCCTGGACAAGTGTTCTAAAAACACATTTCCCTGCTCTACATCTATTTCCCTTTCCTTAAATAAACCTTGGAAATGATCAGTTGTCACCCTGACCATATCCTCTGGTTCTCTAACTATACTACCATTTTCTTCCCTAACGCCATGCATTACCTTCCTACTCTGTCTGGCCCTAACCGACTTAAAGAACATAGCAGAACAAGTCTCATTGTGTTCTAGAAAGCCACTATGCGCACGCTCCAGGAAAGCTCGAGCCTTCCGCTCCTGCAACTCCCTGAGCTGCGCCTTTAGGGTTGCGGATCTCTCCCAGTCAAACGACCCGCCGAGGTTGCCTGCCTCGTACTCGAGTTCAATTAACCTTTGGATACGATCCACCTCCCTCCTCTCCTCCCTTTTTTTCCTCTTGCAATACCCTATTATAAAAGCCCTAATTCTCACCTTAACTAATTCCCACCACTCTAACACCCCCTCGCACATGGACCGGAGACCCTCAAGCCTCCAAAAGAAACCATAAAACCCGTCAACAAAAGCCTGCTCCTCCAGCACATCCCGATCTAGCTTCCAGTACCCCCTACCAAAGAGGCAGACTGGCGACCCCACCTGCAGGAGCACCCCGTCGTGATCCGAGAAAACAGGCAACAGCCGCCCAGACAACTTACCCAAAGACCTGGGTACAAAAATATAGTCGAGCCTCCGCTCAACCCCCCTGGAGTTGCGCCATGTAGGACCGTCCATTTTCGGAGTAGTGTGCAGACCACCATCTACCAGACCATGGCAAGCCATTAGCCTGGCAATGGCGCCTGCACTGCTATCCCCCCCTCTTCCTAAATCTGTATTAAAATCCCCCCCTATCACTAATTTCCTATTTGTGACACACAGGGGCGTCAGACAGTCCACCATCTCCCTCCTGTCTGCCACCACCTGTGGTCCATACACCACCACTAATCTAAAATTACAATCCCTTATCATGACATCCACCCCTATAACCCTCCCCTGCATTACCACAAAATAATCCTCCACTTTAACCTCCCTGTGCCCACACAAAATCCCTACCCCCGATGAGTGCACCCCCCCAACACCCCAAACCAACTCCCCCTTGTCCCACTCCCTCTTAAACCTATTAACATCCCCTCCATCCCTCAGGTGAACCTCCTGTAAAAAACAAAAATCAAACCCCACACCCTCCAAATAACTAAAAACCGCCCTCCTCTTAACACAATCCCTTAAACCCCTTACATTTAAACTAACAAAAGTTAAATCAGACCCCATGAAAGAATAAAATAAAAACATGTAATACACTCAAATTCTAAACCCAGACAGAAAAAAACAAAAAAAGGGAGACTCACCCGATGCTCCCCTGCTCCATATCTACCGGTGATGACACCTTCTGTACACCCAACATCCCCCCCTCTTCCTCCATCTCACCAACCCAGGATGCAGGATTAGTGTTTGGCTCCGGGGTGCCCTGCACCCTGGGTCTACCCCCACAATCCTCCCCCTCCCCAGTGCTGCAGCTGGATTGGAAAAAATTCGGGGAGGCTGAGTCCCCAAACAAAAAACTCCCCACCTCCTCCTGTACCCAGTCCTGAGTCCTGTTAGGTGTGTCCCCACCCAACAGATATTGAGAGCCTGTGGAAACCAGCAGCAACCCAGAGGTTTCTCCCAGCCCCATCACTCTCTTGGCCATCCCCTCCCTCTCACTGTCGGCCAATCGCTCCCGCCTCTTCATTCTCTTCTTTGGTGATGACGGCAGTGGAGAGATACCAATCCCCCCCCCCGCCAGCTCCTCCACCATACCCCTCATCTCTTCCACCAGGGCACATTCCCCCCAGTCCACTTGCTCTTCCACCGTCTCCTTCTCCACCACTCCTCCATCGCTTTCTTCTCTCTCATGCTCCTCCACTCGGTTGCCGTCTTCCGCCGCTTTTCCTGGTTCTCCTACTCCCGTGCCTTCCGTTTCCTTCTCTCTTCCTTCCGCCGCTTCTTGCTCCTCCTCCTTCCTTGTGGCCTTCCCCTCTGGACCTGTACTCTGATCATGAGGCGTGCTTCCTTCCCCTCCTCTTCTTCCCCCATCCCCCGCCCCTGCTCCCCCCCCAGCCGCAGACGCATATGACCGCTGACGGGCCGGGCACCCCCGCCACAGGTGTGCTGACGAGCCACACCCATGGCACGTCTTAGGCTTGTCACAATCCCTCGCCTCATGATCCTCAGATGCACAAAATCTGCATTTTCTTGTACTGCATGAGGCGAATATGTGACCGTAGGCCATACAGCGTCTGCAAAATGGGGGCTGACGTGCATAAAACAACGTCCCCCTGTCAGCCCCTAGGGAGAACATAGCAGGAGGATGGAGGTAGCCACCATGTCCCTTTGGGTCCTCTCTGAGGAGGGCCTGGAAACCTCTCCTCCCATTCCAAAACCCAAGGGAGTCTTTGAGGTGCCTTGCTGAGGAGACGTTATCCATATATCTCCCCAGAAAAGCCCTCACCTCTTCGTCCTTAACGTAAGGGTTGTAAATGTTGACAGTTACAACCCTAAAATTATTCTTCGCCAGGCTTGTTATTTCGTAGTGGCACATCGGCCTCTCACCTCCCACTGCTCTTGCCCTTCTCAGGATATCATCGTGTTTTGCCTCTGTATATAGTGCCACGTCGTATGCTCCCTCCAACGAGTTGCCTTGGAAACAAAACACGTCCTTCACCGTCAGCTTTAGAATTCCCATCAATATTATCCTTCCAAAAGATTCCCGTCCTAAAGGCTCCATCTCCTTTTCCTTCCAAGCAAACCTAATCGTGTTAGCCAGCCCAATCCCAGGGACCGACCGTGTTGATGTATTTAGCACCATCTCCGCAAGGAGAATGGCGCTCGTTCTCTTTTCTTCCAAAACAAGTGAAAAGAAAAAACCAAAGTGACTGAGCCTTATCTTGTGACAACAAACACAGAGACAGGAACAATCACCCACAAATCCCAACACAAAACAGGCTACCTAAATATGGTTCCCAATCAGAGACAATGACTAACACCTGCCTCTGATTGAGAACCATATCAGGCCAAACATAGAAATAGACAAACTAGACACAACATAGAATGCCCACCCAGCTCACGTCCTGACCAACACTAAAACAAGGAAAACACACAAGAACTATGGTCAGAACGTGACACCTGCTGTATGTATCTAGGTATGATACGGTTTTAGGATCTTAATTTGATCACTGTATTGTTGCTTAGAAGTATATTGCATTGTGGGAAACAGAGATAAGCTTTGTGATTTGCATATATTCACCAAATCCTGCACTGAAACATGGTTATATTAATAGTATTGCACTTTTCACGCAGCCTTATTTTGTCCAGCTAATAGACTCACCACCAATGGAACAACATTACAGAGGAAACGTTCAAGTCCTTTTACTGCAGGATTATTTCACTGCAACAATACTGGCTAAATTAAGATCTTACATCTGTACATCTACAGTATGTGTATAATTTGTAATATTAGACAATGTGCAAAATGTTTCCTCTTTTTGGAACAGATGGCTATAATGTGTGTTTTATTTACAGGGCAAGAAGAGCCTGTTAACCCAAAGGTTTTTGAGATTGTAGGAAAAACCTTGGGGTTGATTTTCCTTTTCAGCCTGATCGTATTCTCTGCATGGTAAAAAGATATTCCCAGCCTCAATTTTTACATATTTATCATGCTGATTGTGCTTTTGTTTTTGAAAACCTAAATGAATGTCAAAATACCTTTATTCTTGTCTTCCAGGAGGAGGAGAACATCGAGACTCACTACTGGGTTTGACATGACAGACCGTTCACAGGGACTGGTGGGAATGGTAGAATAAACCTTTAAAACCCATCTAGAATGTGTGTTTCTGGAAGAATTGAATGAATACTGTGTTGTGTAACCAACTGTAACTATGAAGTCATTATTCTTCTGAAGTGTCGGTCCTGACAACTGATTCTTTCTCTGTGTTCTCTCCACAGAACTCCCCGGTTGGGACAGTGTGCTCTAACCAGGCCACGGTCGGTAGAGGGAACCAGTAACCACCACTTAACAACCTAGATGGTCTTTAAGCACAAGTCAATAAAAGAGGTGCATGTTAATTATTTTTCCAATGGCTATTAAGTGTTTTTATGTACAATATTGTCATTGTGTATTAGTTTTAAATTGATACTTTTGTTACATTTATAATTGTGTACTCTTTGATTATCTGCATATTTGTGCAATTTGCTGGGATGAAAAGTGTTTAACTGTTACTATAGTGTTGATATGATGATGCAGGCTACTCTTTATTTTAGACCATTTATTTTGAGTGTTGAGTTCACAGAGCATCTGTTTAATGGGTTCCAGTATAGAGGAACTGCTGAGTTCAACTAGATCACTGAAGGCAGATTAAGACCATATAAAGTCAATGATGACTGAGGAGAGAAGACACAGTTAGTTGGAGAGACAGTGGTCTGATACAAGACAGGAAGTTGGTGCAGTGAGTCGACATGATGACGTCTACTAGTTACTGTTTATCTTCCTCTTTTGTGCAGTTGCCAGAATAACAATTGTATCTATTTTCAGTTTATATCTATTTAGAAGTTATTGTCAGTTTTTATGTTGAGTGTTAAATCGAAGAAACAATTGAGACTGAATTTCAGGTTGTTTATTAATTGCCCTGCAATAAACCTTTACATTCAATTCCCATGAAATCTTTTGGTCTTATTGGTCCAACATTTAACATCTCATTAAAATGGATTCTATTGAGATTTTGTGTCACTGGTCTACACACAATGTGGAATTATGTTTTTAGACATAAAATGAAAAGCTGAAAGTCAATATGTATTCAACACCTTTTCCATGTCAAGCCTAAATGAGTTCAGGAGTGAAGATTTCCTTAACTTGTGAGAATGAGTTGCATGGATTCACTTAGTGTGCAATACTAGTGTTTAACATGATTTTTAAATGACTACCTCTTCTCTGTACCCCACACATACAATTTTCTGTAAGATCCCTCAGTCAAGCAGCAACTTTCAAACAGATATAAACAGCTTTTCCATTGCCTCACAAAGAAGGGCACCTGTTGGTAGATGGGTAAAAAGAAAAGATATCTGACCTTGAAAACCCCTTTGAGTGTAGTGAGTTTATTAATTACACTTTGGATGGTTTATCAATACACCCAATCACTACCAAGATACAGGCGTCCTTCATAACTCAGCCGCCGGAGAGGAAAAACACTGCACAGGGATTTCACCCACAGGAGGTTGGTGGCACATTATTTGGGGAGAACGTACTCGTGGTAATGGCTGGAGCAGAACAGGTGGAATGGTACCAAATTCATCCAACACGTTTTCCATGCGTTTGATTCCATTCCATTTGCTCCGTTCCAGACATTATGAGTTGTCTTCCCCTCAGCAGCCTCCACTGATTTCACCATAAGGCCAATGGTGACTTTAAAACAGTTACATAGTTTAACGGCTGTGATTGGAGAAAACTGAGGATGGATCAACATTGTACTTACTCCATAATACTAACTTAAATGACAAAGTGAAAAGAAGGAAACAGAATAAAAATATTCCAAAACATGCATTCTGTTTGCAATAAGGCACTAAAGTAAATCTGCAAAACATTTGGCAAAGAAATTCACTCTATGTCCAACACAACATATCACTGAGTACACTCTTCATATTTTCAAGCATGGTGATGGCTGCAATATGTTATGGGTATGCTTGTCATCAAGTGTTTTAGGATGAAAATAAATGGAATAGAGCAAAGCACAGGCAAAACTAGAGAAAATCCTGATTTAGACTTCTTTTCAAAAGACACTGGGACACAAATTCACTTTTCAGCAGGTCAACAACCTAAAACAAAAAGCCAAATATATACCAGAGTTACTTACTATGACAATATTGAATGTTCCTAATTGTCCAAGTTACAGTTTTGATCAGCTTGAAAATCTATAGCACAACTTGAAAATGGCTGTCAAGCAATGATCAACAACCAATTTGAAAGAGCTTGAAGAATTTAAAAAAATAATAATGTGCAAATATTGTTCATTCCAGGTGTGCAAAGCTCTTATAGACTTACCCAGAAAGACTCACAGCTGTAATCACTGCCAGAGGTGATTCTAATGTAACAGTTTCATTTCCGTCCCTCTCCTCGCCTCTATTTGGGCTCGAACGAAGGACCCTGTGCACACATCAACAACTGCCTCGCACGAAGCATCGCTCCACAAAAGCCATGGCCCCTGCAGAGCAAGGAGAACAACTACTTCAAGGTCTCAGAGCGAGTGACCTTACAGATTGAAACGCTATTAGTACGCACCCCGCTAACTAGCCAGCCATGTCACATCGGTTACACTCACCCCCCTTTTGACGACCTCCTTTTCCGCAGCAACCAGTGATCTGGGTCAACGGGTCAACAGCATCAATGTAACAGTATAGCTTCAGTCTCTCTCCTCGCCCCTTCCTGGGCTCGAACCAGGGACCCTCTGCACACATCAAAATCTGACACCCACGAAGCGTTGTTACCCATCACGCCACAAAAGCTACAGCCCTTGCAAGATTGAATCCTACTAAGATTGAATCCTACTACACCTGCTCCGACGCTCGTCGAATGTGGCAGGGCTTGCTAACTATTATGGACTACAAAAGGATTCCACAGGTCAACATTCACAAGGTCGCAGGGCCAGATGAATTACCAGGATGTGTACTCTGAGCATGCGCTGACCAACTGGCAAGTGTCTTCACTGACATTTTCAACCTGTCCCTGACTGAGTCTGTAATACCAACATGTTTCAAGCAGACCACCGTATTCCCTGTGCACAAGAACACCAAGGCAACCTGCCTAAATGACTACCGACCCGTAGTACTCATGTCTGTAGCCAGGCTGGTCATGGCTCACATCAACACCATAATCCCAGAAACACTAGATCCACTCCAATTTGCATAATACCCCAACAGATCCACAGATGACGCAATCTCTATTGCATTCAAAAATGCCCTTTCCTACTCGAACAACAGGAACACCTACGTGAGAATGCTGTTCATTGACTACAGCTCAGCGTTCAACATCGTAGTGCCCTCAAAGCTCATCACTAAGCTAAGGACCCTGGGACTAAATACCTCCCCCCGCAACTGGATCCTGGACTTCCTGATGAGCCGCACCCCAGGTGGTAAGTGTAGGCAAAAACACATCTGCCCTCTGATACTCAACACGAGGGTTCCTCAGGGATCCGTGCTTAATCCGCTACTGTACTCCCTGTTCACCCATGACTGAGCGACTCCAACACCATCATTAAGTTTACAGATGACACAACAGTCGCCTGGAGTCGCCTGATCACCAACAAAAAATGAGGCAGCCTGTAGGGAGGAGGTCAAAAACCTGGCAGTGTGGTGCCAGGACAACAACCTCCCCCTCAACGTGATTACGACAAAGGACATGATCGTGGACTACAGGAAAAGGAGAGCCGAGCGGGGCTGTAGTGGAGCAGGTTGAGAGCTTCAAGTTCCTTGGTCTCCACATCACCAACAATCTATCATTATCCAAACACACCAAGACAGTCATGAAGACGACACAACAACACCTCTTCCCCCTCAGGAGACTGAAAAGATTTGGCATGGGTCCTCCAACCGCAAGGCGCTACAGGAGGTTGTGTGTATGGCCCGGTACATCACTGGGGCCAAGCTTCCAGCCATCAAGGACCTCTACACCACGTGGTGTCAGAGGAAGGCCCTAAAATGTATATATTATTTATTTTTTAATGATAGATACTTTTTAAAATTCTATTGAATTTTTACCACTTTTTTCAATTTTGTGGTATCCAATTGGTAGTTACAGTCTTGTCTCATCGCTGCAACTCCCTTACGGACACAGGGGATGCAAAGGTTGTGCGTCCTTCGAAACACAACCCAACCAAGCTGCACTGCTTCTTGACACAATGCCTGCTTAACCTGGAAGCCATCCACAACAATGTGTCAGAGGAAACAACATACACCTGGCAACGTGTCAGCGTGCACCTGGCCCGCCCCATGAGTCGTTAGAGCGCGATGGGACAAGGACATCCCTGTGGGTCAAACCCTCCCCTAACCCAGACGACGCTGGGCCATTTGACACCCCCCCCCCTCCCCCCTTTTATGCTGTTGTTTATTATCTATGCCTAGTCACTTTACCCCTACCTCCTTGTACATATTACCTCAATTACCTGGACTACCCTGTAACCTGTACCATATTCTCCCCCCTGAAATCATGTTACAGGAAGGGCAAATAGATAAATATGCTGAACATTATATGAATCACTCTAAACTGAATCTGAACTTTATTCTTCTTAAATATCCCCATTACATGTCTATTTTTCATGTGTGTATTGTTGTGAGTTATTATGTCTGCTTTTGTTTTGAGTGTTGATCAAGAGACACAAATGAGGCTGCATTTGAGGTTGTTCATTAATTGCACTGTAATAAAAACCCACCTGCTGGGTAAAGTACGTCCTCAGCTCCTGGGTCTCCTTCTCCCAGAAGGCCTTGGGCAGGTCCAAGAGGGTTTTGAATAGAAGGGATACATCCTTCTGTCAAAATGGACATTTCCTCGCAAATGTAGGAGAACTTGTGCAGCAGGTTGGGAGAATTAACGTAGCAGGTTAGGATAATTAGATTAAGGTAAGAAAAAGGGTTAGGGTTAGCTAAAATAATACATAAAATCAACTTAAGAACCTCAATTTGACAAAAGCTGTATCCCATCTAGACATGACCGTCGGGGAGGTACACCTTGCCCTGAAGGTTGATGGCTCCCTCCTGTGGCTCCCAGCCCACCATGCTCTTCTTGGCAGATAGAAGTGATGTAATGAAAGAGGAAGTGTGTGCAGGAGAAATGTGGAAGTGTGTGATAATCCATCAGCTACAATTACAGTTACTCTGTTTCTGGCAAAATCTGTTTTTCATGCTGAAAGATAATGTCAGAACCGGGAATCTTTTACTGAACTCAAATTTAACTAAGCAAGTTGGATGGATTTTGGTTTCTGATTTACCTACATTTAAAAAAAATCAAGCCTGTGAGATAGAGGAGAGGGAGAAGGTTATATTGCAGCACGTTTCCATTGTTGTATCAAGGGCGAACTTGACTACTTGGGGGCCTGTAACAAAATGCTGTAAAGGTGTCCCCTTCCCCTAAAAGGGTTATTTACCCACCACACATACATTAACTGCAATGAATATTATTATCCCACAATGAAAAATATATTGTGTATAAGTGTTTCATTTTGGGCAGTAATGAAATGTATATAGGCCATATCAAGCTGTTGAGTCAGTGGCTGACACACACTTTGTGTTTAGAATCAGTCAGTGGGCAGCTGGGGCCCATTTCATTCTAAATGCTTAAATTAACATACCATGTTTTCACAACTGATGTTGACACCCAGCACATAGACTATTCAACATCCTGTCATATAAATGCACTTATTAGGAAGTATGTCACTGATGAGATGTGAGATGTGCCACATGAATTTCAGCACTTTAGTTTGTCAGAACACACTATGTGTGTGTGACAGTCTCTCCTGTGGACCGTTTACATCAGTGTAAGGCAAGTGTCAAGTACTACTATCTTATCTTTATATTTTAATGTTCAAACTAAATTAAGGAAATTAATTACAAGTAATGACATTCAAAATGTTCAATATGCGGCTGTTAGTTCATGAAGAACTGAAGAACCTATGTGACTATGGACTAAAGCTTCAATGTGATACCATATGTGTCATGTGACCTACTTTACCAGGAAGTGTATGTTTGTACTGTTTCAGGTGATCAGTGGTGTGTGAGTTCTCACATGGCTTGTTCTGAGAACATGTTTTTTCTCATTGGCCTCTTTATATCAGGTGAGTCTTCCACACAACAACAACTAGTTATGAATCAGACATAAAGGAATAACCAGAAATCATGATATGTTATGGGATGCGCTATATTCCAGCTTTTTAATTCTGTAGTAAAGTGTAAAGTTAATTCCTGATTAGTGCAGTTTAATAGTCTGGATTCAAACTGTGCCGTGACACTCAATAACTCGTTGTGCCAACTTTAGCTACAATGACTCCATTCACTTCCCATACACTTCCCATACACAACCATACACTTCCCATACACAACCATACACTTCCCATACACTTCCCATACACTTCCCATACACAACCATACACTTCCCATACACAACCATACACTTCCCATACACAACCATACACTTCCCATACACTTCCCATACACAACCATACACTTCCCATACACAACCATACACTTCCCATACACAACCATACACTTCCCATACACTTCCCATACACAACCATACACTTCCCATACACAACCATACACTTCCCATACACTTCCCATACACTTCCCATACACTTCCCATACACTTCCCATACACTTCCCATACACAACCATACACTTCCCATACACAACCATACACTTCCCATGCACTTCCCATACACTTCCCATACACAACCATACACTTCCCATACACAACCATACACTTCCCATACACTTCCCATACACTTCCTGTAGTTGTTGACCAGTATTTCACATCGCTGTGGAGTAGTTTTGGACCACTCTCCCATGCAGAACTGCTTTTTAACTCAGCGACATTTGTGGGTTTTCAAGCATGAACTGTCACAATGTCTCACTTGGGATTAGGTCTGGACTTTGACTAGGCCATTACAAAACTTTACATTTGTTGCTTTTTATACATTTTCTTGTAGATTGTGTGTTTTGGAATGGTGGCACAACCAGTTAGTGAGTGTAAGGGGGCAATTACTTTTTCGCACAGGGGTATTGGGTGTTGCATAACTTCGTTAATTAAATAAATAAATAAATTACAATAAAAAACATGTAAACTCATGTTCCCTTGATCTAATATTAGGTTTTGGTTGAACATCTGATAACATTTAGTATTTAAAAAACTCTAAAATAGAGAACATCAGAAACGGGGGAAATACTGTTTAATGTCACTGACTTTAATATCTTCACATGTTTATTTATTTATTTGTTATGTTCAGGTGACATAAAAAGCATTATCTGGAGCACACCCAGAGAAAATGACTTAGTGTAGAGGTGCTGACTAACGGTGAATACACTGTAAGCTATAAAAACAAAGAGAGTTGAACACTCTATATATATATATAAACTCCCAGTCATTTATTGGGTAAAACACCAACGTTTAATGATAGTTTACAGCATATTGACTATATTAGCCTATTGTTATCATTAACATTAGTATAAGATTAGCATCAACATACATTATTGTTTAATTTAATTTCACATATATTTAATATATTTAAAATGTTGTTACATGTAATCTTTGGGTTCATCCATAATGCATAATAAGCATCATCAACAGGGGGAACATATTGGTTCTACGCTGATAAGATGTAGAAAGAATAGATCCATTTATAAGACTTGTTCATAAAAATAATTGTTCCTAAAAAGGGCCAGAGATCAAAGTCATTATTCCGACCACTAGGGGTCAATGTTTTCAAATAGGAAATCCAGTAGCCCTCCCTCTAGACCAGTGGTTCTTAACCTGGGTTCGATCGAACCCCAGGGGTTCGGTGAGTCAGTCTCAGGGGTTCGGCGGAGGTCAAGACACACATTCGATTAATATGATTCGTGATGACACGCTCCGCTTGGCCATCATTGGCTGCAGGTGATCACGCTACATCGCTTGGCCTATCTGTGCTGCAGGGAATTTGGTGCGCTCAGTAGTCGACTTGTGATTTCTTTCTTAATATTTTAATCCCTTCATACTTACTATGTCGAGCAAAAAAAGAAAGTGGTCGGACGAATATGTACAATATGGATTTACATGTATAACCGAACGTGATGGGAGTCAGTGTCCTAACTGCATGATTTGCAATGCCAAGTTGAGCAATTCTAGTCTAGCACCGGCTTCCTTAAGCTGCATGGAGATGGAAAATACAAGAACACAACGCTCGCTGAATTCAAGGTGAAGAGAGCCAGATTCGATGAAAAGGCTACTCTGCCTGTTCTCAGCTTTGTACCCATCAACAAACCGATCCTCACAGCATCGTACGAAGTTGCTTACCTGATCGCAAAGCAGGGCAAACCACACACCATTGGTGAAACACTCATAAAACCAGCTGTGTTGAAGATGGCGAATATCATGCTGGGAAAAGAGGCCAAAGTTAAGTTATCCCAAATTCCTCTTTCAAAGGACACCATCAGCGACAGAATAGAGGACATGAGCAAAGACATATTGGCTCAAGTAGTTGCAGATCTGATTTCAAGCCCGGCAAAATTCAGCCTTCAACTCGACGAGACCACAGACGTTTCCAATCTAAGCCAGCTTGCTGTATTCGTGCGCTATGTGAAAGACGACGTGATAAAGGAAGAATTTTTATTTTGTAAGCCTCTTACAACAACAACTAAGGCAGCCGATGTGAAGAAACTTGTGGATGACTTCTTCAAAGACAACAATCTTTCGTGGGATATGGTTTCTGCAGTTTGTTCGGACGGAGCTCCAGTCATGCTGGGAAGAAAGTCTGGTTTTGGTGCGCTAGTGAAAGCCGATGCACCACACATCATTGTTACGCATTGTATTCTGCACAGGCATGCGTTGGCAACAAAAACCTTGCCTCCAAAACTGGCAGAAGTATTAAACATTGTAGTGGAATGCGTGAACTATGTGCAAACTAGTGCTCTGCGGCATCGCATCTTCAGTGAGCTGTGTAAAGAAATGGGCTCTGAATTCGAGGTACTTCTGTACCATTCTAACGTTAGGTGGTTATCCCGGGGACAGGTGCTGAATCGTGTTTTTGCCGTGCGTGTGGAATTAGCCCTGTTTTTGCAAGAGCACCAACATTGTCATGCAGATTGCTTCAAAAATTCTGAGTTCATTCTCATTTTAGCGTACATGGCCGATATCTTCGCAGCTCTCAATCATCTCAATCAAAAGATGCAGGGCGGTGGAGTCAACATCATCGAAGCGGAGGAAAACCTAAAGGCTTTTAAAAAAAAGCTACCGTTATGGAAACGACGAACAGAGAACAATAACTTCGCAAACTTTCCCTGCTGGACGACTGTGTAAGTAAGATCGAAGATGTATCTGGAATCGGAGACATTTCTGTACCCGCTGAACTGAAGCAAGCAATTGCCACGCACTTAGATGAGCTTGCAAATTCTCTCGACGGATACTTCCCTACAAGAGAGTCATATCCAGCATGGGTGAGACAGCCGCTCACGTTTAGTGTTGAGACAACAGATGTCAATGATGAATACCTCGATGAAATCATTGAAATTCAGCAGAGCCAGGTTCAACAGCAACTCTTCAGAACAACAACGCTTTCAACGTTTTGGTGTCAACAAATGGTAACGTACCCTGTTATTGCTAAGAAAGCTCTGGAGATTTTCATACCGTTTGTTACAACATATCTTTGCGAGCAATCCTTTTCGAGGATGCTGGACATAAAAACGAAGAAAAGGAACAGACTTTGTTGCGAAAATGACATGAGAGTGGCACTTGCCAAGGTGAAGCCGCGCATTTCTGAACTGGTCTCTGAAAGGCAACAGCAGAAGTCACACTGATTTGCAGTAAATATTCATTATTATGTTTTTGTTTTTGTGTGAAAATGATCATCTGTGTGAAAATGTTTTGATGATTTTGTTCTTTGAACACAGTGATGTTGATGCATGGTTCATTTTGTGCACCAGTCAAATATGTTTTGAATTTGATTTTTTTTTTCAATTAAGAAGGGTTCGGTGAATGCGCATATGAAACTGGTGGGTTTCAGTACCTCCAACAAGGTTAAGAACCACTGCTCTAGACCGTAGGATCTCCATGTTACCTCCTCTCCTTGGTAGAGCAACATGCTCAATACCTGTGTATTTGAGGGAGGAGATGGGATGGTTAGCTTCAACAAAGTGAGCTGCTACTAGATAATCAGTGTTCTTACAGCTATGCATTGTTTTAAATGTTTTTTTGTTTGTAATGAGTTGGCTTCCACATGAACATGTGATGAGATAGATTACTTCCTTTATCTTGCAAGAGATGATACCCCTAACAGGGATTTTTCCACCTGTATGTGGGTGTCTGAAGAAGGATGTTTTTGTAGTGCTATTGCACTGTGAGCGTGAGTCACATTTGTAGAACCCCTTTGGAATGGGTGTCAAGAGTGTCTGAGTGGGCTCAGGGGGCAGGTCAGATCTCACTAAACTGTCCCCCATATTGCAACCATGTTTATAGATTTGTTGTCTGACTGCAGAATCTGGCAGTGCTTTTTCAGAATTGCTTTCATTTTCTCTGAACACTTGGTGTACTTAGTGCAAAAGACTTGTTTCACCCTGCATAATTGGCTATATGATAAACCATTCTTGAGGGGAAGGGGATGCATACTATCAGCACATAGCAGAGAATGGAGGTCTGTTGGCTGTGTGTACAAGTCTGTATGTAATGCATCATTCTCTTTGATGATCCATAAGTCCAGGTAGTTTATTTTTCTCTCAACAGTCTGCATGGTGAATTTGAGCTATTCAGAGCTCTCGTTTAGCAGAGTTTGGAATTAATTTAGTTCCTGCTGACCTCCTTCCCAGAGCACAAAGACATCATCTAAGTTTATATTCCATGAGAGGATTTTAGAAAGTAGGGGGTATCTCTATGTTTTGTAAATGAGTGCTTCCTCAAATTGTTCCACATACAGGTTTGCATAGTTTGGGGCAAAGGGGAAAACCATGGCTCACAATTGAAAGGAAAAACTCTGACCCAATTATGAATTAGTTATTGGATAATACCAGTTCAGTGAGATACAAGATGCACTCATTGGATGGAACAAGGGTAGGACCTCTCTGTTGAAGGAAGTGTTGCAGGTCACGAAATATAATTTAAAAGTTTGCATTAAGGTGTCTGTAATAGAATATACTTGTCTAAAACGAATGTAGACATTAATAAATGCATTTCTATAGCTTCCAACATCTGTTTTACACTGGAGGAGGAGTAACAAGATGGCTGTGCAGTTGCCTCCAAACAGAGGCCCCTGTTAGTCATCTAGGGTTAATACATATCATTGGACTGAACTGAAAATATATCAGAACCTCCCTGATGTTGACTTTCATGTTGCAGGTGTTCTGGCCTGCTTTGGTCAACGAGATTTGATCACCACAATGCCAGATAGACTGGATGTACTGACTGGCTCCTGTGTGCAAATCCCATGTTCATTTGATATTCCTGACCAAAATAAGTATACATTTAGGAGCACAATACTAACCTCTGGAGTGTGGATAAAAGAAATCCCGTACTTTGATCTACATCCGGACAATGTGATATTTAACAGTAGTAAGATGGTCAACAGATATCAAGGGAAGATAACTGGAAACATGTCCCAGAAGAACTGCACCACAGTCTTCTTCAATGTAACCACCAATTACACTAATAAATACTTCCTCAGGATTGAGAGGCAACCATTCCTTGCAACAGACATTAGAAAGTCTGTTAATATCGTTGTCAGGGGTAAGAGACAATTCAACTTTTAACCAACTATTTTTCCCAGTTTAGATTCCTTTCATCAAAGATAAGAGTAGAACAAGTGGACAGTTTAACTGTTAGTGTAAAATATATTTATCTACAATGTATTACAGATTTTCCTTCCAGTCCCATCATTACTGTCTCAGGTGAGGTGAAGGATGGGACCCCTGTCAGCTTGAACTGCTCTGCTGTCGCTCCCTGTCCCAAACACCCCCCTGAGCTGACATGGACTCTCCCAACACAGTTCACACCTGAGAACCAACTGCAGGAGAATTCAGACCAAACCAAATCAGTTCTCTCCACGGTGACCTTCACTCCGTCATACCTTCATCATGAGAAGAACATCACTTGTACTGCAGTCTACCCAGTAGGGACAAGCAACAATACAGCTGAACATAACATGATGCTTAACGTTTCATGTAAGATTTAGTAACCGGTTCCTGTAGAATAGATCATTCTATCATGTTTTCACTGATGATTGTAATAGAGTGGTTTTGATGAGACTATTCAATATACCATATCCAGATACATTCTAAATGAACCCCTCTCCCTCAGTCTCTCCTAAGGACACATTGGCCTCCATCAGTCCAGCTGATCCAGTATTAGTGGGCACTTGTGTTAATCTGACCTGCAGCAGTACAGCCAACCCTCCTGTGACAAACTTCACCTGGTTCAAGATCAGTGGAGATAAACCAATACAGGTTGCGTCTGGACACAGTTACTCCCTCATTGTGACAGTTGGTGATGGAGGATTGTACTTCTGTGAAGCAAGAAATAGTCACGGCTGTGGGAAGTCAAAGGAAGTGCAGCTGGCTATTAAAGGTAGAAGCATTGGCACATTCAACATGCACAACATTAACAATATTATAGATATAGATAGATATAGAAGAGATATACTTGTTTTTGTGGAACAGACCGGATAAAGCATGCCTGCTATATGAATCTAGGTATGATACAGCTGTAGGATATTAATTTGATCACTTTTTTGTTGCTTAGAAGTTTATTGCATTGTGGGAAATGCAGATAAGCTTTGATTTACATAAATTCACCCAAAACCTTCACTAAAATGTGGTTATATTAATGGTATTACACTTATCATGCAGCCTTATTTTGTCCAGCTAATAGGGTCACCACCAATGGATCAACATTACAGAGGAAACGTTCAAGTCCTTTTACTGCAGGATTATTTCACTGCAACAATACTGGCTAAATTAAGATCTTACATCTGTACATCTACAGTATGTGTATAATTTGTAATATTAGACAATGTGCAAAATGTTTCCTCTTTTTGGAACAGATGGCTATAATGTGTGTTTAATTTACAGGGCATGAAGAGCCTGTTAACCCAAAGGTTTTTGAGATTGTAGGAAAAACCTTGGGGTTGATTTTCCTTTTCAGCCTGATCGTATTCTTTGCATGGTAAAAAGATATTCCCAGCCTCAATTTTTACATATTTATCATGCTGATTGTGCTTTTGTATATGAAAACCTAAATGATGTCAAAATATCTTTATTCTTGCCTTCCAGGAGAAGGAGAACATCTAGACTCCCCAGTGGGTTTGACATGACAGACCGTTCACAGGGACTGGTGGGAATGGTAGAATTACCTTTTAAAACCCATCTAGAATGTGTGTTTCAGGAAGAATTGAATGAATACTGTGTTGTGTAACCAACTGTAACTATGAAGTCATTATTCTTCTGAAGTGTCGGTCCTGACAACTGATCCTTTCTCTGTGTTCTCTCCACAGAACTCCCCGGTTGGGACAGTGTGCTCTAACCAGGCCACGGTCGGTAGAGGGAACCAAGAACCACCACTTAACAACCTAGATGGTCTTTAAGCACAAGTCAATCAGAGGTGCATTTTATGTATTTTTCCAATGGGTATTAAGTCTTATTATGAACAGTATTGTCATTGTGTATTAGTTTTCTGTGGATATTTTTGTTACATTTATAATTTTGTGCTCTTTGATTATCTGTATATTTGTAAAATTTGCTGGGATGAAAAGTGTTTAACTGTTACTATAGTGTTGATATGATGATGCAGGCTACTCTTTATTTTAGACCATTTATTTTGAGTGTTGAGTTCACAGAGCATCTGTTTAATGGGTTCCAGTATAGAGGAACTGCTGAGTTCAACTAGCCTACTGAAGGCAGTTTAAGACCATATAAAGTCAATGATGACTGAGGAGAGAAGACACAGTTAGTTGGAGAGACAGTGGTCTGATACAAGACAGGAAGTTGGTGCAGTAAGTCTACATGATGGCACAATGGTGTTAACGTTTACAAGTCACTGTTTATCTTCATCTTTTGTGCAGTTCCCAGAAAAACAATGTTATCTACTTTCATCTATTTAGAAGTTATTGCGTCAGCTTTTATGTTGAGTGTTACATTGAATAAATAATTGAGACTGAATTTATTAAGGTTGTTTATTAATTGCCCTGTCATTAAAACCTTTACATTCAATTCCCATGAAATATTTGTCTTATTGGTCCAACATTTAACATCTCATTAAAATGGATTCTATTGAGATTTTGTGTCACTGTTCTACACACAATGTGGAATTATGTTTTTAGACATAAAAATGAAAAGCTGAAAGTCAATATGTGTTCAACACCTTTTCTATGGCAAGCCTAAATAAGTTCAGGAGTAAAGATTTACTTAACTTGTCACATGAGTTGCTTGGATTCACTTTGTGTGCAATGCTAGTTTTTAACATGATTTTTAAATGACTACCTCTTCTCTGTACCCCACACATACAATTATCTGTTAGGTCCCTCAGTCAAGCAGCAACTTTCAAACCAGCTTTTCCATTGCCTCACAAAGAAAGGCACCTGTTTCTAGATGGTTTAAAAGAAAATAAATCTGACATTGAAAACCCCTTTGAGCGTAGTGAGTTAATTAATTACACTTTGGATGGTTTATCAATACACCCAATCACTACAAAGATACAGGCGTCCTTCATAACTCAGTCGCCGGAGAGGAAAAACACTGCACAGGGATTTCACCCACAGGAGGTTGGTGGCACATTAATTGGGGAGAACGTACTCGTGGTAATGACTGGAGCAGAACAGGAGGAATGGTACCAAATACATCCAACAAGTTTTCCATGTGTTTGATTCCATTCCATTTGCTCCGTTCCAGACATTATTATGAGTTGTCTTCCCCTCAGCAGCCTCCACTGGTTTCACCATAAGGTCAGTGGTGACTTTAAAACAGTTACATAGTTTAACGGCTGTGATTGGAGAAAAGTGAGGATGGATCAACAACATGTTACTTACTCCATAATACTAACCTAAATGACAGACTGAAAAGAAGGAAACATGTACAGAAAAAAATATTCTAAAACATGCATTCTGTTTGCAATAAGGCACTAAAGTAAAACGGCAAAACATTTGGCCAAGAAATTCACTCTATGTCCAACACAACATATCACTGAGTACACTCTTCATATTTTCAAGCATGGTGATGGCTGCAATATGTTACGGGTATACTTGTCATCAAGTGTTATAGGATGAAAATAAATGGAATAGAGATAAGCACAGACAAAACTCTAGAGAAAAACTTGGTTCAGTCTGACTTTCAAAAGACACTGGGACGCAAATTCACTTTTCAGCAGGTCAACAACCTAAAACAAAAAGCCAAATATAAACCAGAGTTGCTTACTATGACAATATTGTATGTTCCTAATTGTCCAAGTTACAGTTTTGATGGGCTTGAAAATGTGCAAATATTGTAGATTCCAGGTGTGCAAAGCACTTATAGACTTACCCAGAAAGACTCACAGCTGTAATCACAGCCAGAGGTGATTCTAATGTAACAGTTTCACTTCCGTCCCTCTCCTCGCCTCTATTTGGGCTTGAATGAAGGACCCTCTTTCAACAACTGCTTCCCAAGAAGCATCGTTAGCCATCGCTCCACAAAAGCCATGTTCCCTGCAGAGCAAGGGGAACAACTACTTCAAGGTCTCAGATTGAAATGCTGTTAGCACACACCACGCTAACTAGCTAGCCATGTCACATCGGTTACACTCACCCCCCTTTTGACCTCCTCCTTTTCCGCAGCAACCAGTGATCCGGGTCAACAGCATCAATGTAACAGTATAACCAGCCATCAAGGACACCACGTGGTGTCAGAGGAAGGCCCTAAAATGTGTATATGATTTATTTTTAATGACAGATACTTTGTTTAATTTTATTTAATTTTGTACCAATTTTTCCCCCCAATTTTGTGGTATCCAATTGGTAGTAACAGTCTTGTCTCATCGCTGCAACTCCCTTACGGACACAGGGGATGCAAAGGTTGTGCGTCCTTCGAAACACAACCCAACCAAGCTGCACTGCTTCTTGACACAATGCCTGCTTAACCTGGAAGCCATCCACAACAATGTGTCAGAGGAAACAACATACACCTGGCGACGTGTCAGCGTGCACCTGGCCCGCCCCATGAGTCGTTAGAGCGCGATGGGACAAGGACATCCCTGTGGGTCAAACCCTCCCCTAACCCAGACGACGCTGGGCCATTTGACACCCCCCCCCCTCCCCCCTTTTATGCTGTTGTTTATTATCTATGCCTAGTCACTTTACCCCTACCTCCTTGTACATATTACCTCAATTACCTGGACTACCCTGTAACCTGTACCATATTCTCCCCCCTGAAATCATGTTACAGGAAGGGCAAATAGATAAATATGCTGAACATGATATGAATCACTCTAAACTGAATCTGAACTTTATTCTTCTTAAATATCCCCATTACATGTCTATTTTTCATGTGTGTATTGTTGTGAGTTATTATGTCTGCTTTTGTTTTGAGTGTTGATCAAGAGACACAAATGAGGCTGCATTTGAGGTTGTTCATTAATTGCACTGTAATAAAAACCCACCTGCTGGGTAAAGTACGTCCTCAGCTCCTGGGTCTCCTTCTCCCAGAAGGCCTTGGGCAGGTCCAAGAGGGTTTTGAATAGAAGGGATACATCCTTCCGTCAAAATTGACTTTTCCTCGCAAATGTAGGAGAACTTGTGCAGCAGGTTGGGAGAATTAACGTAGCAGGTTAGGATAATTAGATTAAGGTAAGAAAAAGGATTAGGGTTAGCTAAAATAATACATAAAATCAACTTAAGAACCTCAATTTGACAAAAGCTGTATCCCATCTAGACATGACCGTCGGGGAGGTACACCTTGCCCTGAAGCTTGATGGCTCCCTCCTGTGGCTCCCAGCCCACCATGCTCTTCTTGGCAGATAGAAGTGATTTAATGAAAGAGGAAGTTGGTGCAGGAGAAATGTGGAAGTGTGTGATAATCCATCAGCTACAATTACAGTTACTCTGTTTCAGACAAACGTCTGTTTTTCATGCTGAAAGATAATGTGAGATCCGGGTATCTTTTACTGAACTCAAATTTAACTAAGCAAGTTGGATGGATTTTGGTTTATGATTTACCCATATTTTTTAAAAAATCAAGCCTGTGAGATAGAGGAGAGGGAGAAGGTTATATTGCAGCACGTTTCCATTGTTGTATCAAGGGCGAACTTGACTACTTGGGGGCCTGTAACAAAATGCTGTAAAGGGGTCCCCTTCCCCTAAAAGGGTTATTTACCCACCACACATACATTAACTGCAATGAATATTATTATCCCACAATGAAAAATATATTGTATATAAGTGTTTCATTTTTGGCAGTAATGAAATGTATAGGCCATATTAAGCTGTTGAGTCAGTGGCTAACACACACTTTGTGTTTAGAATCAGTCAGTGGGCAGCTGGGGTCCATTTCATTTGAAACTGGTGAAACATGGATCAGGTCAACTCTGCAATGTTTCAAGTAACTGAGACTAATTGTTCTGGAGTAGAATGTTCATTAGAAAATTACAATGTTCTCAACACTTAATATAGCATACAATGTTTTCACAACTGATGTTGACACCCATCACATAGACTATTCAACATCCTGTCATATAAATGCACTTATTAGGAAGTACGTCACTGATGAGATGTGAGATGTGCCACATGAATTTCAGCACTTTGGTTTGTCAGAACACACTATGTGTGTGTGACAGTCTCTCCTGTGGACCGTTTACATCAGTGTAAGGCAAGTGTCAACTACTTCACTATCTTATCTTTATATTTTAATGTTCAAACTAAAGCTTCAATATGATATTCACCTGGTCAGTCTATGTCATGGAAAGAGCAGTAAGATACAGCTGAACTGATTCTGATCTGTCACCTAATACCTACTCATATATCCATTGATAGTGAGTGGAAGCCTGATCTACATGCAGACACGTCATTTAATTGTAATTTCATACATTTTATCCAGAAATAGGCAAAGCAGTTTCCACATAACTGCAATGAGCTTGTTAGTCCCTTTTTTGTCAGCCCCACCATATCCCCATTCCCACCATATAGCAGCATCAGCCTAGTATAATGTCCAATAGTCAATACTTTCTCTCTTCTCTCTCTGAATCATCTGGTCCCTCCACCTCTCAATTCCTGACCCTGTCCTCCAGAGCCTTCAGCTCTCCCTCTACCTGTTGAGGGAAGTGGCTCTCACCTAACAGGTATAGTACACCCTTAGCTCCTGGGTCTCCTTCTCCCAGAAGACCTTGTGCAGGTCAAAGAGGGTTTTGTCTAGAAGGTTACAGCTTTAAAAATAAATAAATAATAAAAAACGTTTTCTAGCAAGTTTAGGATCATTTATGCAACAGATTAGGATAATTAACATAGCAGGTTATGATAATTAGATTCAAGTACAGAAAAGGGGTTGAGATTAGATAAAATGCTAAAATTATTCAACTTTTGACGTAAATTTGACAAAAGCTTTATCCCACCTAGACTTGACCGTCGAAGATGGCGCCAATTTCCACCTTGCCTCTCAAGCACTGCAGGTCGCTGGCTCTCTCCTGTGGTACCCGTGGACTCTCTTTTCACGTCACTTCAATAAGAAGTTATTTTGGTAGCAGGTAAGGTGCAGGGCCGAACTACTGAACGGTCCCATAAAGCATATGATAGCAAAATGTGTTGAATAGTAGGAAATGAGTTTTAACACTGCAACACTTTGTCTCAGCCTCATGGCAAAATGTGAACACAAGCATGATGAGCTATAAAACACCAAAATGAATATCTGCTTCGTGGCAAAAAGTGTAGAATTTCAGGAAGTTAGCTTTAAAACTGACAAAATGTGTAGAATAGTGTTATAAAAATGTTTCTCTCTGCACCGAGGCAAAATGTGTTGCAGAAAGTACAATGGCAAGAAAAAGTATGTGAACCCTTTGGAATTACATGGATTTCTGCAGAAATTGGTCATAAAATGTGATCTTCATCTGAGTCACAACAATAGACACACACAGTGTGCTTAAATTAGTAACACACAAATTATTATATTTTCCTTGTCTTTATTGAATACATCATTTAAAAATGCATAGTGTAGATTGGAAAAGGTAAGGCTAATGACTTCTCCAAAAGCTAATTGGAGTCAGGAGTCAGCTAACCTGGAATCCAATCTATGAGATTGGTGGTGTTGGTGAGAGTTGCCCTGCGCTATACAGAACACTCACAACATTTGAGTTTGCTAATCACAAGGAGCATTGCCTGATTTGAACCATACTTTGAACAAAAGAGATCTTAGAAGACCTAAGATTAAGAATTGTTGACTTGCATAAATCTGGGAATGGTTACAAAAGTATCTCTAAAAGCCTGGATGTTCATTAGTCCACGGTAAGACAAATTGTCTATAAATGGAGAAAGTTCAGCACTGTTGCTACTCTCCCTAGGACTGGCCTTCCTGCAAAGATGACTGTAAGAGCACAGCGTAGAATGCTCAATGAGGTTAAGAAAAATCCTAGAGTGTATGCCAAAGACTTACAGCAATCTCTGGAACATGCAAACATCTCTGTTGACGAGTCTACGATACTTAAAAGACTGAACAAAAATGGTGTTCATGGGAGGACACCACAGAAGAAGTCACTGCTGTCCAAAAACCCCCATTGCTGCACGTCTTCAGTTCACAAAAGAGCACCTGGATGTTTCACAGCGCTACTGGCAAAATATTTTGTGGACGGATTAAAATAAAGTTGAGTTGTTTGGAAGGAATACACAATACTGTGTGGAGAAATAAAGGCACAGCACACCAACATCAAAACCTCATCCCAACTGTAAAGTTGGGTGATGCAACAGGACAACAACCCAAAACACAGAAGTAAATCAACAACAGAATGGCTTCAACAGAAGAAAATACACCTTCTGGAGTGGCCCAGTCAGAGTCCTGACCTCAACCCGATTGCGATGCAGTGGCATGACCTCAAGAGAGCAGTTCACACCAGACATCACAATAATATTGCTGAACTGAAACAGTTCAGTAGTACAGAAAACGTTTGGTTGAGGTTATTGCTTCCAAAGGAGGGTAAACCAGTTATAAAATCCAAAGGTTCACTAACTTTTCCCACCCTGCACTGTGAATATTTACTTGTGTGTTCAATAAAGACGTGAAAACGTATAATTGTTTGTGTGTTGTTAGTTTAAGCAGACTGTGTTTGTCTATTGTTGTGGCTTAGATGAAGATCAGATTAAATTGTATGACCAATTTAAGCAGGTAATTCCAAAGGGTTCACATACCTTTTATTGCCACTGTAAACTCAGGGTACCAAACGCTGTCTTCCAACCCTAGATAGGAGAGCATTTTCTTAACCATATCCCTTTTACCAAACCTATTTTTATTTCTTTTTTAACCTTTATATAATCAAAGTGGAGTGAAAATAGTGTCTCTGTGGCATCCAGCTCACCAGGCTCCTCTTTGCAAATAGACTTCAAAGAGGAAGTTGGTGTAGGAGAAGTTGAGTGGTGTGTGAGAATCACTCAGATACAATTACAGTTACTCTGTTTCATACCAAGTCTGTTTTTCATGTTGAAATATAATGTGACAACCATATGTTTTGCATCGAACTCAAATGTAACTTTTCCTTTTTTGTCTTGAGTCAAATGAATAGTGGAGTTTGGTTCATGATTGAACTGTATTTTTAAATCCCACACACATTCCTATTCAAGCCTGTCAAGAATCGACGTCTTCACAGTATCTTCTGTTATTTTGAACATTCAAAATAAATTAAAGAAAATGAATTATGAGTAATGAGATTCAATATGTTCAAAGTACTGCTGTTTGTTCATGTATTAGCTTCACAACGGAAAGACATTGTGTATTTGATATGGGGATGGTTTAATGTGTTGTGTGAGTTCAGCTACTCTACCAGTAAGTGTATGTTTGTATTGTTTCAAGGAATCAGTAGTGTGTGAGTTCTCACATGGCTTGTTCTGAGAACATGTTTTTTCTCATGGGCCTCTTTATGTCAGGTGAGTCTTCCACACAGCAACAGCAACAACTAGTTATGAATCAGACAGAGGAATAAGCACAAGTGATGATATTTAATAGTGTGAGCTATATTCCCGTCTGTCTCAATGTATAGAAAAGTGTACAGATAACTCCTTATAAATTGAGTTTAATAGTCTGGATTCAAACATTGTGCTCCAGATATGTGCATGATCCAGTTTAGGGCATGGAGTCGTGACATCAGGACTCCACCTTCCGGCGCCGACAGAGATGGCCGCCTCGCTTCGCGTTCCTAGGAAACTATGCAGTATTTTAATTTTTTTACATGTTATTTATTACATACAGTCGGGAGGAACTACTGAATATAAGAGCAACGTCAACTCACCATCATTACGACCAGGAATATGACTTTCCCGAAGCGGATCCTGTGTTTTGCCTTCCACCCAGGACAATGGATCGGATCCCAGCTGGCGACCCAAAACAACGACGTCGTAAAAGAGGCAAACAAAGCGGTCTTCTGCGGGCACATCGCGCACCTCTCCCTAGCATACTCCCAGTCTCTTGACAACAAGGTTGATGAAATCCAAGCAAGGGTAGCAAGGGTAGCATTCCAGAGAGACATCAGAGACTGTAATGTTCTTTACTTTTCCAATCGAGAGACGCTATCAGAGTCGGTCTAGCCAGCTGGTTTCTTCACCTATCGCGCCGACAGAAACGAGACGTGGTGTGATCATAACAACATACAGGAACTCAAGTCCTTCTGTTCACCTGACTTAGAATTCCTCACAATCAAATGTCGATCGCATTATCTACCAAGGGAATTCTCTTAGATTATAATCACAGCCGTATATATTCCCCTCCAAGCAGACACGTCGATGGCCCTGAACAAACTTTATTTGACTCTATGCAAACTGGAAACCACATATCCTGAGGCTGCATTCATTGTAGCTGTGGATTTTAACAAGGCTAATCTGAAAACAAGACTCCTTAAATTGTATCAGCATATCGATTGCGCAACCAGGGCTGGTAAAACACTGGATCATTGTTATTCTAACTTCCGCGACGCCTATAAGGCCCTCCCCCGCCCTCCTTTCGGAAAAGCTGACCACTACTCCATTTTGTTGCTCCCAGCCTACAGACAGAAACTAAAACAAAAAGCTCAGGCCTGTTCAACGCTGGTCCGACCAATCTGATTCCACGCTTCAAGACTGCTTCGATCATGTGGCTTGGGATATGTTCCGCATTAAGTCCAACAACAACATTGACGAATACGCTGATTCGGTGAGCTAGTTCATTAGAAAGTGCATTGATGATGTCGTACCCATAGCAACGATTAAAACATTCCCAAACCAGAAACCGTGGATTGATGACAGCATTCGCGTGAAACTGAAAGCGCAAACCACTGCTTTTAACCAGGGCAAAGTGACCGGAAACATGACCAAATACAAACACTGTAGCTATTCCCTCCTCAAAGCAATCAAACAAGCTAAGCTTCAGTATAGAGACAAAGTAGAGTCGCAATTCAACGGCTCAGACACAAGAGGTATGTGGCAGGGTCTACAGTCAATCACGGATTGCAAAAAGAAAACCAGCCCCGTCGCGGACCAGGATGTCTTGCTCCCAGACAGAATAAATAACTTTTTTGTCCGCTTTGAGGACAATACAGTGCCACTGACACTGCCCGCAACCAAAATCTGCAGGCTCTCATTCACTGCAGCCGATGTGAGTAAAACATTTAAACGTGTTAACCCTTGCAAGGCTGCAGGCCCAGATGACATCCCCAGCCGCGTCCTCAGAGCATGCGCAGACCAGCTGGCTGGTGTGTTTACGGACATATTCAATCAATCCTTATCCCAGTCTGATGTTCCCACATGCTTCAAGAGGGCCACCATTGTCCCTGTTCCCAAGAAAGCTAAGGTAACTGAGCTAAACGACTACCGCCCCGTAGCACTCACTTCCGTCATCATGAAGTGCTTTGAGAGACTTGTCAAGGACCATTTCACCTCCACCCTACCTGACACCCTAGACCCACTCCAACTTGCTTACCGCCCAAATAGGTCCATAGACGACGCAATCGCAATCGCAACCACAATGCACACTGCCCTAACCCATCTGGACAAGAGGAATACCTATGTGAGAATGCTGTTCATCGACTACAGCTCAGCATTTAACACCATAGTACCCTCCAAACTCATCATCAAGCTCGAGACCCTGGGTCTCGACCCCGCCCTGTGCAACTGGGTACTGGACTTCCTGATGGGCCGCCCCCCAGGTGGCGAGGGTAGGTAACAACATCTCCACCCCGCTGATCCTCAACACTGGGGCCCCACAAGGGTGCGTTCTGAGCCCTCTCCTGTACTCCCTGTTCACCCACGACTGCGTGGCCATGCACGCCTCCAACACAATCATCAAGTTTGCGGACGACACTACAGTGGTAGGCTTGATTACCAGCAACGACGAGACGGCTTACATGGAGGAGGTGAGGGCCCTCCGAGTGTGGTGTCAGGAAAATAACCTCACACTCAACGTTAACAAAACAAAGGAGATGATTGTGGACTTCAGGAAACAGCAGAGGGAGCACCCCCCTATCCACATCGACGGGACAGTAGTGGAGAGGGTTGTAAGTTTTAAGTTCCTCGGCGTACACATCACGGACAAAGGGAGTTGGTCCACCCACACAGTCAGCGTCGTGAAGAAGGCGCAGCAGCGCCTCTACAAACTCAGGAGGCTGAAGAAATTTGGCTTGTCACCAAAAGCACTCACAAACTTCTACAGATACACAATCGAGAGCATCCTGTCGGGCTGTATCACCGCCTGGTATGGCAACCATAAGGCTCTCCAGAGGGTAGTGAGGTCTGCACAACGCATCACTGGGGGCAAACTACCTGCCCTCCAGGACACCTACACCACCCGATGTCACAGGAAGGCCATAAAGATCATCAAGGACAACAACCACCCGAGCCACTGGCTGTTCACCCCGCTATCATCCAGAAGGCGAGGTCAGTACAGGTGCATCAAAGCAGGGACTGAGAGACTGAAAAACAGCTTCTATCTCAAGGCCATTAGACTGTTAAACAGCCACCACTAACATTGAGTGGCTGCTGCCAACACACTGATTCAACTCCAGCCACTTTAATAATGGAAATTGATGTAAAAATATATCACTAGCTACTTTAAACAATGCTACTTAATATAATGTTTACATACCCTACATTACTCATCTCATATGTATATGTATATACTGTACTCTATATCATCTACTGCATCTTTATATAATATGTGTATCACTAGCCACTTTAAACTATGCCACTTTGTTTACATACCCTACATTACTCATCTCATATGTATGTACTGTACTCAATACCATCTACTGCATCTTGCCTATGCCGTTCTGTACCATCACTCATTCATATATCTTTATGTACATGTTCTTTATCCCTTTACACTTGTGTGTATAAGGTAGTAGTTGTGGAATTGTTAGGATAGATTACTCGTTGGTTATTACTGCATTATCGGAACTAGAAGCACAAGCATTTCGCTACACTTGCATTAAAACCTGCTAACCATGTGTATGTGACAAATACATTTGATTTGATTTGATTTGTATATTGAAATTAGTTCATATATTTTGCTGCAGAAGGAGAGTGACTGTACTGAAAAGATCATATTACCTCCCTGATGTTGTCCTTCATGTTCCAAGTGTTTTGGCCTGTTTGGCCAACGAGATTTGATTGCCACAATGGCAGATAGACTGGACGTACTGACTAGCTCCTGTATGCAAATCCCATGTTCATTTGATAGTCCTTACTATAAATTGAACAGCACAATACTTACCTCTGGAGTGTGGATTAAAGAATTACCAGTCTTTGGTGGGCGTCCGGACAATGTGATATTTAACAGCAGTAAGAAGGTCAACAGATATCAAGGGTAGATAACTGATAACATGTCCCAGAAGAACTGCACCACAGTCTTCTTCACTGTAACCACCAGTTACTCTGATAAATCGCCCTTCAGAATTGAGAGTCAATCATTCAAAGCAACAGACCCTCAACAAGTCTGTTTATTTACTGTAGTTGTCAATGGTAAGAAGAGACAGACTATTTAACTTGTATACATTTTTCTAAAATTATGTGAATAGAATAAGACCAAGTAGGTGCCTGTCAGTGTAAAATATATTTATCTGCAGTCCGATCATTACTGTCTCAGGTGAGATGAAGGAAGGGACCCCTGTCAGCTTGAACTGCTCTGCTTTCACTCCCTGTCCTGAACACCCCCCTGAGCTGACATGGACTCTCCCAACACATTTCACACCTGAGAACCAAATGCAGGAGAATCCAGACCAGACCAAATCTGTTCTATCTATGATGACCTTCGCTCCATCATACCTTCATCATGAGAAGAACATCACTTCTACTGCAGTCTACCCAGTAGGGACAAGCAACAAGAAAACCTAACAAAACATGATGCTTAACGATTCATGTAAGATTTAGTAACCGGTTCCTGAAGAATAGATGATTCTATCATGTTTTGACTGATAATTGTAATAGAGTGGTTTTGATGAGACTATTCAATATACCATATCCAGATACATTCTAAATGAACCCCTCTCCCTCAGTCTCTCCTAAGGACACCTCAGCCTCCATCCGTTTGGATGGTTTATCAATACACCCAGTCACTACAAACCCACTCAGGGATTTCACCCACAAGAGGTTGGTGGCACCTTAATTAGGGAGAACGTACTCGTGGTAATGGCTGGAGCAGAACAGGTGGAATGGTACCAAATACATCCAACAAGTTTTCCATGTGTTTGATTCCATTCCATTTGCGCCTTTCCAGACATTATTATGAGTTGTCTTCCTCTCAGCAGCCTCCACTGATTTCACCATAAGGTCAATGGTGACTTTAAAACAGTTACATAGTTTAACGGGTGTGATTGGAGAAAACTGAGGATGGATCAGCAACATTGTGGAATAAGTCAAGGGGTCCTTTCTGAAGACACTGAGGATACCAAACATTAGGAACACCTTCCTAACTTACATTTTTAATATTTAATCAATTTTTAATTCAAGCTGTACAACAACAGAATGTGGAATAAGTCAAGGGGTACTTTCTGAAGACACGGAGTATACCAAACATTAGGAACACCTTCCTAATTTTGAGTTGAAACCGCTTTTGGCTTCAGAACAGCCTCAGTTCATCGGGGCATGGACTCTACAAGGTGTCGAAGCGTTCCACAGGGATGCTGGCCCATGTTGACTCCAATGCTTCCTACAGTTATGTCAAGTTGGATGGATTTCCTTTGGGTGGTGGACCATTCTTGATACACACTGGAAACTGTTTAGAGTGAAAAAAAACAGCAGTGTTGCAGTTCTTGAAACCAGTGTGTCTGCCACCTACTACCACACCTCGTTCAAAGGCACATACATTTTTGTCTTGCCCAAACACCCTCTAAATGACACACATACACAATCCATGTCTCAATTGTTTCGAGGCTTAAAAATCCTTCTTTAAACTGTCTCCCCCCCTTCATCTACAATGATTGAAGTGGATTTAACAAGTGACAACAATAAGGGATCATAGAATACACCTGCATTCACCTGGTCAGTCTATGTCATGGAAAAAGCAGTAAGCTTGGTTCTGTTTTATCACCTAATACCTACTCATATATCCATTGATAGTGAGTGGTAGCCTGATCTGCTTGCAGGCACATTGTTTCATTGTATTTTCATACATATTATCCACATATAGGCAAAGCAGTTTCCACATAACTGAAAAGAGCTTGTTCGTCCCTTTTTTGTCAGTCCCCCCATATCCCCATTCCCACCATATAGCAGCATCAGCGTAGTATAATGTCCAATAGTCAATACTTTCTCTCTTCTCTCTCTGAACCATCTGGTCCCTTCACCTCTCAATTCCTGACCTTGTCCTCCAGAGCTTTCAGCTCTCCCTCCACCTGTTGGGGGAGGTCGGCTCCCACCTGCTGGGTAAAGTACACCCTCAGCTCCTGGGTATCCTTCTCCCAGAAGACCTTGGGAAGGTCGAAGAGTGATTTGTCCAAATTTAGTTTTTTCGCAAGTTTAGGAGAATTAGGCTGCAGGTTAGGAGAATTAACGTAGCAGGTTATGTAACGTAACGGAAAAGTGTTAGGATTAGCTCAAATGCTAAAAGAATTTGACGTCAATTTGACAAAGCTTTATCCCATCTAGACTTGACCGTCATAGAGGGAGTGTAAGGGGTGTGTAACTGGTGGCAGGGAAGTCAGACGCAGGAGAGCAGAACTAGGTAACAGCCGGAGCTGTTTAACTCCAAAACCAACGGCATCAAGAAATAATCAACATGGGTACAAAACCCGACACGCACCAGGCAACATGTGCACAAGCACTTACAACAAACAATAGCACACAAAGACATAGGGGGAACAGAGGGTTAAATACAGAAAACAGGACAAAACAAATGGAAAATGAATAACGGATCGGCAATGCCTAGAAGACCGGTGACGTCGATCGCCGAACACCGCCCGAACAAGGAGAGGAACCGACTTCGGAAGAAGTTGTGACAGGAAGCCCATGTCCAACTTGCCTCCCAGTACCTGTAGATCGCGGTCTCCCTCCTGTGGCACTCGGGACATTCTTTTCACGCCACTGCAATAAGAAGTAATTTTTGTAGCAGGTTAGGAGCAGGGCTGGACTACAAAACGGCCCCTGATAGCATATGATAGCAAAATATGTTGAATAGCAGGAAAATTAGCTTGAAATCAACTACATTTTCTGTCAGCTTCATGACAACATGTCGTATAGCATTATAAAACTGTAAATATGTTTTTCCGCACCACCATGGCAAAATGGGTTGAAATTCCCTCCGCACCATGGCAAAATGGGTTGAAATGATCTCCACACAATTGCAAAATGGGTTGAAATGCTCTCCCCACCATGGCAAAATGGGTTGAAATGCTCTCCGCACCATCGAGAGCATTTCAACCCAGCTGCACCATCGAGGGCATCTTGACCGGTTGCATCACCGACTGCTATGGTCACTGCTCGGCATCTGACTGTAAGGCGCTACAGAGGGTAGTACGTACGGCCCAGTACATCACTGGGGCCAAGCTTCCTGCAATCCAGGACCTATATACTAGGCGGTGTCAGAGGAAAGCCCAAAGTCATAGACTGTTCTCTCTACTTCCGCACAGCAAGCGGTACCGCAGCACCAAGTATCGGACCAAAATGCTCGTTAACAGCTTCTACCCCCAAGCCATAAGACTGCTGAACATTGAATCAAATGGCCAACGGACTATTTACATTTACCCCCCACCTTCATTTGTTTTGTACACTGCTGCTTCTCGCTGTTTATTATCTATGCATGGTCACTTCACCCCTACCTCCATGTACAAATTACCTCGACTAACCTGTACCCCCACATTGACTCTGTACCGGTACTCCCACATTGACTCTGTACCGGTACTCCCACATTGACTCTGTACCGGTACTCCATGAATATAGCCGCGTATTTTGCACATTTCTTGCGTTTCTTTTAATAATATTTTACCTTAGTTAATTTAGTAAACACTCTCTTAACTCCTTCTTGAGTTGCACTGTTGGTTAAGGGCTTGTAAGTAATCATTTCACGGTAAGGTCTACACTTGTTCTATTCAACGATTATGATTTAACTTGTTTAAAAAAACATCACACACACGTTCCCATTGAAGCCTGGGAGACCACCTGTTGGGGGAGGTCGGCTCCCACCTGCTGGGTAAAGTACGCCCTCAGTTCCTGGGTCTCCTTCTCCCAGAAGGCCTTTGGGAAGGTTGTGGGTTTTGTCTAGAAGGGATACAGCTTTTGTCAAAATTTAGTTTTCTAGCAAGTTTGGGAGAATTTTTGCAGCAAGTTAGGAAAATTAACATAGCAGGTTATGAAAATTAAATTAAAGTACGAAAAAGGGTTAGGATTAGCTAAAATGCTGTAATAATTATACTTTTCACATTTTTGACAAAAGCTTAATCCCATCTAGACTTGACCACCGAAGAGGTCACCCATGTCCTCCTTGCTGTCCAGGACCTGCAGGTGGCTGGCTCCCTCCTGTGTCTCCCGCGACATTCTTTTCACGGCACTTCAATAAGAAGCGATTTTGGAAGCAGGTCAGCAGCAGGGATTACTGAACTGCCCCAGATAGCATATGATAGCAAAATGTGTAGAACTGATTGTAGCGTTAAAATTGGAACCTTTTATATCGGCGTCATGGAAAAATGTGAACACAAGCATGAGGTGCTATAAAACAGCAAACATATAAATAATAATTTTCTCTGCACCATGGCAGAACGTGTTGAAATGAAGGAAAGTAAGCTCAGGGTCCCAAATGCCCTCATCCAACCCTGGTTAGGAGAGCATTTTCCCTAAACCTGACTATTTAACCTGACCTTAACCTCAGGCTCTTAACATGCTAAGAAAATTCTCCTAATCTGCTACATGAGATCTCATAAACATGCTATGAAAAAGTCAAATCCGTATCAAAGTGGAGTGAAAAGATTGTCTCTGTGGCATCCAGCCCACCAGGCTCCTCTTTGCAAATAGACTTCAAAGAGGAAGTTGGTGTCGGAGAAGTTGAGAGGTGTGTGAGAATCACTCAGATACAATTACAGTCACTCTGTCTCATACCAAGTCTGTTTTTCATGTTGAAACATAATGTGACTACCATATGTTTTGTATCAAACTCGAATTTAACAAATTTAACTCTTGAATAAATGAATAGTGGATTTTGGTTCATGATTTAACTATATGTTTAAATCCCACACACATTCCCATTCAGGCCTGGGAGATAGAGGAGAGGAGATGGTTATAATGCCTAAAGTTTAATTTGTTCTGTTTAACAATGTGTCGGGGGCGGACATAGTGATTTGGGGGCCAGTTTCAAAATACTGCTGACCTGTCCTACCCCGAGAAAGGGACAATAAATACTGAAGAATTGTTTGAAAATAATTTCACATCTATTAGGAAGTACGTCACAGTTGAGATGTGAGATATGCCACATGAATTTCATCACTTTAGTTAGTCAGACCTCACTATGTGTGTGACAGTTTCTGCTGTAGACAGTTTACGTTACCGTCTAAGGCAAGTATCAACTTCTTCACTATATTTTCTGTTAATTTGAATGTTCAAAATAAATGAAAGGAGATTAATTATGAGTAATGAGATTCAATATGTTCTAATGTACTGCTGTTTGTTCATGTATTAGCTTTACAACTGAAGGACATCGTGTATTTGATATGGGGATGGTTTAATGTGTTGTGTGAGTTAAGTTACTCCACCAGTAAGTGTATGTTTGTACTGTTTCAGGTGATCAGTGGTGTGTGAGTTCTCACATGGCTTGTCCTGAGAACATGTTTTTTCTCATTGGCCTCTTTATATCAGGTGAGTCTTCCACACAACAACAACTAGTTATGAATCAGACATAAAGGAATAACCACAAGACATTATATTTTATGGGATGCGCTATATTCCAGCTTTTTAATTGTGTAGAAAAGTGTACAGTTAATTCCTGATTAGTATATTTTAATAGTCTGGATTTAAACTGCTGTGTATCTCATGTAGACTTGATTGTGTGTTTTGAAATGGTGGCACAACCAGTCATTGAAATTACTTTTTCACACAGAGGAATTGGGTGATGTATAATTTTGTTAATGAAATACATTAATAACTATAACAAAATGTGTTATTTGGTAACTCAAGTTCCCTTTATCTAATATTAGGTTTTTGGTTGAAGATCTGATAACATTCAGTGTTAAAAAAAGAGCAAAAATAGAGAACCAGAAAGGGGGTAAATTCTGTTTAGTTTCACTGTATGTTCATGTGAAACCGAGGTCAGTATTCGGCTAACAGAATAGCTTCCATCACTGTCCCTGTCACCATACCGGGCTAAAACCAGATTAGCATCAACATACATTATTCTTTTAATTTCACTTATATTTAATTGTTTCCAATTTCATTACATGTTATAAAATTGTAATCTTTTGGTTCATCCATAATGCATAATAAGCATCATCAACAGGGGGAACATATTGGTTGTACGCTGATAAGATGTAGAAAGAATACATTCATTTATAAGACTTCTTAATAAAAATAATTGTTCATAAGAAGGGCCTGAGATGAAAGTCAATATTCTGACCACTAGGGGTCAATGTTTTAAATAGGAACTCCAGTAGGCCTCCCTCTGTAGTAGTAGGATCTCCATGTTACCTCCTCTCCTTGGTAGAGCAACATGCTCAATACCTGTGTATTTGAGGGAGGAGATGGGATGGTTAGCTTCAACAAAGTGAGCTGCTACTAGATAATCAGTGTTCTTACAGCTATGCATTGTTTTAAATGTTTTTTTGTTTGTAATGAGTTGGCTTCCACATGAACATGTGATGAGATAGATTACTCCCTTTATCTTGCAAGAGATGATACCCCTAACAGGGATTTTTCCACCTGTATGTGTGTGTCTGAAGAAGGATGTTTTTGTAGTGCTATTGCACTGTGAGCATGAGCCACATTTGTAGATCCCATTTGGAATGGGTGTCAAGACTGTCTGAGTGGGCTCAGGGGGCAGGTCAGATCTCACTAAGCTATCCACAATATTGCGACCACGCTTATAGACCACCAGTGAGGGTTCCTTGAAGATGTGTACAATTTTCTTGTCTGATTGCAAAATATGCCAGTGCTTTTCAGGATTGCTTTCATTTTCTCTGAACACTTGGTTTACTTATTGCAAAAGACTGTTGCGTTGTTTTTCTTCTTTGGTTTACTTTTTAGAAATTCCTCTCATGTTTATTTTTTAGCATCGCAGCATCAAGAATTTCTTCCTTCTAGCCTCTGATTTTAAATGTATTTTTCATTTTCTTGGCTTTGCTGTCAAAATCTGACTGTTGGCAACAGATTCATTTAACCCTGCTTAACTGGCTATATGGTAGACCATTCCTGAGGGGAAGGGGATGCATACTATCCCCACGTAGCAGGGTATTGAGGTCTGTTGGCTTTGTGTACAAGTCTGTATGTTATGCATCATTCTCTTTGATGATCCATAAGTCCAGGTAGTTAATTTTTCTCTCAACAGTGAACAGTGAATTTGAGATATTCAGAGCTCTCGTTTAGCAGAGTTTGGAATTCATTGAGTTCCTGTTGACTTCCTTCCCAGAGCACAAAGACATCATCTATGTATCTCTTCCATAGGAGGATTTTAGAAAGTAGGGGGTGTCTCTATGTTTTATAAATGAGTGCTTCCTCAAATTGTACCACATACAGGTTCACATAGTTGGGGGAAAAGGGGGAGCCCATGGCTACACCCCGAATAAAGTCTGACTCAAAGATGAATTAGTTATTGGATAATACCAGTTCAGTGAGATACAAGATGCAATCATTAGCTGGAACAAGGGTAGGATCTCTCTGCTGAAGGAAGTGTTGCAGTTCACAAAACATAATTTAAAAGTCTGCATTAAGGTGTCTGTAATAGAATATACTAGTCTAAAACAAATGTAGACATTAATAAATGCATTTCCAACATCTGTTTTACACTGGAGGAGGAGTAACAAGATGGCTGTGCAGTGGCGTCCAAACAGAGGCCTCTGTCAGTCATCTAGGGTTAATACATATCATTGGACTGAACTGAAAATACATCAGAACCTCCCTGATGTTGTCCTTTATGTTGCAGGTGTTTTGGCCTGTTTTGGTCAACGAGATTTGATCACCACAATGCCAGATAGAATGGATGTACTGACTGGCTCCTGTGTGCAAATCCCATGTTCATTTGATGTTCCTGACCAAAAAAAGAATATATTTAAAGCCACAATACCAACCTTTGGAGTGTGGATAAAAACATGTCCAGATGTTCATCAGTCTCCTGGAAACGTGATTTTTCACAGTAATGGGAATGTCAATATATATCAAGGGAAGATAACTGGAAACATGTCCCAGAAGAACTGCACCACAGTCTTCTTCAATGTAACCACCAGTTACTCTGATAAATACTACTTCAGGATTGACGGTCAAGCATACCGTGCAACAGATCCTGATAAGTCTGTTGAAATAGTTGTCAGGGGTAAGATACAATTGACCTGTTTACCAATTATTTTTTCCAGTTTAGAATCCTTGCATCATAAGAGTAGAACAAGTGGACAGTTTAACTATTAGTGTAAAATATATTTATCTACAATGTATTACAGATTTTCCTTCCAGTCCCATCATTACTGTCTCAGGTGAGGTGAAGGACGGGAACCCTGTCAGCTTGAACTGCTCTGCTGTCGCTCCCTGTCCAGAACACCCCCCCGAGCTGACATGGACTCTCCCAACACAGTTTACATCTGACAACCAACTGCAGGAGAATTCAGACCAAACCAATTCAGTTCTCTCCACGGTGACCTTCACTCCATCATATCTTCATCATGAGAAGAACATCACTTGTACTGCAGTCTACCCAGTAGGGACAAGCAACAAGACAGCTGAACATAACATGATGCTTAACGTTTCATGTAAGATTTAGTCACCGGTTCCTGAAGAATAGATCATTCTATCATGTTTTCACTGATGATTGTAATAGAGTGGGTTTGATTAGACTATTCAATATACCATATCCATATCCATTGTAAATGAACCCCTCTCCCTCAGTCTCTCCTAAGGACACCTCGGCCTCCATCAGTCCGGCTGATCCAGTATCTGTGGGCAGCTGTGTTAATCTGACCTGCAGCAGTACAGCCAACCCTCCTGTGACAAACTTCACCTGGTTCCAGATCAGTGGAGATAAACCAACACAGGTAGCATCTGGACAGAGTTACACCCTCAATGTGACTGTAGATGGAGGACTGTACTTCTGTGAAGCAAGAAATAGTCACGGCTGTGGGAAGTCAAAGGAAGTGCAGCTGGCTATTAAAGGTAAAACGGGCATGTAGTACACAATCCTAGGTTAGATATATAATATATACACAAATGTCTGTGGACACCACTTTAAATTAATAGATTCAGCTATTTAAGCCTCACCCATTGCTGACAGGTGTATAAAATCGAGGACAAAGCCGTGCAATCTCCATAGACAAAAACAGGCAGTATGGCAGTAGATTGGCAACATTCACTACAGAGTTCTAAACAGCCTCTGGAAGCAACGGCAGCACAATAAGTTGTCATAAGTCATTGGGAGCATCATGAAATGGGTTTCTATGGCTGTGCATCCGCACACAAGCCTAAAATCACCATGCACAATAGCAAGAATCGTACTCTGGAGATGTGGAAACCCGTTCTCTGGAGTGATGAATCACGCTTCACCATCTGGCAGTCCAACGGATGATTCTGGGTTTGGCGGTTGCCAATAGAACGCTACCTGCCCCAATGCATATTGCCAACTGTAAAGTTTGGTGGATGAGGAATGGTCTGGAGCTGTTTTTCATGGTTCGGCCTAGGCACCTTTTGTTCCAGTGAAGGGAATGCTACAACATGCAATGACATTCTGTATTCCATATTAATACACATGATTTTAGAATGAGATGTTCGACGAGCAGGTGTCCACATACTTTTGGTCAAGTAGTGTTCTTCAGAGATATTTATGTGAGAAATGACCATAATATGTTCTGTGTTTTCAGGGTCAGGAGAGCATGTTAACCCAACGGTTTTTGGGGTTGCAGCAGGAACTCTGGGGGCATTTTTGCTTATCAGCCTGATCAGTCTTTTTGTATGGTAAAAACTTTTCCTGGCATCAATGTAAAAACAAAAATGTATGTTGTGTTTGTGCTGTTGCATATGAAAACCCTCTCAGTGCATTCAGAATACCTTTCTAAATGTTTTCCAGGAGGAGAAACTCGAGGCTCCACGATGGACTTGAAAGGACAGACAGTCCACAGGGACAGGTGGGAATAAGGCTCAACTTTAAAAACCATCTACAAAGTGTATCTAAGGAAGTACTGAGTTAATGCTGAAACTATTCAAAACCATGAGGTTAACATCACTTTAGAGGAAGTTTAGGGGAGATGACCACATCGAAAGCAATGCCACATCCTGTAAGAACATGGAATGATAACAGAATAGCTGTTGGACTTTGACAGTGTTTACTGTCTTTACACCTGTCAGTTGAATTGACATTTTCATTGACATCCCCTCAGTATGTGTTGTGTAACCTGCTGACCTTAGAGTTTTACACATTACTGAGCTTAGAGCTTTACACCTGTTCCTCTCTCTGTGTTCTCTCCACAGAACTCCCCGGTTGGGACAGTGTGTACTAACCAGGCCACAGCCAGAGAGGAACCAGAGGAACCTGCAGAAGACCAGCCTGAAGAGATCCACTACGGTGACATAGACTTCTCCAAACTACAGACCAAAGGGACCCCAGCTGCAGCCCAGGACAGGGTCCAGGGACAGGAGAGTGAGTACGCTGAAGTCAACGTGACTGGGAGAGGGGCTCAGGAACCACCACTTAACTACCTAGATGGGCTTTATGCACAAGTCAATAAAAGAGGTGCATGTTAATTATTTTTCCAATGTGTATTAAGTGTTTTTATGTACAGTATTGTCATTGTGTTTCTTGTTTCATGTTGGTACTTCTGTTGCATTAATAATTGTGTGCTCTTTGATTATCTGCATATTTGTAACATTTGCTGGGGGAAAAGTGTTTAACTGTTACTATAGTGTTGATATGATGATGCAGGCTACTCTTTATTTTAGACCATTTATTTTGAGTGTTGAGTTCACAGAGCATCTGTTTAATGGGTTCCAGTATAGAGGAACTGCTGAGTTCAACTAGATCACTGAAGGCAGTTTAAGACCATATAAAGTCAATGATGACAGAGGAGAGAAGACACAATTAGTTGGAGAGACAGTGGTCTGATACAAGACAGGAAGTTGGTGCAGTAAGTCGACAAGATGGCAGAATGGTGTTAACATCTACTAGTCACTGTTTATCTTCATCTTTTGTGCAGTTGCCAGAATAACAATTTTATCTATTTTCAGTGTATATCTATTTAGAATTTATAGTTTCAGTTTTTATGTTGAGTGTTAAACAACATAATCAATTGAGGCTGAATTTAAGGTTGTTTATTAATTGCACTGCAATAAAAACCTTTACATTCAATTTCCATGACATCTTTTGGTGTTATTGGTCCCTCTGCAACTGGATCCTGGACTTCTTGATGGGCTACACCCCAGGTGGTAAGGGTAGGAAACAACACATCTGCCTCTCTGATACTCAACACGGGGGTCCTTCAAGGGTGTGTGCTTAGTCCGCTCCTGTACTTCCTGTTCACCCATAACCGTGTGGCCAAGTACGACTCCAACACCATCATTAGCTTTGCAGACGAGACAACAGTGGTAGGCCTGATCACCAACAAAAATGAGACAGCCTATACGGAGGAGGTCAGAGACCTGGCAGGGTGGTGCCAGTATAACAACCTTTCACTCAAAGTGATCAAGACAAAGGAAGAGATGATCGTGGGCTACAGGAAATGGAGGGCCGAGCACGCCCCCATTCTCATTGATGAGGCTGTAGTGGAGCAGGTTGAGAGCTTCAAGCTCCTTGGTGTCCACATCACCAACAAACTATCATTGTCCAAACACACCAAGACAGTCGTGAAGAGGGCACAACAACACCTATACCCCCTTAGGAGACTGAAAAGATTTGGACTGGGTCCTCAGATCCTCAAAAGGTTATACAGATGTATTGTGTCATTTTGCAGTCACTTTTATTGTAATTAAGAATATAATATGTTTCTAAACACATTCATGTGGATGCTACCATGATTACGTATAGTCCTGGATGAATAGTGAATAATTATGAGTGAGAAACATTATACCCCCCAACCCCCCAAATTGCTAACCTCCCCGTCATTGCAGAGGTGAGAGGTTAGCATGTCTTGGGGGTATGATATTTGTGCCTCTGTGAAGTCAATGTGAAGTCAATCATGAATCAATCAGGTTTAATACAAATTGCAAAAGGTAGACAACATCCATCTTAGAAGCAGAGACAATGTCTTACTGGCCTCTTGGAGACAGTCCCTTTATTTCCTAATCAGACCAACAAATGTTCTGAAACACCAGCCTCTTGGAGACAGTCCCTTTATTTCCTAATCAGACTAACATGTTTTCTGTAAACACCATCCTCTTGGAGACAGTCCCTTTATTTCCTAACCAGACCAACACATGTTCTGTAAACACCAGCCTCTTGGAGACAGTCCCTTTATTTCCTAACCAGACCAACACATGTTCTGTAAACACCAGCCTCTTGGAGACAGTCCCTTTATTTCCTAATCAGACCAACAAATGTTCTGTAAACACCAGCCTCTTGGAGACAAGCCCTTAATTTCCTAATCAGACCAACACATGTTCTGTAGACACCAGCCTGAGAGTCTTGTAGGAAGTCAAAACAAAAGGCAGTGACTTTGTTAACTACTACAGAATCAGTGTTTAACAGAATACAATAATAATCAGTATATCCTTCCTCCAGTCTGGCATCAATCACTATAATCAGTTATGAGTTTAATCCACAACATACAGCATTGAGTGTAGTGACCATCAACCCAAGTGTTACAAACAGCACACTGGAAATCATGTAACAGAAAGGTCAAATATATGAATATGTTTAACATGATATGAATCACTCTAAACTGAATCTGAACTTTATTCATCTTAAATATCCCCAGTACATGTCTATGTTCATGTGTGTATTGTTGGAAGTTATTATGTTGTTTTTATTTTGAGTGTTGATCAAGAGACACAAATGAGGCTGCATTTGAGGTTGTTCATTAATTGCACTGTAATAAAAACCCACCTGCTGGGTAAAGTACGTCCTCAGCTCCTGGGTCTCCTTCTCCCAGAAGGCCTTGGGCAGGTCCAAGAGGGTTTTGTGTAGAAGGGATACAGCTTTTTGTCAAAATGAACTTTTCCTAGCAAATGTAGGAGAACTTGTGCAGCAGGTTGGGAGAATTAACGTAGCAGGTTAGGATAATTAGATTAAGGTAAGAAAAAGGGTTAGGGTTAGCTAAACTAAAACATAAAATCAACTTAAGAACCTCAATTTGACAAAAGCTGTATCCCATCTAGACATGACCGTCGGGGAGGTACACCTTGCCCTGAAGGTTGATGGCTCCCTCCTGTGGCTCCCAGCCCACCATGCTCTTCCTGGCAGATAGAAGTGATGTAATGAAAGAGGAAGTGGGTGCAGGAGAATTGTGGAAGGGTGTGATAATCCATCAGCTACAATTACAGTTACTCTGTTTCTGGCAAAGTCTGTTTTTCATGCTGAAAGATAATGTGAGATCCGGGTATCTTTTACTGAACTCAAATTTAACTAATCAAGTTGGATGGATTTTGGTTTATGATTTACCCATATTTTTAAAAAAATCAAGCCTGTGAGATAGAGGAGAGGGAGAAGGTTATATTGCAGCACGTTTCCATTGTTGTATCAAGGGCGAACTTGACTACTTGGGGGCCTGTAACAAAATGCTGTAAAGGGGTCCCCTTCCCCTAAAAGGGTTATTTACCCACCACACATACATTAACTGCAATGAATATTATTATCCCACAATGAAAAATATATTGTGTATAAGTGTTTCATTTTGGCCAGTAATGAAATGTATATAGGCCATATCAAGCTGTTGAGTCAGTGGCTGACACACACTTTGTGTGTAGAATCAGTCAGTGGGCAGCTGGGGCCCATTTCATTTGAAACTGGTGAAACATGGATCAGGCCAACTCTGCAATGTTTCAAGTAACTGAGACTAATTGTTCTGGAGTAGAAGGTTCAATAGAAAATTACAATGTTCTAAATGCTTAAATTAGCATACCATGTTTTCACAACTGATGTTGACACCCATCACATATAGACTATTCAACATCCTGTCATATAAATGCACTTATTAGGAAGTATGTCACTGATGAGATGTGAGATGTGCCACATGAATTTCTTCTCACTGTTGTAAGGCAAGTGTCAACAACTTCACATCTTATCTTTATATTTTAGTAATGAGATTCAAAATGTTCAATGTACGGCTGTTAGTTCATGTATTAGCTTCACAACTGAAGAACCTATGTGATTATGGACTAAAGTTTCAATGTGATACAGTATGTGTCACGTGACCTACTCTACCAGGAAGTGAATGTTTGACCTGTTTCAGGTGATCAGTAGTGAATGCGTTCTCACATGGCTTGTCCTGAGAACATGTTTTTTCTCATTGGCCTCTTTATGTCAGGTGAGTCTTCCACACAACAACAATTAGTTATGAATCAGACATAAAGGAAAAACCACAAGTCATGATATTTTATGGGATGTGTGATATACTGGCTTTTTAATTGTGTAGAAAAGTGTACAGTTCCTTCCTGATTAGTGTATTTTAATAGTCTGGATTCAAACTGTCCCGGGAAAATGTATTTAGCATATTTTTGATACTGAACATTATCAGTTATTCAATCAAAAGCTGATATGAGATAAATGGAAACTGAGTGAACAAATAACACAACATTTACATACTTATTTCATTCATTTCTTAAACAACGTTATGCAACACCCAATGTCCCTGTTTAAAAAAGTAATTGCCCCCTTACACTCAATAACTGGTTGTGCCTCCTTCAGCTGAAATGACTCCAACCAAATGCTTCCTGTAGTTGTTGATCAGTCTCTCACGTTGCTGTGGAGGAATTTTGGCCCACTTTCCCCTGCAGAACTGATTTAACTCAGTGACATTTGTGGGTTTTCAAGCATCGTTTCAAGTCCTGTCACAGTATCTCATTTGGGATTAGGTCTGGACTTTGACTAGGCCATTTCAAAAGTTTACATTTGGTACATTAAATACATTTTAATGTATTCCTGATTGTGTGTTTTGGAATGGTGACATAACCAGTTATTGAGTATAATGTGGGAATTACTTTTCCACACAGGGGCGTGGGTGTTGCATAACTTTGTTAATGAAATCAATTAAATAACTATAACTGTTTTTTTTGTTATTTGTAAACTCAAGTTCCCTTTATCTAATATTAGGTTTTGGATGAAGATCTGATAACATTCAGTGTTAAAAAAAGAGCAAAAATAGAGAACCAAAAGGGGGGAAAACCTTTTCATGTCATTGTATGTTCATGTGAATCCGACGTCAGTGTTTGGTTAACAGTATATCTTCCACCACTGTCCCTGTCACCATACCGGGCTCAAAATAGTGGTGATCTGCTCACAACCACACGTCACCTCACTCCTTGACAACACACCAACCAATTGAAAAATCACCTGTACATAGAAATAAATTCATATTAATGTTATTGGGAGAAACTGTACCAATGATGTGTATAAACCCTGGATCGCTGATTCTATGTAACGGCCAATGAGAGACTTTAAATCCACCGGTCTCTATATATGGTAGTCCCCAGAAGAAGCAGTCCTCCATAATAATTCATGGAATTATACAGTATTTAAATAAAATGTTTCATGGACTATATTACATGTATTTAAGTATTTTGTTGTAGAAGGGACAGTAAAGTTAGTACTCTATAAATAAAATACTTTAATATCTTCGACGACACACGTGACAGTGGTCAGCTATGCATTGTTTTAATTGTCTTTTCGGTTGTCCTACGTAGGCTTTTCCACATGAACATGTGATGAGATAGATTACTCCCTTTTCCTTGCAAGAGATGATACCCCTAACAGGGATGTTTCCACCTGTATGTGGGTGTCTGAAGGATGTTTTTGTAGTGCTATTGAACTGTGAGCATGAGTCACATTGGTATTTCCAACTTGTATTGTGTGTCAAGAGTGTCTGAGTGGGCTCATGGGGCAGGTCAGATCTCACTAAGCCATCCTGGGTTGGTCCTTGAGGTGTGCAATTGTTGTGTCTGATTGCAGAATATGCCAGTGCTTCTTCAGGATTGCTTTCATTTTCTCTGAACACTTGGTGTACTTAGTGCAAAATATTTGTTTTTCTTCTTTGGTTTAGTTTTTAGCAATTCTTCTCGTGGTTTTTGAGATATTTCCATCGTTGCATCATCAATAGTTTTTTCCATGTAGCCTCTGATTTTGAAATTATTTGTCATTTTCTTAGCATTGCTGTCAAAATCTGAATGTTGGCCACAGATTAGTTTAACCCTGCATAACTGGCTGTATGGTAGACCATTCCTGAGGGGAAGGGGATGCATAATATCTCCACGTAGCAGGGTATTGAGGTCTGTTGTGCTTTGTGTACAAGTCTGTATGTAATGCACCACTCTTTGATGATCCATAAGTCCAGGTAGTTTATATTTCTCTCAACAGTGAACAGTGAATTTGAGATATTCAGAGCTCTCGCTTAGCAGAGTTTGGAATTCATTTAGTTCCTGCTGACTTCCTTCCCAGAGCACAGACATCATCTATGTATCTCTTCCATGAGAGGATTTTAGAAAGTAGGGAGTGTCTCTGTTTTGTGAGTGTTTCCTCAAATTGTTCCACATACAGGTTCACATAGTTGGGGGCAAAGGAAAATAGGAAAAATAAAAAACTCTGACTCAAAGATGAAGCAGCTATTGGATAATACCAATTTAGTGAGTTTCAAGATGCAACCATTGGCTGGAGAAACGGTAGGGTCTCTCTACTGAAGGAAGTGTTGTAGGTCACAAAATATTATTTAAAAGTTTGCATTAAAGTGTCTGTAATAGAATATACTTGTCTAAAACGAATATAGACATTAATAAATGCATTTCTATAGCTTCCTACATCTGTTTTACACTGGAGGAGGAGTAACAAGATGGCTGTGCAGTTGCCTCCAAACAGAGGCCCCTGTTAGTCATCTAGGGTTAATACATATCATTGGACTGAACTGAAAATATATCAGAACCTCCCTGATGTTGACTTTCATGTTGCAGGTGTTCTGGCCTGTTTTGGTCGACGAGATTTGAATGCCACAATGCCAGATAGACTGGATGTACTGACTGGCTCCTGTGTGCAAATCCCATGTTCATTTGATATTCCTGACCAAAATAAGTATACATTTAACAGCACAATACTAACCTCTGGAGTGTGGATAAAAGAAATCCCGTACTTTGATCTACATCCGGACAGAGTGATATTTAACAGTAGTAAGATGGTCAACAGATATCAAGGGAAGATAACTGGAAACATGTCCCAGAAGAACTGCACCACAGTCTTCTTCAATATAACCACCAGTTACTCTGATAAATACTACCTCAGGATTGAGAGTCAACCATTCCGTGCAACAGACATTAGAAAGTCTGTTAATATCGTTGTCAGGGGTAAGAGACAATTCAACTTTTAACCAACTATTTTTTCCAGTTTAGATTCCTTTCATCAAAGATAAGAGTAGAACAAGTGGACAGTTTAACTGTTAGTGTAAAATAGATTTATCTACAATGTATTACAGATTTTCCTTCCAGTCCCATCATTACTGTCTCAGGTGAGGTGAAGGATGGGACCCCTGTCAGCTTGAACTGCTCTGCTGTCGCTCCCTGTCCCGAACACCCCCCTGAGCTGACATGGACTCTCCCAACATAGTTCACACCTGAGAACCAACTGCAGGAGAATCCAGACCAAACTAAATCAGTTCTCTCCACGGTGACCTTCACTCCGTCATACCTTCATCATGAGAAGAACATCACTTGTACCTCAGTATACCCAGTAGGGATAATCAACAAGAGAGCTGAACATAACATGGTGCTTAACGTTTCATGTAAGATTTAGTCACCGGTTCCTGTAGAATAGATCATTCTATCATGTTTTCACTGATGATTGATTGTAATAGTGGTTTTGATGAGACTATTCAATATACCATATCCAGATACATTCTAAATGAACCCCTCTCCCTCAGTCTCTCCTAAGGACACCTTGGCCTCCATCAGTCCAGCTGATCCAGTATTAGTGGGCAGCTGTGTTAATCTGACCTGCAGCAGTACAGCCAACCCTCCTGTGACAACCTTCACCTTGTTCCAGATCTGTGGAGATAAACAAATACAGGTAGCATCTGGACAGAGCTACACCCTCAATGTGACTGCTGGTGATGGAGGACTGTACTACTGTGAAGGAAGAAATAGTCACGGCTGTGGGAAGTCGAATGAAGTGCAGCTGGCTATAAAAGGTAAAATGGGCACGTAGGGCACAATCGTAGGTTAGATATACAATATATATTCAAAAGTATGTGGACACCCCTTCAAATGCGTGGATGTAGAAGAGGTACTTCTACACACCTGTTGTAACGTCTTTCTTCCTGGAAAGGAGAGGACCAAAGTGCAGTGTGATTAGTGTCCATGGTTATTTAATGACAGAAACTCAACATGAACACACTACAAAACCATAAACGTGGCAAAACCCAAAAACAGTCCTATCTGTTACAGAGACAGGAGACAATCATCCACAAATCCCAACACAAAACAGGCTACCTAAATATGGCTCCCAATCAGAGACAATGACTAACACCTGCCTCTGATTGAGAACCATATCAGGCCAAACGTAGAAATAGACAAACTAGACACAACATAGAATGCCCACCCAGCTCACGTCCTGACCAACACTAAAACAAGGAAAACACACAAGAACTATGGTCAGAACGTGACACCTGCTGTATGTATCTAGGTATGATACGGTTTTAGGATCTTAATTTGATCACTGTATTGTTGCTTAGAAGTATATTGCATTGTGGGAAACAGAGATAAGCTTTGTGATTTGCATATATTCAACAGAATCCTGCACTAAAACATGGTTATATTAATAGTATTACACTTTTCATGCAGCCTTATTTTGTCCAGCTAATAGACTCACCACCAATGGATCAACATTACAGAGGAAACGTTCAAATCCTTTTGCTGCAGGATTATTTCACTGCAACAATACTGGCTAAATTAAGATCTTACATCTGTACATCTACAGTATGTGTATAATTTGTAATATTAGACAATGTGCAAAATGTTTCCTCTTTTTGGAACAGATGGCTATAATGTGTGTTTTATTTACAGGGCATGAAGAGCCTGTTAACCCAAAGGTTTTTGAGATTGTAGGAAAAACCTTGGGGTTGATTTTCCTTTTCAAATCAAATCAAATCAAATGTATTTATTTTTTTCAGCCTTTTCAGCCTGATCACATTCTTTGCATGGTAAAAAGTTATTCCCAGCCTCAGTTTTAACATATTTATCATGCTGATTGTGCTTTTGTATATGAAAACCTAAATGATGTCAATATACCTTTATTCTTGTCTTCCAGGAGGAGGAGAACATCTAGACTCCCCAGTGGGTTTGACATGACAGACCGTTCACAGGGACTGGTGGGAATGGTAGAATAAACCTTTAAAACCCATCTAGAATGTGTGTTTCAGGAAGAATTGAATGAATACTGTGTTGTGTAACCAACTGTAACTATGAAGTCATTATTCTTCTGAAGTGTCGGTCCTGACAACTGATCCTTTCTCTGTGTTCTCTCCACAGAACTCCCCGGTTGGGACAGTGTGCTCTAACCAGGCCACGGTCAGTAGAGGGAACCAAGAACCACCACTTAACAACCTAGATGGGCTTCATGCACAAGTCAATAAAAGAGGTACATTTCATGTATTTTGCCAATGGGTGTTACATTTGTTTACGTATAGTATTGTCATTGTGTATTAACTTTATTTTGACACTTTTGTTACAGCTATAATCGTGTGCTCTTTATCTACGTATTTGTGGAATTTGCTGGGATGAAAAGTGTTAAACTTTTGTATATATATATTTTTTTCACCTTTAGTTAACCAGGTAGGCCAGTTGAGAGCAGGTTCTCATTTACAACTGCGACCTGGCCAAGATAAATCAAAGCAGTGCGACAAAAACAACACAGAGTTACACACATGGGATAAACCAACGTACATTCAATAACAATAGAACAATCTGTATACAGTGTGTGCAAATAAAGTAAGGAGGTAAGGCAATAAATAGGCCAATTGTGGCGAAGCAATTTACACTGGAGTGATATACAGTTGAACTCGGAAGTTTACATACACCTTTGCCAAATACATTTGAACTCAGTTTTTCACAATTCCTGACATTTAATCCTAGTAAAAATGCCCTGTCTTAGGTGAGTTAGGATCACCACTTTATTTTAAGAATGTAAAATGTCAGATTAATACTAGAGAGAATTTATTTATTTCAGCTTTTTTTCTTTCATCACATTCCTAGTGGGTCTGAAGTTTACATACACTCAATTAGTATTTGGAAGCATTACCTTTAAATTGTTTAACTTGGGTCAAATATTTCGGGTAGCCTTCCATAAGCTTACCACAATAAGTTGGTGGAATTTTGGCCCATTCCTCCTGACAGAGCTGGTGTAACTGAGTCAAGTTTGTTGGCCTCCTTGCTCTCACACGCTTTTTCAGTTCTGTCCTCACATTTTCTATGGGATTGAGGTCAGGGCTTTGTGATGGCCACTCCAATACCTTGACTATGTTGTCCTTAAGCCATTTTGCCACAACTTTGGAAGTATGCTTGGGGTCATTGTCCATTTGAAAGACCATTTGCGACCAAGCTTTAACTTCCTGACTGATGTCTTGAGATGTAGCTTCACTATATCCACATAATTTTCCTGCCTCATGATGCCATCTATTTTGTGAAGTGCACCAGTCCCTCATGCAGCAAAGCACCCCCACAACATGATGCTGCCACCCCCGTGCTTCACGGTTGGGATGGTGTTCTTCGGCTTGCAAGCCTCCCCTTTTTCCTCCAAACATAACGATGGTCATTATGACTAAACAGTTCTATTTTTGATTCATCAGACCAGAGGACATCTCTCCAAAAAGATTGATCGTTGTCCACATGTGCAGTGCAGTCTTTTTATGGCGGTTTTGGTGCAGTAACTTCTTCCTTGCTGTCAATATAGGACTTGTTTTATTGTGGATATAGATACATTTGTACCTGTTTCCACCAGCATCTTCACAAGGTCATTTGCTGTTGTTCTGGGATTGATTTACACTTTTAGCACCAAAGTATGTTCATCGCTAGGAGACAGAACTCTTCACCTTCCTGAGCGGTATGACAGCTGCGTGGTCCCATGTTTATACTTGCATACTATTGTTTGTACAGATGAACGAGGTAACTTCAGACGTTTGGAATTGCTCCCAAGGATGAACCAGGCTTGAACCAGGAGGTCTTGGCTGATTTATTTAGATTTTCCCATGAGGTCAAGCAAAGTGGCACTGAGTTTGAAGGTAGGCCTTGAAACATCCGCAGGTACACCTCCAATTCACTCATTTGATGTCAATTAGCCTATCAGAAGTTCTAAAGCCATGACATCATTTTCTGGAATTTTCCAAGCTGTTTAACGGCACAGTCAACTTAGTGCATGTAAACTTCTGACCCGCTGGAATTGTAATACAGTGAATTATAAGTGAAATAATATGTCTGTAAACAATTGTTGGAAAGATTTGTTGTGTCATGCACAAAGTAGATGTCCTAACGGACTTGCCAAAACTATAGTTTGCTAACAAGAAATTTGTGGAGTAGTTGAAAAACGAGTTTTAATGACTCCAACCTAAGTGTATGTAAACTTCCGACTTCAACTGTATGTGCAGATGAGGATGTGCAAGTAGAAATACTGGTGTGCAAAAGAGCAGAAAAACAAAAACATATATGGGGATGAGGTAGGTAGTTGTTTGGATGGGCTATTTACAGATGGGCTGTGTACAGCTGCAGTGATTGGTAAGCTGCTCTGATAGCTGACGCTTAAAGTTAGTGAGGGAAATATAAGTCTCCAACTTCAGTGATTTTTGCAATTCGTTCCAGTCATTGGCAGCAGAAAACTGGAAGGAAAGGTGGCCGAAGGAGGTGTTGACTTTGGGGATGACCAGTGAAATATACCTGCTGGAGCGCGTGCTATGGTGACCAGTGAGCTGAGACAATGTGGAGCTTTACCTAGCAAAGACTTATAGATGACCTGGAGCCAGAGGGTTTAGAGATGGATATGTAGCGAGGACCAGCCAACGAGAGAATTCAGGTCGCAGTGGTGGGTTGTATATGGGGCTTTGGTGACATAAAAGCTGGCACTGTGATAGACTACATCCAATTTGCTGAGTAGAGTGTTGGAGGCTATTTTGTAAATTACATCTCCGAAGTCAAGGATCGGTAGGATCGTCAGTTTTATGAGGGTATGTTTGGCAGGACGAGTGAAGGAGGCTTTGTTGCGAAATGGGAAGCCGATTCTAGATTTAACTTTGGATTGGAGATGCTTAAGGTGAGTCTGGAAGGAGAGTTTACAGTCTAGCCAGACACCTAGGTATTTATAGTTGTCCAAATATTATAAGTCAGAACCGTCCAAGATATTGATGCTAGTCGGGCGGGCAGGTGTTAACACATTGTCCAAAGAAGGGCCAGATGTACACAGAATTCTGTCGTCTGCGTAGAGGTGAATCAAAAAATTACCCGCAGCAAGAGCGACATCATTGATACATACAGAGAAAATAGTCGGCCCGAGAATTGAACCCTGTTTTGATGAGACTATTCAACATACCATATCCAGATACATTGTAATTGAACCCCTCTCCCTCAGTCTCTCCTAAGGACACCTTGGCCTCCATCAGTCCAGCTGATTCAGTATCAGTGGGCAGCTGTGTTAATCTGACCTGCAGCAGTACAGCCAACCCTCCTGTGACAAACTTCACCTGGTTCCAGATCAGTGAGGGTAAAACAACACAGGTAGCATCTGAACAGAGTTGAATGAATATAATTGCGCTGGAGGAGAAGCCTGCCGTTTTACTGTCCCCTAACAAATTGTGCTTTTGTGGGTGTTTTTCCACGCTATCTGTAACTTATTTTGTGCATAATGTTTCTGCTACCGTCTGTTATGACCAAAAAGAGCTTCCAGAAATCAGGACATATTCTATTATAGACACATATTGCAAACTTTTAAATTATATTCGGTGACCTACAATACTTCCTTCAGTAGAGAGACCCTACCCGTGTTACAGCCAATGATCGCATCTTGTATCTCACTGAACTGGTATTTTCCAATAACTATTTCATCTTTGAGTCAGAGTTTTTACTTCAAATTCGGGGTGTAGCCATGGGCTCCCCCTTTGCCCCCAACGATGCAAAACTGTATGTGGAACAATTTGAGGAAGCACTCATCTACAAAACAAAGACACACTCTCTACTTTCTAAAATCCTCTCATGGAAGAGATACATAGATGACGTCTTTGTGCTGTGGGAAGGAAGTCAGCAGGAACTAAATTAATTTCAAACTCTGCTAAACGAGAGCTCTGAATATCTCAAATTCACCATGCAGACTGTTGAGAGAAATATAAACTACCTGGACTTATGGATCATCAAAGAGAATGATGCATTACATACAGACTTGTACAAACAGCCAATAGACCTCAAAACCCTGCTACGTGGGGATAGTATGCATCCCCTTCCTATCAGGAATGGTCTACCATATAGCCAGTTATGCAGGTTTAAACAAATCTGTGGCCAATAGTCAGACTTTGACTGCATTGCTAAGAAAATGAAAACTAAATTCAAAAATCAGAGACTACATGGAAAAAGGTATTGTATTGTATGTGAACCTGTATGTAGAACAATTTGAGGAAGCACTCATCTACAAAACAAAGACACACTCCCTTCTTTCTAAAATCCTCCCATGGAAGAGATACATAGATGATGTCTTTGTGCTCTGGGAAGGAAGTCAGCAGGAATTAGATTAATTCCAAACTCTGCTAAACGAGAACTCTGAATATCTCAAATTCACCATGCAGACCGATGAGGGAAAAATAAACTACCTGGATTTATGGATCATCAACGAGAATGATGCATTACATACAGACTTGTAAACACAGCCATCAGACCGCAAAAACCTCCTACCCTTCCCCTCAAGAATGGTCTACCATATAGCCAGTTATTCAGGGTTAAATTAATCTGTTGCCCAAAGTCAGATTTTGACAGCAATGCAAAGAAAATGAAAAAAAAATATTCAAAAACCAAGAGAGGATTTTCTAAAAAGTTGACCAAAGAAGAAAAACAATGCAACAGTCTTTTGCACTAAGGACACCAAGTGTTCAGAGAAAATGAAAGCAATCCTGAAAAAGCACTGGAATATTCTACAACCAGACAAAAAGATTGCAAACCTCTTCAAGGAACCCCTACTGTTGGTCTATAAGTGTTGTCACAATATTTTGGATAACTTAGTGAGATCTGACCTGCCCCCTGAGCCCACTCAGACACTCTTGACACACATTCCAAATGGGAACTACAAATGTGGCTCATCACATGTTCATGTGGGGAAGCCATTGCGTTACAAACAAAAAAAACATTTAAAACAATGCATAGCTGTAAGAACATTGATTATCTAGTAGCAGCTCACTTTGTTGAAGCTAACCATCCCATCTCCTCCCTCAAATACACAGGTATTGAGCATGTTGCTCTACCAAGGAGAGGAGGTAACATGGAGATCCTACTACTACAGAGGGAGGCCTACTGGATTTCCTATATAAAACATTGACCTCTAGTTGTCAGAATATTGACTTTCCTCTCAGGCCCTTCTTATGAACTATTCATTTCATGAAGAAGTCTTATAAATGGATCTATTCTTTCTACAGTTTATCAGCGTACAACCAATATGTTCCCCCTGTTGATGATGCTTATTATGCATTAGGGATGAACCAAAAGATGACATCTTATTAACATTTAATGAAATTAGAAACAATTAAATAAATGTGAAATTAAATTAAGGTATGTTGATGCAAATCTCATGCTAATGTTAATGAAAACAATAGCCTAATATATTCAATATGCTGTAAACTATTTTCTATTAACAGTTTCACTCAATTCATTCTAATTAACCTCATAATTATGACAGACCCCTCAAAACTGTCATTGGTTGCACTAATTGCACTGTATTTCTACATAACCTGGTTCAAGCATTCATGACTTTACCCTGAAGAAGGAACAGTGATGCCGAAACGTTGGTGTTTTCCTTAATAAATGACTGGGAGTTTCTATATATATATATAGAGTGTTCAACTCTCTTTGTTTTTATAGCTTACAGTGTATTCACCGTTAGTCAGCACCTCTACACTAAGTCATTTTCTCTGAGTGTGCTCCAGATAATGCTTTTTATTTCACCTGAACATAACAAATTAAATAATAAACATGTGAAGATATTAAAGTATTTTATTTATAGAGTACTAACTTTACTGTTCCTTCTACAACAAAATACTTGTAATATAGTCCTTGAAACATTTGATTTAAATACTGTAGAATTCCATTAATTATCATGGAGGACTGCTTCTTCTGGGGAGTACCATATATAGAGACCGGTGGTTTCATAGTCTCTCATTGGCCGTTACATAGAATCAGCAATCCAGGGTTTATACCCATCACTGTTACAGTCTCTCCCAATAATAATAGTTGTGGAAGGACCACCAGAGGGCAGGCTGGGCTCATGGATAGTAGCCCAACAAGGCATGTTGAGACAAGGTAACTAGAGGTAATTAAGCACAGCTGACGGTACTAATGACATATTCTCTTTCCCCTATAAGAGAGAGGATGGAACCAGCAAGGAGAGGAGAGACAAACCCTCTCTATAGAATGGCTACCAAGAGAAGGTAGCTAGCCAACGAAGAGCCATTAAGACAGTGACAAATCTGTGATTGTTGTTAAAGTTTAAAGATAATCGTCTTGTGTTCCTGTTTCATCTAAAGAAGAAGATGTATGTTGTTCCTTGGGAGATTCTCATTGATTGTGTTGAAGTGTTGTCAGAAATCTCTCAATAGAGAACTGCGTTCAACCAAGAAAACCTACTCCTGACTTGTTTATTCCACCTTTCTGTTTTAGATTGACACCAAATGACTTGGTCCGCTCACATAATATTAACTTATTTCTATGTACAGGTGATTTTTCAATAGGTCGGTATGTTGTCAAGGAGTGGTGATAGGGACAGTGGTGGAAGATATACTGTTAACTTCACACTGATGTCGGTTTCACATGAACATACAGGGACAGTGGTGGAAGCTATACTGTTAACTGCACACTGATGTCGGTTTAACATGAACATACAGGGACAGTGGTGGAAGTTATACTGTTAACTGCACACTGATGTCGGTTTAACATGAACATACAGGGACAGTGGTGGAAGCTATACTGTTAACTGCACACTGATGTCGGTTTAACATGAACATACAGGGACAGTGGTGGAAGCTATACTGTTAACTGCACACTGATGTCGGTTTCACATGAACATACAGGGACAGTGGTGGAAGCTATACTGTTAACCGCACACTGATGTCGGTTTCACATGAACATACAGGGACAGTGGTGGAAGCTATACTGTTAACAGCACACTGATGTCGGTTTCACATGAACATACAGGGACAGTGGTGGAAGCTATACTGTTAACTGCCCACTGATGTCGGTTTCACATGAACATACAGGGACAGTGGTGGAAGCTATACTGTTAACTGCACACTGATGTCGGTTTAACATGAACATACAGGGACAGTGGTGGAAGCTATACTGTTAACTGCCCACTGATGTCGGTTTCACATGAACATACAGGGACAGTGGTGGAAGCTATACTGTTAACTGCACACTGATGTCGGTTTAACATGAACATACAGGGACAGTGGTGGAAGCTATACTGTTAACCGCACACTGATGTCGGTTTCACATGAACATACAGGGACAGTGGTGGAAGCTATACTGTTAACTGCACACTGATGTCGGTTTCACATGAACATACAGAGACATGGAAAAGTATTTCCCCCTTTATGGTTCTCTATTTTTACTTATTTTTTTTACTGTTATCAGATCTTCAACCAAAACCTAATATTAGATAAAGGGAACTTGAGTTTATAAACTTATTTTATAGTTATTTATTTTCTTTCATTAACAAAGTTATGCAACACCCAATACCCCTGTGTGAATAAGTATCTGCCCCCTTACTCTCAATAACTGGTTGTGCCACCATTCCAAAACACACAATCAAGTATACATGAAAAGGGATTAAAAGCAACAAATTTAAAGTTTTGGAATGGCCTACTCAATGTCCAGACCTAATCCCATTTCAGATATTGTGGCAGGACTTGAAACGAGCAGTTCATGCTTGAAAACCCATGAATGTCACTGAGTTAAAGCAGATCTGCATGGGACAGTTTGCCAAAATTCCTCCACAACAATGTGAGAGACTGATCAACAATTACAGGGAATGTATGGTTGGTTGTCATTTCAGCTGAAGGAGGCACAGCCAGTTATTTAGTGTAGGGGAGCATAACTTTGTTTAAGAAATAAATTAAATAAGTATGTAAATGTTGTGTTATTTGTTCACTCAGGTTCCATTGATCTAATATCATCTTTTGATTGAATATCTGAAAATATGCAATAACTTTTTCACAGCAGTTTAAATCCAGACTATTAAATACACTAATCAGGAATTAACTGTACACTTTTCTACACAATTAAAAAGCTGGAATATAGCACATCCCATAAAATATAATGACTTGTGGTTATTTCTTTATATCTGATTCATAACTAGTTGTTGTTGTGTGGAAGACTCACCTGACATAAAGAGACCAATGAGAAAAAACATGTTCTCAGGACAAGCCATGTGAGAACTCACACACCACTGATCACCTGAAACAGTACAAACATACACTTACTGGTGGAGTAACTTAACTCACACAACACATTAAACCATCCCCATATCAAATACACGATGTCCTTCAGTTGTAAAGCTAATACATGAACAAACAGCAGTACATTAGAACATATTGAATCTCATTACTCAGAATTAATCTCCTTTCATTTATTTTGAACATTAAAATGAACAGAAAATATAGTGAAGAAGTCGATACTTGCCTTAGACGGTAACGTAAACTGTCTACAGCAGAAACTGTCACACACATAGTGTGGTCTGACTAACTAAAGTGATGAAATTCATGTGGCATATCTCACATCTCATCAGTGAAATACTTCCTAATATGTGTATGAGAAATCATTTTAAAGAATACTACTGTATTTAATGTCCCTTTCTCGGGGTAGGACAGGTCAGCAGCATTTTGAAACGGGCCCCTGAATCACTAAGTCTGCCCCCAATAAATTGCTAAAATAAACTTTTGGCAGCAAAACCATATCCCTCTCCCGTATCTCCCGTATCTCCTGTATCTCCCTCTCCCGTATCTCCCGTATCTCCTGTATCTCCTGTATCTCCCTCTCCCGTATCTCCCGTATCTCCCGTATCTCCCGTATCTCCCTCTCCCGTATCTCCCTCTCCCGTATCTCCCTCTCCCGTATCTCCCGTATCTCCCATATCTCCTGTATCTCCTGTATCTCCCTCACCCGTATCTCCCTCTCCCCGTATCTCCCGTATCTCCCGTATCTCCCGTATCTCCCTCTCCCGTATCTCCTGTATCTCCCTATCCCGTATCTCCCTCTCCCGTATCTCCCGTATCTCCTGTATCTCCCTCTCCCGTATCTCCCGTATCTAACTTAACAAGTTTAGTAAAAATGCTCTCCTATCCAGGGTTGGACGACCGCATTTGGGACCCTGAGCTTACTTTTCTGCTTTAAACACATTTTGCCATCGTGCAGAGTGTCACGTTCTGACCATCGTTCGTGTGTGTTTTCCTTGTTTTAGTGTTGGTCAGGACGTGAGCTGGGTGGGCATTCTATGTTGATTGTCTAGTTTGTCTATTTCTATGTCTGGCCTGATATGGTTCTCTATCAGAGGCAGGTGTTAGTCATTGTCTCTGATTGGGAACCATATTTAGGTAGCCTGGGTTTCACTGTGTGTTTGTGGGTGATTGTTCCTGTCTCTGTGTTTTCACCAGATAGGGCTGTGTCGGTTTTCGTTACGTTCTTTGTTTTGTAGTGTTTGTGTCGATTCGTGTTTTACGTATCTTTATTAAACATGGATCGCAATCTACACGCCGCATTTTGGTCCGACTCTCCTTCACATACAGAAAACCGTGACACAGAGAGGAACATTTGCAATTTGATAATGCTGTTCTATACATTTTGCAATGAGGCTGAGACAAAATTAGCCATTTTAAAGCTAATTCCCTGATATTCAACACATTTTGCCATGAGGTCGATAGGAAAGGTTTCAGTTTTAAAGCTAATTTCCTGTAATTCTACATGTGCTATCATATGCTATCTGGGGCCGTTCGGTAATCTGTCCCTGCTCCTAATCTGCTACCAAAATAATTTCTTATTGAAGTGTTGTGAAAAGAGTGTGTCCCATGTGCAACAGGAGAGAGCCTGCAGGGCATGGGCGGCAGGGCAGACATGGGCCCTCTCTTCGACGGTCAAGTCTAGATGAGAAAGCTTTTGTCAAGTTGAAGTTCTTGAAGTTCTTTTAGCATGTTAGCTAATCCTAACCCTTTTCCGTACCTTCATCTAATCATCATAACCTGATACGGTAATTATCCTAACCTGCTGCATAAATTCTGCTAAACTTGCTAGAAAACAAAAGCTGTATCCCTTCGAGACAAATCCAGCTTCGACCTGCCCAAGGCCTTCTGGGAGAAGGAGACCCAGGAGCTGAGGGCGTACTTTACCCAGCAGGTGGAGGGAGAGCTGAAGGCTCTGGAGGACAAGGTCAGGAATTGAGAGGTGGAGGGACCAGCTGATTCAGAGAGAGAAGAGAGAAAGTATTGACTATTGGACATTGTACATTATACTACGCTGATGCTGCTATATGGTAGTACTGACAAAAAAGTACTAACAAGCTCATTTCAATTTTGTGGAAACTGCTTTGCCTATATGTGGATAAAATGTATGAAAATACAATGAAACGATGTGCCTGCATGCAGATCAGGCTACCACTCACTATCAATGGATATATGAGTAGGTATTAGGTGATAAAACAGAACCAATCGTACAGCTCTTTCCATGACATAGACTGACCAGGTGAATCCAAGTGAAAGCTATGATCCCTTATTGAAGTCAATTGTTAAATCCACTTCAGTGTAGACGAAGGGGAGGAGACAGGTTAAAGAAGGATTTTTAAGCCTTGAGACAATTGAGAAATGTGTTGTGTATGTGTGCCATTTAGAGGGTGTTTAGGCAAGACAAAAAATGGAAGTGCCTTTGAATGAGGTGTGGTAGTAGGTGCCAGGCGCACTGGTTTCAGGAACTGCAATACTGCTGTTTTTTTTTTATCTCACTCCAAACAGTTCCCGGTGTGTATCAAGAATGGTCCACCACCCAATAAACATCCATCCAACTTGACACAACTGTAGGAAGCATTGCTGTCATAATGGGCCAACATCCCTGTGGAACGCTTTCGCCTCCTGGTAGAGTCCATTCCCCGATGAACTGTGGCTGTTCTGAAGACAAAAGGGGTTTCAACTCAAAGTTAGGAAGGTGTTCCTAATGTTTGGTATCCTCAGTGTCTTCAGAAAGGACCCCTTGACTTATTCCACATTCTGTTGTTTTACAGCTTGAATTAAATAGAATGCCCATAACATGGTGCAGCCATCACCTTGAAAATATGAAGAGTGGTACTCAGTGATGTGTTGTGTTGGATTTGCCACAAACATACACATTTTATTCAGGACATAGAATTCATTTCTTTGCTCATTTTTAAGCAGTTTTACTTTAGTGCCTTATTGCAAACATAATTCATGTTTAGGAATATTTTAATTCTGTACATGTTTCCTTCTTTTCACTTTGTCATTTAGGTTAGTATTATGGAGTAAGTACAATGTTGTTGATCCATCCTCAGTTTTCTCCAATCACAGCCGTTAAACTATGTAACTGTTTTAAAGTCACCACTGACCTTATGGTGAAACCAGTGGAGGCTGCTGAGGGGAAGACAACTCATAATAATATCTGGAACGGAGCAAATGGAATGGAATCAAACGCATGGAAAACATGTTGGATGAATTTGGTACCATTCCACCTGTTCTGCTCCAGCCATTACCACGAGTACGTTCTCCCCAAATAATGTGCCACCAACCTCCTGTGGGTGAAATCCCTGTGCAGTGTTTTTCCTCTCCGGCGACTGAGTTAGGAAGGATGCCTATATCTTTGTAGTGATTGGGTGCATTGATAAACCATCCAAAGCGTAATTAATAACTTCACCATGCTCAAAGGGGTTTTCAATGTCAGATTTATTTTCTTTTTACCCATCTACCAACAGGTGCCCTTCTTTGTGAGGCAATGGAAAAGCTGTTTATATCTGTTTGAAAGTTGCTGCTTGACTGAGGGACCTTACAGATAATTGTATGTGTGGGGTACAGAGACGAGGTAGTCATTTAAAAATCATGTTAAACACTAGTATTGCACACAAAGTGAATCCATGCAACTCATGTGACAAGTTAAGTAAATCTTTACTCCTGAACTTATTTAGGCTTGCCATAGAAAAGGTGTTGAATACATATTGACTTTCAGCTTTTCATTTTTATGTCTAAAAACATAATTCCACATTGTGTGTAGAACAGTGACACAAAATCTCAATAGAATCCATTTTAATGAGATGTTAAATGTTGGACCAATAAGACCAAAATATTTCATGGGAATTGAATGTAAAGGTTTTTATTGCAGGGCAATTAATAAACAACCTGAAATTCAGTCTCAATTGATTCTTCAATTTAACACTCAACACAAAAACTGACAATAACTTCTAAATAGATATAAACTGAAAATAGATACAATTGTTATTCTGGCAACTGCACAAAAGAGGAAGATAAACAGTAACTAGTAGACGTTAACACCATTCTGCCATCATGTCGACTTACTGCACCAACTTCCTGTCTTGTATCAGACCACTGTCTCTCCAACTAACTGTGTCTTCTCTCCTCAGTCATCATCGACTTTATATGGTCTTAAACTGCCTTCAGTGAGCTAGTTGAACTCAGCAGTTCCTCTATACTGGAACCCATTAAACAGATGCTCTGTGAACTCAACACTCAAAATAAATGGTCTAAAATAAAGAGTAGCCTACATCATCATATCAACACTATAGTAACAGTTAAACACTTTTCATCCCAGCAAATTCTACAAACAGGCAGATAACTAAAGAGCACACAATTATAAATGTAACAAAAGTATCAATTTAAAACTAATACACAATGACAATATTGTACATAAAAACACTTAATACCCATTGGAAAAATAATTAACATGCACCTCTTTTATTGACTTGTGCTTAAAGACCATCTAGGTTGTTAAGTGGTGGTTACTGGTTCCCTCTACTGACCGTGGCCTGGTTAGAGCACACTGTCCCAACCGGGGAGTTCTGTGGAGAGAACACAGAGAAAGGAACAGTTGTCAGGACCGACACTTCAGAAGAATAATGACTTCATTGTTACAGTTGGTTACACAACACAGTATTCATTCAATTCTTCCTGAAACACACATTCTAGATGGGTTTTAAAGGTTTATTCTACCATTCCCACCAGTCCCTGCGAACGGTCTGTCATGTCAAACCCACTGGGGAGTCTAGATGTTCTCCTCCTCCTGGAAGACAAGAATAAAGGTATATTGACATTCATTTAGGTTTTCATATACAAAAGCACAATCAGCATGATAAATATGTAAAAATTGAGAATGGGAATATCTTTTTACCATGCAGAGAATACGATCAGGCTGAAAAGGAAAATCAACCCCAAGGTTTTTCCTACAATCTTAAAAACCTTTGGGTTAACAGGCTCTTCATGCCCTGTAAATAAAACACACATTATAGCCATCTGTTCCAAAAAGAGGAAACATTTTGCACATTGTCTAATATTACAAATTATACACATACTGTAGATGTACAGATGTAAGATCTTAATTTAGCCAGTATTGTTGCAGTGAAATAATCCTGCAGCAAAAGGATTTGAACGTTTCCTCTGTAATGTTGATCCATTGGTGGTGAGTCTATTAGCTGGACAAAATAAGGCTGCATGATAAGTGTAATACTATTAATATAACCACGTTTCAGTGCAGGATTCTGTTGAATATATGCAAATCACAAAGCTTATCTGTGTTTCCCACAATGCAATAAACTTCTAAGCAACAATACAGTGATCAAATTAAGATCCTAAAACCGTATCATACCTAGATACATACAGCAGCTGTCACGTTCTGACCATAGTTCTTGTGTGTTTTCCTCTTTTTAGTGTTGGTCAGGACGTGAGCTGGGTGGGCATTCTATGTTGTGTGTCTAGTTTGTCTATTTCTATGTTTGGCCTGATATGGTTCTCAATCAGAGGCAGGTGTTAGTCATTGTCTCTGATTGGGAACCATATTTAGGTAGCTTGTTTTGTGTTGGGATTTGTGGATGATTGTTCCTGTCTCTGTGTTAGTTTGCACCAGTATAGGCTCAGTCACTTTGGTTTTTTCTTTTCACTTATTTTGGAAGAGAAGAGAACGAGCGCCATTCTCCTTGCGGAGATGGTGCTAAATACATCAACACGGTCGGTCCCTGGGATTGGGCTGGCTAACACGATTAGGTTTGCTTGGAAGGAAAAGGAGATGGAGCCTTTAGGACGGGAATCTTTTGGAAGGATAATATTGATGGGGATTCTAAAGCTGACGGTGAAGGACGTGTTTTGTTTCCAAGGCAACTCGTTGGAGGGAGCATACGACGTGGCACTATATACAGAGGCAAAACACGATGATATCCTGAGAAGGGCAAGAGCAGTGGGAGGTGAGAGGCCGATGTGCCACTACGAAATAACAAGCCTGGCGAAGAATAATTTTAGGGTTGTAACTGTCAACATTTACAACCCTTACGTTAAGGACGAAGAGGTGAGGGCTTTTCTGGGGAGATATATGGATAACGTCTCCTCAGCAAGGCACCTCAAAGACTCCCTTGGGTTTTGGAATGGGAGGAGAGGTTTCCAGGCCCTCCTCAGAGAGGATCCAAAGGGACATGGTGGCTACCTCCATCCTCCTGCTATGTTCTCCCTAGGGGCTGACAGGGGGACGTTGTTTTATGCACGTCAGCCCCCATTTTGCAGACGCTGTATGGCCTACGGTCACATATTCGCCTCATGCAGTACAATAAAATGCAGATTTTGTGCATCTGAGGATCATGAGGCGAGGGATTGTGACAAGCCTAAGACGTGCCATGGGTGTGGCTCGTCAGCACACCTGTGGTGGGGGTGCCCGGCCCGTCAGCGGTCATATGCGTCTGCGGCTGGGGGGGGAGCAGGGGCGGGGGATGGGGGAAGAAGAGGAGGGGAAGGAAGCACGCCTCATGATCAGAGTACAGGTCCAGAGGGGAAGGCCACAAGGAAGGAGGAGGAGCAAGAAGCGGCGGAAGGAAGAGAGAAGGAAACGGAAGGCACGGGAGTAGGAGAACCAGGAAAAGCGGCGGAAGACGGCAACCGAGTGGAGGAGCATGAGAGAGAAGAAAGCGATGGAGGAGTGGTGGAGAAGGAGACGGTGGAAGAGCAAGTGGACTGGGGGGAATGTGCCCTGGTGGAAGAGATGAGGGGTATGGTGGAGGAGCTGGCGGAGGGGGGGATTGGTATCTCTCCACTGCCGTCATCACCAAAGAAGAGAATGAAGAGGCGGGAGCGATTGGCCGACAGTGAGAGGGAGGGGATGGCCAAGAGAGTGATGGGGGTGGGAGAAACCTCTGGGTTGCTGCTGGTTTCCACAGGCTCTCAATATCTGTTGGGTGGGGACACACCTAACAGGACTCAGGACTGGGTACAGGAGGAGGTGGGGAGTTTTTTGTTTGGGGACTCAGCCTCCCCAAATTTTTCCAATCCAGCTGCAGCACTGGGGAGGGGGAGGATTGTGGGGGTAGACCCAGGGTGCAGGGCACCCCGGAGCCAAACACTATTCCTGCATCCTGGGTTGGTGAGATGGAGGAAGAGGGGGGGATGTTGGGAGTACAGATGGTGTCATCACCGGTAGATATGGAGCAGGGGAGCATCGGGTGAGTCTCCTGTTTTTGTTTATTTCTGTCTGGGTTTAGAATTTGAGTGTATTACATGTTTTTATTTTATTCTTTCATGGGGTCTGATTTTACTTTTGTTAGTTTAAATGTAAGGGGTTTAAGGGATTGTGTTAAGAGGAGGGCGGTTTTTAGTTATTTGGAGGGTGTGGGGTTTGATTTTAGTTTTTTACAGGAGGTTCACCTGAGGGATGGAGGGGATGTTAATAGGTTTAAGAGGGAGTGGGACAAGGGGGAGTCGGTTTGGGGTGTTGGGGGGGTGCACTCATCGGGGGTAGGGATTTTGTGTGGGCACAGGGAGGTTAAAGTGGAGGATTCTTTTGTGGTAATGCAGGAGAGGGTTATACAGGATTTTAATACAGATTTAGGAAGAGGGGGGGATAGCAGTGCAGGCGCCATTGCCAGGCTAATGGCTTGCCATGGTCTGGTAGATGGTGGTCTGCACACTACTCCGAAAATGGACGGTCCTACATGGCGCAACTCCAGGGGGGTTGAGCGGAGGCTCGACTATATTTTTGTACCCAGGTCTTTGGGTAAGTTGTCTGGGCGGCTGTTGCCTGTTTTCTTTTCGGATCACGACGGGGTGCTCCTGCAGGTGGGGTCGCCAGTCTGCCTCTTTGGTAGGGGGTACTGGAAGCTAGATCGGGATGTGCTGGAGGAGCAGGCTTTTGTTGACGGGTTTTATGGTTTCTTTTGGAGGCTTGAGGGTCTCCGGTCCATGTGCGAGGGGGTGTTAGAGTGGTGGGATTTAGTTAAGGTGAGGATTAGGGCTTTTATAATAGGATATTGCAAGAGGAAAAAAGGGGAGGAGAGGAGGGAGGTGGATCGTATCCAAAGGTTAATTGAACTCGAGTACGAGGCAGGCAACCTCGGCGGGGTCGTTTGACTGGGAGAGATCCGCAACCCTAAAGGCGCAGCTCAGGGAGTTGCAGGAGCGGAAGGCTCGAGCTTTCCTGGAGCGTGCGCATAGTGGCTTTCTAGAACACAATGAGACTTGTTCTGCTATGTTCTTTAAGTCGGTTAGGGCCAGACAGAGTAGGAAGGTAATGCATGGCGTTAGGGAAGAAAATGGTAGTATAGTTAGAGAACCAGAGGATATGGTCAGGGTGACAACTGATCATTTCCAAGGTTTATTTAAGGAAAGGGAAATAGATGTAGAGCAGGGAAATGTGTTTTTAGAACACTTGTCCAGGCGGTTGCCGGAGGACATTAGAGAAGTGATGGAGGCCCAGATCTCACTAGAAGAGGTTGAGAGCGCTCTTAGGAGGATGGGAAAAGGGAAGGTGCCTGGGATAGATGGGCTGCCGGCTGAGTTTTATCTCAAGTTTTGGGGTATACTTGGACCAGTGGTCCTCGAAGTCTTGAAGGCCATCCTTGAGACGGGGGTCCCGGGGGGATCAATGGCTGTTGGTGTGCTGTCACTTTTATATAAGAAGGGGGAAGTAACAGACCTTGGCAACTGGCGGCCGTTGACCATGCTGTGTGTAGATTACAAGCTACTTGCAAAGGTTTTAGCAGACCGGTTGCGCACAGCCCTTCCCTACGTCGTCCATGAGGATCAGACGTGCGGGGTAGAGGGCCGCTCTATTAGATGGAACCTACAGTTAATCAGGGACTCCATCGCTTGGGTTGAAGATAGAGGACTGCCTTTAATGGTAGCAGCGCTAGATCAGGCGAAAGCCTTTGATCGCGTGAATAGATCATTTTTATTCAGAGTGTTAGGTCGATTAGGATTTGGGGAGAAGTTCATAGGATGGATTCGTACATTATATGTCGGAGCGGGGTGCCGAGTTAGTGTAAATAGTCACTTGGGTGACGTTTTTGACCTCTCGTCTGGGGTCAGGCAGGGGTGCCCACTCTCGGCTCTCCTCTTCGTTCTGTACATGGAGCCTCTGGGGGCTGCCATTAGGGCAGACACAGGGGTGGAAGGCTTGTTGATCCCTGGAAGTGGTGGGCTGCGTGTTAAGATGACGCAGTACGCCGACGACACTTCCTTGCTGCTGTGCAAGGACTCGTGCCTGACAAGGTCCCTTGCCATCTTTGGGGATTTCACCCGAGCGTCGGGAGCAGTTCTGAACCATGCAAAGTCTTCCGTCAAGTTTTTCGGAAGATGGCGCGGTAGAACGGATGTGCCCGGGGGGTTATCTCTCTGTGAGGGGGCCCTGAGGATTCTCGGGGTCCATTTTGAGACCTCCGGCTCAGCGACGCTAAACTGGAACATGCGTATCGCAGTGGTACAGAGGAAGCTAGCAATGTGGAAGGCTAGGTATGTCTTTTATGGGCAAAGTCCTGGTTCTAAAGGTGGATGTGTTGCCGTCTCTTTTGTATTTGGCGTACATCTACCCATTGCCGGCTAGTCTGAGGAGGCCTCTAGTGAGGCTTGTGTTTCAGTTCATGTGGAGTGGCAGGTGCGAGTGGGTCGCCAGGGCACGCATGCTTTGTCCCATCGGGGAGGGAGGTAGGGGGGTACCACATTTCCCCCTCAAGCTGGACGCAATTTTTGTTTCTTTCTTGTTAACGGAGCTTGCTCATCCAGTGATACACCCGTCCGGTTACCTCCTGCGGGTGTTCTTCTCGTATCAGGCGAGAAGCGTAATGGTGTGGTCTAACACGGGTCCTCGGGCGGAACAGCTGCCGTGGCACTTTGGTCATGCGGCCAAGTGGCTGCGTGAGCACCCTGAGGTTGAAGTTGTCCGAGTAGGTTTAGATCACAGGCACCTGTACGAGGAGGTCAGAAAGGCAGGGAGTCCGGCGCCTGTAGTGGGCATCTCGGAAGTGGTCTGGGAGGGAGTGCAGGCGCGGGGTCTGGACAACAGGCTCAAGGACCTGAATTGGTTGAGCCTCCATAAGTGCTTGCCGGTACGTTCCATCATGTACCGGTATAGTTTGGTGCAATCCCCCACCTGTCCAAGATCTTCTTGTGGCAGGGAGGAGACTGTGCGCCATGTCTTTTGGGACTGTGCCTTTGCCGGAGTAGTATGGGCTAGGGCACGGGTGTTGTTAGGTTTGGTAAGGGGGGATTTTGTATTGACGTGGGCCAGGTTAGAGGGAGGTGTAGGGAGAGCGAGAGGGACGGATAGGGACAGGTTTCTGCTCTGGCTTCTCATGAGTCTCTTTAAACGGGGGCTGTGGGAAGCCAGGCAGAACATGGTGAAGACAGGGAGAGATTGGGGGGTGGAAGGGATAGTGAGGAGGGTGGAAGGAGATTTGAGGGGGAGGATGAAGAGGGAGGAGAGGAAGTGGGGGCAGCATGCTGCCCGGGAGAGGTGGAAGGGGGGTTTAGGGCTGGGTGTCATTTAGATTTGTAAAGGGATAGATTAGGGACGGGGAGATAGGGAAAGGTAGTTTGTAGGATGACGGGGAGGGAAGATGCTCCCCTGAGGTTTTGTTTGGGGTTTTTGTTTTGTTTAAATTAAAATACCACTATTTGAGTTTGTATGGAAATTATGAGTTGTAAAGAATGAATGGTATTGATGATAATAAATTATTTTTATAAAAAATTTAAAAAAAGATAGGACTGTTTTCGGGTTGTGCCACGTTTACTGTTTTGTAGTGTGTTCATGTTGAGTTTCTGTCATTAAATAACCATGGACACTAATCACACTGCACTTTGGTCCTCTCCTTCCCAGGAAGAAAGCCGTTACAGCAGGTGTGTAGAAGTACCTCTTCTACATCCACGCATTTGAAGGGGTGTCCACATACTTTTGAATATTTTGTATATCTAACCTACGATTGTGCCCTACGTGCCCATTTTACCTTTTATAGCCAGCTGCACTTCATTCGACTTCCCACAGCCTTGACTATTTCTTCCTTCACAGAAGTACAGTCCTCCATCACCAACAGTCACATTGAGGGTGTAACTCTGTCCAGATGCTACCTGTGTTGTTTCACCCCCACTGATCTGGAACCAGGTGAAGTTTGTCACAGGAGGGTTGGCTGTACTGCTGCAGGTCAGATTAACACAGCTGCCCACTAATACTGGATCAGCTGGACTGATGGAGGCTGAGGTGTCCTTAGGAGAGACTGGGGGAGAGGGGTTCATTTAGAATGTATCTGGATATGGTATATTGAATAGTCTCATCAAAACCACTCTATTACAATCATCAGTGAAAACATGATAGAATGATCTATTCTACAGGAACCGGTTACTAAATCTTACATGAAACGTTAAGCATCATGTTATGTTCAGCTGTCTTGTTGCTTGTCCCTGCTGGGTAGACTGAGGTACAAGTGATGTTCTTCTCATGATGAAGATATGACGGAGTGAAGGTCACCGTGGAGAGAACTGATTTGGTTTGGTCTGAATTCTCCTGCAATTGGTTCTCAGGTGTGAACTGTGTTGGGAGAGTCCATGTCAGCTCAGGGGGGTGTTCGGGACAGCTGAGCAGTTCAAACTGACAGGGGTCCCTTCCTTCACCTCACCTGAGACAGTAATGATGGGACTGGAAGGAAAATCTGTAATACATTGTAGATAAATATATTTTACACTAACAGTTAAACTGTCCACTTGTTCAACTCTTATCTTTGATGCAAGGAATCTAAACTGGGAAAAAAAAATAGGTTTTAAGATAAATTGTCTCTTACCACTGACAACTATATTAACAGACTTATCAGGATCTGTTGCAAGGAATGGTTGACTCTCAATCCTGAAGAAGTATATATCAGAGTAACTGGTGGTTACATTGAAGAAGACTGTGGTGCAGTTCTTCTGGGACATGTTTCCAGTTATCTTCCCTTTATCTGTTGACCGTCTCACTACTGTTAAATATCACTCTGTCCGGACGCTCACCAAAGTTAGAGTTTTCTTTAATCCACACTCCAGAGGGTAGTATTGTGCTGTTAAATGTTTTCTGTGGGTCATGAATATCAAATGAACATGGGATTTGCATACAGGAGCCCGTCAGTACATCCAGTTGATCTGGCATTGTGGCGATCAAATCTCGTCGACCAAAACAGGCCAAAACACCTGCAACATAAAAGACAACATCAGGGAGGTTCTGATGTATTTTCAGTTCAGTCCAATGATATGTATTAACCCTAGATGACTGACAGGGGCCTCTGTTTGGAGGCAACTGCACAGCCATCTTGTTACTCCTCCTTCAATTTTATTTTTTTTAATGTCTATATTAGTTTTAGACAAGTATTTTCTATTACAGACACCTTGATGCAGACTTTTACATTATATTTTGTGACCTGCAACACTTCCTTCAGTAGAGATACCCTACCGTTTCTCCAGCCAATGATTGTATCTTGAAACTCACTAAATTGGTATTATCCAATAGCTGCTTCATCTTTGAGTCAGAGTTTTTCCTTTTTCCTATTTTCCTTTGCCCCCAACTATGTGAACCTGTATGTGGAACAATTTGAGGAACCACTTACAAAACAGAGACACACTCCCTACTTTCTAAAATCCTCTCATGGAAGAGATACATAGATGATGTCTTTGTGCTGTGGGAAGGAAGTCAGCAGGAACTAAATGAATTCCAAACTCTGCTAAACGAGAGCTCTGAATATCTCAAATTCACCATGTAGACTGTTGAGAGAAATATAAACTACCTGGACTTATGGATCATCAAAGATAATGATGCATTACAAACAGACTTGTACACAAAGCACAACAGACCTCAAAACTCTGCTGCGTGCGGATAGTTTGCATCCCCTTCCCGTCAGGAATGATCGTGACAACCACCGCAGCTAAATCAGGTGTAACAACACTGACTATCCAGTAGCAGCTCACTTTGTTGAAGCTAACCATCCCATCTCCTCACTCAAAAACACACGCATATACACACACATTGAGCATGTTGGCCTACCAAGGAGAGGAGGTATTTAAAACATTGACCCCTACTGTCTTAATATTGACTTTGATCTCAGGCCCTTCTTATGAACAATTAGTTTGATGAAGAAGTCTTTTAAATGAATGTATTCTTCCTACAGTTTATCTTATTCTAATGTTAATGATAACAATAGGCTATTATATTCAATATGATGTAAACTATTGTCTTTTAACAGTTTCACTCAATTCACTCTAATTAACCTCATAATTATGACACACCCCTCACTATTGTTATTGGTTGCACTAATTACACTGTTTGTCTACATAACCTGGTTCAAGCATTCATGACTTTACCCTGAAGAAGGAACAGTGATACCGGAACATTGGTGTTTTACCCAATAAATTACTGGGAGTTTATATATATATATATAGAGTGTTCAACTCTCTTTGTTTTTATAGCTTACAGTGTATTCACCGTTAGTCAGCACCTCTACACTAAGTCATTTTCTCTGGGTGTGCTCCAGATAATGCTTTTTATATCACCTGAACATAACAAATACAATAAATAAACATGTACAGATATTAAAGTATTTTATTTATAGAGTACTAACTTTACTGTCCCTTCTACAACAAAATACTGAAATATATGTAATATAGTCCTTGAAACATTTGATTTAAATACTGTAGAATTCCATTAATTATCATGGAGGACTGCTTCTTCTGGGGAGTACCATATATAGAGACCGGTGGTTTCATAGTCTCTCATTGGCCGTTACATAGCATTAGAGATCCAGAGTTTATACCATCACTGTTACAGTCTCTCCCAATAATAATAGTTGTGGAAGGACCACCAGAGGGCAGGCTGGGCTCACGGATAGTAGCCCAACAAGGCATGTTGAGACAAGGTAACCAGAGGTAATTAAGCACAGCTGACGGTCATAATGACATATTCTCTTTCCCCTATAAGAGAGAGGATGGAACCAGCAGGGAGAGGAGAGATTAACCCTCTCTGTAGAATGGCTACCAAGAGAAGGGAGCTAGCCAAAGAAGATCCATTAAGACAGTGACAGATCTGTGATTGTTGTTAAAGTTTAAAGATAATCGTCTTGTGTTCCTGTTTCATCTAAAGAAGAAGATGTATGTTGTTCCTTGGGAGATTCTCATTGATTGTGTTGAAGTGTTGGTATTGTCAGAAATCTCTCAATAGAGAACAGCGTTCAACCAAGAAAACCTACTCCTGACTTGTTTATTCCACCTTTCTGTTTTAGAGTGACACCAAATGACTTGGTCCGCTCACATAATATTAACTTATTTCTATGTACAGGTGATTTTTCAATTGGTCGGTATGTTATCAAGGAGTGGTGATAGGGACAGTGGTGGAAGATATACTGTTAACTGCACACTGATGTCGGTTTAACATGAACATACAGGGACAGTGGTGGAAGTTATACTGTTAACTGCACACTGATGTCGGTTTAACATGAACATACAGGGACAGTGGTGGAAGATATACTGTTAACTGCACACTGATGTCGGTTTAACATGAACATACAGAGACAGTGGTGGAAGCTATACTGTTAACTGCACACTGATGTCGGTTTAACATGAACATACAGAGACATGAAAAAGTATTTCCCCCTTTATGGTTCTCTATTTTTACTTCTTTTTTTTACTGTTATCAGATCATCAACCAAAACCTAATATTAGATAAAGGGAACTTGAGTTTTTATACTTTTTTATAGTTATTTATTTTCTTTCATTAACAAAGTTATGCAACACCCAATTCCCCTGTGTGAAAAAGTAATTGCCCCCTTACTCTCAATAACTGGTTGTGCCACCATTCCAAAACACGCAATCTACATGAAAATTCTTAAAAGCAACACATTTTAAAGTTTTGGAATGGCCTAGTCAAAGTCCAGACCTAATCCCAAATGAGATCTCCCGTATCTCCCGTATCTCCCTCTCCCGTATCTCCCTCTCCTGTATCTCCCGTATCTCCCTCTCCCGTATCTCCCGTATCTCCCTCTCCCGTATCTCCCGTATCTCCCTCTCCCGTATCTCCCGTATCTCCCTCTCCGGTATCTCCCTCTCCCGTATCTCCCGTATCTCCCTCTCCCGTATCTCCCTCTCCCGTATCTCCCTCTCCCGTATCTCCCTCTCCTGTATCTCCTGTATCTCCCTCTCCCGTATCTCCTGTATCTCCCGTATCTCCCGTATCTCCCGTATCTCCCATATCTCCCAGGCTTGAATGGGAATATCTGTGGGATTTTAAAAAATCTAGTAAAATTATGAACCCAAATCCACGATTAATTAATTAAAACATAAAAAAGAAAAGTTAAATTAGAGTTTGATACAAAACATATGGTTGTCACATTATGTTTCAATATGAAAAACAGACTTGGTATGAAACAGAGTGACTGTAATTGTATCTGAGTGATTCTCACACACCACTCAACTTCTCCTACACCAACTTCCTCTTTGAAGTCTATTTGCACAGAGAAGCCTGGTGGGCTGGATGCCACAGAGACACTCTTTTCACTCCACTTTGAAACGGAATTTACTTTATTGTAGCAGTTTATTAGAATTTATGTAGCAGGTTAGGAGAATTAACACAGCATGTTAGTAGCCTGAGGTTAAGGCCAGGTAAAATAGTCAGGTTTAGTGAAAATGCTCTCCTATCCAGGGTTGGACGACCGCATTTGGGACCCTGAGCTTACTTTTCTTCATTTTAACACGTTCTGCCATGGTGCAGAGAGAATTATTATTTATATTGTTGCTGTTTTATAGCACCACATGCTTGTGTTCACATTTTGCCATGAGGCTGATATAAAAGGTTGCCGTTTTAACGCTACAATCAGATGACCTCATTTGGGACCCTGAGCTTACTTTTCTGCTATTAAACACATTTTGCCATGGTGCAGAGAGGAACATTTGCAATTTGATAATGCTGTTCTACACATTTTGCAATGAGGCTGAGACAAAATTAGCCATTTTAAAGCTAATTCCCTGATATTCAACACATTTTGCCATGAGGTCGATAGGAAAGGTTTCAGTTTTAAAGCTAATTTCCTGTAATTCTACACGTGCTATCATATGCTATCTGGGGCCGTTCGGTAATCTGTCCCTGCTCCTAATCTGCTACCAAAATAATTTCTTATTGAAGTGTTGTGAAAAGAGTGTGTCCCATGTGCAACAGGAGAGAGCCTGCAGGGCATGGGCGGCAGGGCAGACATAGGCCCTCTCTTCGACGGTCAAGTCTAGATGAGATAAAGCTTTTGTCTAGTTGAAGTTGTATTCTTTTAGCATGTTAGCTAATCCTAACCCTTTTCCGTACCTTCATCTAATCATCATAACCTGATACGTTAATTATCCTAACCTGCTGCATAAATTCTGCTAAACTTGCTAGAAAACTACATTTTCACAAAAGCTGTATCCCTTCGAGACAAATCCAGCTTCGACCTGCCCAAGGCCTTCTGGGAGAAGGAAACCCAGGAGCTGAGGGCGTACGTGCTTCTACACCTGCATTGCTTGCTGTTTTGGGTTTTAGGCTGGGTTTCTGTACAGCACTTTGAGATATCAGCTGATGTACGAAGGGCTATATAAATAAATTTGATTTGATTTGATTTACCCAGCAGGTGGGGGGAGAGCTGAAGGCTCTGGAGGACAAGGTCAGGAATTGAGAGGTGGAGGGACCAGATGGTTCAGAGAGAGAAGAGAGAAAGTATTGACTATTGGACATTATACTACGCTGATGCTGCTATATGGTGGGAATGGGGATAAGGGGGGACTGACAAAAAAGGGACGAACAAGCTCTTTTCAGTTATGTGGAAACTGCTTTGCCTATATGTGGATAAAATGTATGAAAATACAATGGAATGATGCAGTTTAGGCTGACACTCAGTATCAATGGATATGTGAGTTGGTATTAGGCCATATTTTTTTTATTTAACTCGGCAAGTCAGTTATGAACAAATTCTTACTTTTAATGACGGCCTAGGAACAGTGGGTTACCTGCCTTGTTCGGAGGAGGAACTATACATTTTTACCTTGACAACTTGGGAATTTGATCTAGCAACCTTTACGATTACTGGCCCAACGCTCTAACCACTAGGCTACCTGACACCCCAATAGAGCAGAACCAATGTCTAGCGGTATCTTAACAACATCTTGTATACAAGTATACATTGCCATCAGAAGGTATTCATACTCCATTATAACAAAGTGAAAATATGTTTTTAGAGATTTTCACAGATTTATGGAAAATTAAATACAAAAATATCTGATTCATATAAGTAGTCAAACCCCTGAATCAATACATGTTAGAATCACCTTTGGCAGTGATTATAGCTTTGAGTCTTTTTGGGAAAGCCTCTCAGAGCTCACTTGTTATATCCACTTCCATCTTTGTAGATGAAGGGGAGGAGACAGGTTAAACATGGATGTTTAAGCCTTGAGACAATACAGTGCCTTGCGAAAGTATTCGGCCCCCTTGAACTTTGCGACCTTTTGCCACATTTCAGGCTTCAAACAAAGATATAAAACTGTATTTTTTTGTGAAGAATCAACAACAAGTGGGACACAATCATGAAGTGGAACGACATTTATTGGATATTTCAAACTTTTTTAACAAATCAAAAACTGAAAAATTGGGCGTGCAAAATTATTCAGCCCCTTTACTTTCAGTGCAGCAAACTCTCTCCAGAAGTTCAGTGAGCATCTCTGAATGATCCAATGTTGACCTAAATGACTAATGATGATAAATACAATCCACCTGTGTGTAATCAAGTCTCCGTATAAATGCACCTGCACTGTGATAGTCTCAGAGGTCCGTTAAAAGCGCTGAGAGCATCATGAAGAACAAGGAACACACCAGGCAGGTCCGAGATACTGTTGTGAAGAAGTTTAAAGCCGGATTTGGATACAAAAAGATTTCCCAAGCTTTAAACATCCCAAGGAGCACTGTGCAAGCGATAATATTGAAATGGAAGGAGTATCAGACCACTGCAAATCTACCAAGACCTGGCCGTCCCTCTGAACTTTCAGGTCATACAAGGAGAAGAATGATCAGAGATGCAGCCAAGAGGCCCATGATCACTCTGGATGAACTGCAGAGATCTACAGCTGAGGTGGGAGACTCTGTCCATAGGACAACAATCAGTCGTATATTGCACAAATCTGGCCTTTATGGAAGAGTGGCTAGAAGAAAGCCATTTCTTAAAGATATCCATAAAAAGTGTAGTTTAAAGTTTGCCACAAGCCACCTGGGAGACACAAACATGTGGAAGAAGGTGCTCTGGTCAGATGAAACCAAAATTGAACTTTTTGGCAACAATGCAAAACGTTATGTTTGGCGTAAAAGCAACACCCTGAACACACCATCCCCACTGTCAAACATGGTGGTGGCAGCATCATGGTTTGGGCCTGCGGACTAAGCACACACCCTTGAAGGACCCCCGTGTTGAGTATCAGAGAGGCAGATGTGTTGTTTCCTACCCTTACCACCTGGGGTGTGGCCATCAAGAAGTCCAGGATCCAGTTGCAGAGGGACCAATAACACCAAAAGATGTCATGGAAATTGAATGTAAAGGTTTTTATTGCAGTGCAATTAATCAACAACCTTAAATTCAGCCTCAATTGATTCTGTTGTTTAACACTCAACATAAAAGCTGACGCGATAACTTCTAAATAGATATAAACTGAAAATAGATAATATTGTTATTCTGGCAACTGCACAACAGATGAAGATGAACAGTGACTAGTAGATGTTAACACCATTGTGCACCATTATGGTCTTAAACTGCCTTCAGTGAGCTAGTTGAACTCAGCAGTTCCTCTATACTGGAACCAATTAAACAGATGCTCTGTGAACTCAACACTCAAAATAAATGGTCTAAAATAAAGAGTAGCCTACATCATCGTATCAACAATCTAGTAACAGTTAAACACTTTTCATTCCAGAAAATTCTACAAATATGCAGATAATCAAAGAGCACACAATTATAAATGTAACAAAAGTACCAATAGAAACTAATACACAATGACAATAGTGTACATAAAAACACTTAAAACCCATTGGAAAAATAATTAACAAGCACTTATTTTATTCACTTGTGCATAAAGCCCATCTAGGTTGTTAAGAGGTGGTTCCTGAGCCCCTCTCCCAGTCACATTGACTTCAGCGTACTCACTCTCCTGTCCCTGGACCCTGTCCTGGGCTGCAGCTGGGGTCTCTTTGGTCTGTAGTTTGGAGAAGTCTATGTCACCGTATTGGATCTCTTCAGGCTGGTCTTCTGCAGGTTCCTCTGCTTCCTCTCCGGCTGTGGCCTGGTTAGTACACACTGTCCCAACCGGGGAGTTCTGTGGAGAGAACACAGAGAGAGGAACAGGTGTAAAGCTCTAAGCTCAGTAATGTGTAAAACTCTAAGGTCAGCAGGTTACACAACACATACTGAGGGGATGTCAATGAAAATGTAAACACATAAAGACAGTAAACACTGTCAAAGTCCATGTTATTCCATGTTCTTACAGGATGTGGCATTGCTTTCGATGTGGTCATCTCCCCCTAAACTTGCTCTGAAATTATGTTAACCTCATGGCTTTAAATAGTTTCAGCATTAATTCATTACTTCCTTAGATTCACTTTGTAGATGGTTTTTAAAGTTGAGCCTTATTCCCACCTGTCCCTGTGGACTGTCTGTCCTTTCAAGTCCATCGTGGAGCCTCGAGTTTCTCCTCCTGGAAGACATTTAGAAAGGTATTCTGAATGCACTGAGAGGGTTTCCATATGCAAAAACACAAACACAGCAGAAATAAAATTGCTTTGCGTTGATGCCAGGAATGGTTCTTACCATACAAAAAGACTGATCAGGCTGATAAGCAAAATGGTCCCCAGAGTTCCTGCTGCAACCCCAGAAACCAGAAACCAGAAACCAACCCCTGAGGTTTTTGACTCTTCTTGCCCTGAAAATACAGCACATATTATGGTCAATTCTCACAAAAAGATCTCTAAAGTACACTACATGACCAAAAGTATGTGGACACCTGCTCGTCGAACATCTCATTCCAAAATCATGGGCATTAATATGGAATATAGAATGTCATTGTATGCTGTAGCGTTAAGAATTCCCTTCACTGGAACTAAGAGGCCCAGCCCAAACCATGAAAAACAGCCCCAGACCATTATTCCTTATTCACCAAACTTTACAGTTGGCACTATGCTTTGGGGCAGGTAGTGTTCACCTGGAATCTGTCAAAACCCAGATTCGTCCGCCGGACTGCCAGATGTTGAATTGTATTTTCAACACGCCAGAAAACGGATTTCCACTTTTCCAGAGTCCAATGGCAGTGAGCTTTACACCACTGCAGCTGATTCTTGGCACTGCACATAGTGATCTTTGGCTTGTGTGCGGCTGTTCTGCCATGGAAACACGTTTCATGAAGCCCTCATCAAACAGTTCTGGTGCTGCCATTGCTTCCAAAGGCAGTTTAGAACTCGGTAGTGAATGCTGCCATCCTACTGCCAATGTTTGTCTACGGAGATTGCATAGCTGTGTGCTCGATTTTAAACACCTGTCAGCAACATGTGAGGCTTTAATAACTGAATCCACGCATTTGAAGGGGTGTCCACATACTTTTGAATATATATTGTATATCTAACCTACGATTGTGCCCTACGTGCCCATTTTACCTTTTATAGCCAGCTGCACTTCATTCGACTTCCCACAGCCGTGACTATTTCTTGCTTCACAGTAGTACAGTCCTCCATCACCAGTCACATTGAGGAAGTAACTCTGTCCAGATGCAACCTGAGTTGTTTTACCCCCACTGATCTGGAACCAGGTGAAGTTTGTCACAGGAGGGTTGGCTGTACTGCTGCAGGTCAGATTAACACAGCTGCCCACTAATACTGGATCAGCTGAACTGATGGAGGCCGAGGTGTCCTTAGGAGAGACTGAGGGAGAGGGGTTCATTTAGAATGTATCTGCATATGGTATATTGAATAGTCTCATCAAACCAACTCTATTACAATCATCAGTGAAACATGATAGAATGATCTATTCTTCAGGAACCGGTTACTAAATCTTACATGAAACGTTAAGCATCATGTTATGTTCAGCTCTCTTGTTGCTTGTCCCTACTGGGTAGACTGCAGTACAAGTGATGTTCTTCTCATGATGAAGGTATGACGGAGTGAAGGTCACTGTGGAGAGAACTGATTTGGTTTGGTCTGGATTCTCCTGCAGTTGGTTCTCAGTTGTGAACTGTGTTGGGAGAGTCCATGTCAGCTCAGGGGGGTGTTCGGGACAGGGAGCGACAGCTGAGCAGTTCAAACTGACAGGGGTCCCTTCCTTCACCTCACCTGAGACAGTAATGATGGGACTGGAAGGAAAATCTGTAACACATTGTAGATAAATATATTTTACTATAATAGTTAAACTGTCCACTTGTTCTTATCTTATCATTGATGCAAGGAATCTAAACTGGGAAAAATAGTTGCTAAACAATTAAATTGTCTCTTACCACTGACAACTATTTTAACAGACTTTTCAGTGTCTGTTAAACGGAATGGTTGACTGGTGGTTACATTGAAGAAGACTGTGGTGCAGTTCTTCTGGGACATGTTTCCAGTTATCTTCCCTTGATATCTGTTGACCGTCTTACTAGTGTTAAATATCACACTGTCCGGACGCTCACCAAAGTATGGGTTTCCTTTAATCCACACTCCAGAGGTTAGTATTGTGCTGTTAAATGTTTTCTGTGGGTCATCAATATCAAATGAACATGGGATTTGCACACAGGAGCCCGTCAGTACATCCAGTCCATCTGGCATTGTGGCGAACAAATCTCGTTTGCCAAAACAAGCCAAAACACCTGCAACATAAAGGACAACATCAGGGAGGTTCTGATGTATTTCAGTTCAGTCCAATGATATGTATTAACCCTAGATGACTGACAGGGGCCTCTGTTTGGAGGCAACTGCACAACCATCTTGTTACTCCTCCTTCAGTGTAAAACAGATGTTGGAAGCTATAGAAATGCATTTATTAATGTCTATATTCGTTTTAGACAAGTATATTCTATTACAGACACCTTAATGCCAACTTTTAAATTATATTTTGTGACCTGCAACACTTCCTTCAGTAGAGTGACCCTACCGTTTCTCCAGCCAATGATTGCATCTTGAAACTCACTAAATTGGTATTATCCAATAGCTGCTTCATCTTTGAGTCAGAGTTTTTCCTTTTTCCTATTTTCCTTTGCCCCCAACTATGAGAAAATGTGGAACAATTTGAGGAACCACTTACAAAACAGAGACACTCCCTACTTTCTAAAATCCTAATGGAAGAGATACATAGATGATGTCTTTGTGCTCTGGTAAGGAAGTCAGCAGGAACTAAATTAATTCCAAACTCTGCTAAGCGAGAGCTCTGAATATCTCAAATTCACCATGCAGACTTGAGAGAAAAATAAACTACCTGGACGTATGGATCATCAAAGAGAATGATGCATTACATACAGATTTGTACACAAAGCCAACAGACCTCAAAACCCTGCTACGTGCGGATATTATGCATCCCCTTCCCCTCAGGAATGGTCTACCATAAAGCCAGTTATGCAGGGTTAAACTAATCTGTGGCCAACAGTCAGACTTTGACAGCAATGCTAAGAAAATGACAAATAATTTCAAAATCAGAGGCTACATGTAAAGAAAATCCCTGATGCAACGATGAAAATATCTCAAAAACCACGAGAAGAATTGCTAAAAAGTAAACCAAAGAAGAAAAACAAATCTTTTGCACTAAGTACACCAAGTGTTCAGAGAAAATTAAAGCAATCCTGAAGAAGCACTGGCATATTCTGCAATTAGACACAACAATTGCACACCTCGTCAAGGACCAACCCACTGGTGGTCTATAAGTGTGGTCGCAATATTGAGGATAGCTTAGTGAGATCTGACCTGCCCCCTGAGCCCACTCAGACACACAATCCAAATTGGAAATACCAATGTGGCTCAGGCTCACAGTGCAATAGCACTACAAAAACATCCTTCTTCAGACACCCACATACAGGTGGAAACATCCCTGTTAGGGGTATCATCTCTTGCAAGGAAAAGGGAGTAATCTGTCTCATCACATGTTCATGTGGGGAAGCCTACGTAGGACAACCGAAAAGACAATTAAAACAATGCATAGCTGACCACTGTAACGTGTGTCGTCGTCTGATGAGGAGGAATCGGACCAAAGAGCAGCGTGGTAAGAGTTCATGACCTTTATTTACCTGAACACTGAAACAGTCCTGTCAGGTGCAGAAAACACTAAACAGAAAACAACTACCCACAAAACATAGGTGGGAAAAAGCTACCTAAGTATGGTTCCCAATCAGAGACAACGATAGTCAGCTGTCCCTGATTGAGAACCATACCCGGCCAAAACAAAGAAATACAAAACATAGAGAAAGGAACATAGAATGCCCACCCAAATCACACCCTGACAAAACCAAAATAGAGACATAAAAAGGTCTCTAAGGTCAGTGTGTGACAACCACCGCAGCTCAATCAGGTGTAATAACACTGACTATCCAGTAGCAGCTCACTTTGTTGAAGCTAACCATCCCATCTCCTCACTCAAAAACACACGCATATACACACACATTGAGCATGTTGGCCTACCAAGGAGAGGAGGTATTTAAAACATTGACCCCTACTGTCTTAATATTGACTTTGATCTCAGGACCTTCTTATGAACAATTAGTTTGATGAAGAAGTCTTTTAAATGAATGTATTCTTCCTACAGTTTATCAGCGTACAACCAATATGTTCCCCCTGTTGATGATGCTTATTGTGCATTATTGATGAACCAAAAGATTACATGTAACAACATTTTATGAAATTGGAAACAATTAAATACATTTGAAATTATATTAAACAATAATGTATGTTGAGGCTAATCTTATGCTAATTGTAATGATAACAATAGGCTAATATTTTCAATATGATGTAAACTATTGTCTTTTAACAGTTTCACTCAATTCACTCTAATTAACCTCATAATTATGACACACCCCTCACTATTGTTATTGGTTGCACTAATTACACTGTTTGTCTACATAACCTGGTTCAAGCATTCATGACTTTACCCTGAAGAAGGAACAGTGATACCGGAACATTGGTGTTTTACCCAATAAATTACTGGGAGTTTATATATATATATAGAGAGTGTGCAACTCTCTTTGTTTTTATAGCTTACAGTGTATTCACCGTTAGTCAGCACCTCTACACTAAGTCATTTTCTCTGGGTGTGCTCCAGATAATGCTTTTTATATCACCTGAACCTGAATAAACGTGAAGATATTAACGTATTTTCTTAAAAGAGTACTAACTTTACCTTCCCCTTCTACAACAAAATACTTAAATACATGTAATATAGTCATTGAAACATTTGATTTAAATACTGTAGAATTCCATTAATTATTATGGAGGACTGCTTCTTCTGTGGAGTACCATATATAGAGACCGGTGGTTTCATAGTCTCTCATTGGCCGTTACATAGCATCAGCGATCCAGGGTTTATACACATCATTGGTACAGTTTCTCCCAATAACATTAATATGAATTTATTTCTATGTACAGGTGATTTTTCAATTGGTTGGTGTGTTGTCAAGGAGTGAGGTGACGTGTGGTTGTGAGCAGATGACCACTATTTTGAGCCCGGTATGGTGACAGGGACAGTGGTGGAAGGTATACTGTTAACCAAACACTGACGTCGGTTTCACATGAACATACAATGACATGAAAAGGTACTCCCCCCTTTTGGTTCTCTATTTTTGCTCTTTTTTTAACACTGAATGTTATCAGATCTTCATCCAAAACCTAATATTAGATAAAGGGAACTTGAGTTTACAAATAACAAAAAAAATAGTTATAGTTATTTAATTGATTTCATTAACAAAGTTATGCAACACCCTGTGTGAAAAAGTAATTCCCACCTTATACTCAATAACTGGTTATGTCACCATTCCAAAACACACAATCAGGAATACATCAAAATGTATTTAATGTACCAAATTTAAAGTTTTGGAATGGCCTAGTCAAAGTCCAGACCTAATCCCAAATGAGACATTGTGACATTTCATGCTTGAAAACCCACAAATGTCGCTAAGTTAAATCAGTTCTGCAGTGGAGAGTGGGACACAATTCCTCCACAGCAACATGAGAGACTGATCAACAACTACAGGAAGCATTTGGTTGGAGTCATTTCAGCTGAAGGAGGCACAACCAGTTATTGAGTGTAAGGGGGCAATTACTTTTTTTAAACAGGGACATTGGGTGTTGCATAACGTTGTTTAAGAAATGAATGAAATAAGTATGTAAATGTTGTGTTATTTGTTCACTCAGTTTCCGTTTATCTAATATCAGCTTTTGATTGAATATCTGATAACATTCAGTATCAAAAATATGCAAAATACATTTTCACAGGACTGTTTGAATCCAGAATATTAAAATACACTAATCAGGAAGGAACTGTACACTTTTCTACACAATTAAAAAGCCAGTATATAACACATCCCATAAAATATCATTACTTGTGGTTATTCCTTTATCTCTGATTCATAACTAATTGTTGTTGAGTGGAAGACTCACCTGATATAAAGAGGCCAATGAGAAAAAACATGTTCTCAGGACAAGCCATGTGAGAACTCACGCACTACTGATCACCTGAAACAGGTCAAACATTCACTTCCTGGTAGAGTAGGTCACGTGACACATACTGTATCACATTGAAACTTTAGTCCATAGTCACATAGGTTCTTCAGTTGTGAAGCTAATACATGAACTAACAGCCGCACATTGAACATTTTGAATCTCATTACTAAAATATAAAGATAAGATGTGAAGTTGTTGACACTTGCCTTACAACAGTAAACAGAAATTCATGTGGCACATCTCACATCTCAGCAGTATTTGTATAATAGGATGTTGAATAGTCTATGTGCTGGGTGTCAACATCAGTTGTGAAAACATGGTATGCTAATTTAAGCATTTAGAACATTGTAATTTTCTATTGAACATTCTACTCCAGAACAATTAGTTTCAGTTACTTGAAACATTGCAGAGTTGACCTGATCCATGTTTCACCAGTTTCAAATGAAATGGACCCCAGCTGCCCACTGACTGATTCTACACACAAAGTGTGTGTTAGCCACTGACTCAACAGCATTATATGGCCTATACATTTCATTACTGCCAGAAATGAAACACTTATACACAAGATATTTTTCATTGTGGGATAATAATATTCATTGCAGGTAATGTATGTGTGGTGGGTAAATAACCCTTTTAGGGGAAGGGGACCCCTTTACAGCATTTCGTTACAGGCCCCCAAGTAGTCAAGTCCGCCCTTGATACTACAACGGAAACGTTCTGCAATATAACCTTCTCCCTCTCCTCTATCTCACAGGCTTGATTTTTTTTAAATGTAGGTAAATCAGAAACCAAAATCCATCCAACCTGCTTAGTTAAATTCAGGAAAGGATTCCCGGTTCTGACATTATCTTTCAAACTTGGAAAACAGACTTTGCCAGAAACAGAGTAACTGTAATTGTAGCTGATGGATTATCACACACTTCCACATTTCTCCTGCACCAACTTCCTCTTTCATTACATCACTTCTATCTGCCAAGAAGAGCATGGTGGGCTGGGAGCCACAGGAGGGAGCCATCAACCTTCAGGGCAAGGTGTACCTCCCCGACGGTCATGTCTAGATGGGATACAGCTTTTGTCAAATTGAGGTTCTTAAGTTGATTTTATGTTTTAGTTTAGCTAACCCTAACCCTTTTTCTTACCTTAATCTAATTATCCTAACCTGCTACGTTAATTCTCCCAACCTGCTGCAAAAGTTCTCCTACATTTGCTAGGAAAAGTTCATTTTGACAAAAAGCTGTATCCCTTCTACACAAAAACCTCTAGGACCTGCCCAAGGCCTTCTGGGAGAAGGAGACCCAGGAGCTGAGGACGTACTTTACCCAGCAGGTGGGTTTTTATTACAGTGCAATTAATGAACAACCTCAAATGCAGCCTCATTTGTGTCTCTTGAACAACACTCAAAATAAAAACAACATAATAACTCCCAACAATACACACATGAACATAGACATGTAATGGGGATATTTAAGATGAATAAAGTTCAGATTCAGTTTAGAGTGATTCATATAATGTTCAGCATATTCATATATTTGACCTTTCTGTTACATGATTTCCAGTGTGCTGTTTGTAACACTTGGGTTGATGGTCACTAGACTCAATGCTGTATGTTGTGCATTAAACTCATAACTGATTCTAGTGATTGATGCCAGACTGGAGGAAGGATATACTGATTATTGTTGTATTCTGTTAAACACTGATTCTGTAGTAGCTAACAAAGCCACTGCCTTTTGTTTTGACTTCCTACAAGCCTCTCAGGCTGGTGTCTACAGAACATGTGTTGGTCTGGTTAGGAAATAAAGGGACTGTCTCCAAGAGGCTGGTGTTTACAGAACATGTGCTGGTCTGGTTAGGAAATAAAGGGACTGTTTCCAAGAGGCTGGTGTTTACAGAACATGTGCTGGTCTGGTTAGGAAATAAAGGGACTGTCTCCAAGAGGCTGGTGTTTACAGGACATTTGTTGGTCTGATTGGGAAATAAAGGGACTGTCTCCAACAGGCTGGTGTTTACAGAACATTTGTTGGTCTGGTTAGGAAATAAAGGGACTGTCTCCAAGAGGCTGGTGTATACAGAACATTTGTTGGTTTGATTGGGAAATAAAGGGACTGTCTCCAAGAGGCCAGTAAGACATTGTCTCTGCTTCTATGATGGATGTTGTCTACCTGTTGCAATTTGTATTAAACCTGATTGATTCATGATTGACTTTATCAATGATTTCTCTTCTCTTTTGTTCACAGACGCACAAATATCATACGCCCAAGACATGCTAACCTCTCACCTCTGCAATGATGGGGAGGTTAGCAATTTGGGGGGGTGGGGGGGTATGATGTTTCTCACTCATAATTATTCACTATTCATCCAGGACTATACGTAATCATGGTAGAATCCACATGAATGTGTTTAGAAACATATTATATGCTTAATTACAATAAAAGTGACTGCAAAATGACACGATACATCTGTATAACCTTTTGAGGATCTGAGGACCCAGTCCAAATCTTTTCAGTCTCCTGAGGGGGTATAGGTGTTGTTGTGCCCTCTTCACGACTGTCTTGGTGTGTTTGGACAATGATAGTTTTTGGTGATGTGGACACCAAGGAGCTTGAAGCTCTCAACCTGCTCCACTACAGCCTCATCAATGAGAATGGGGGCGTGCTCGACCCTCCATTTCCTGTAGTCCACGATCATCTCTTCCTTTGTCTTAATCACTTTGAGTGAAAGGTTGTTATACTGGCACCACCCTGCCAGGTCTCTGACCTCCTCCCTATAGGCTGTCTCATTTTTGTTGGTGATCAGGCCCACCACTGTTGTCTCGTCTGCAAAGCTAATGATGGTGTTGGAGTCGTGCTTGGCCACACGGTTATGGGTGAACAGGAAGTACAGGAGCGGACTAAGCACACACCCTTGAAGGACCCCCATGTTGAATATCAGAGAGGCAGATGTGTTGTTTCCTACCCTTAACACCTGGGGTGTAGCCCATCAAGAAGTCCAGGATCCAGTTGCAGAGGGACCAATAACACCAAAAGATGTCATGGAAATTAAATGTAAAGGTTTTTATTGCAGTGCAATTAATAAACAACCTTAAATTCAGCCTCAATTGATTATGTTGTTTAACACTCAACATAAAAACTGAAACTATAAATTCTAAATAGATATAAACTGAAAATAGATAATATTGTTATTCTGGCAACTGCACAAAAGATGAAGATAAACAGTGACTATTAGATGTTAATACCATTCTGCCATCATGTCGACTTACTGCACCCAACTTCCTGTCTTGTATCAGACCACTGTCTCTCCAACTAACTGTGTCTTCTCTCCTCAGTCATCATTGACTTTATATGGTCTTAAACTGCCTTCAGTGAGCTAGTTGAACTCAGCAGTTCCTCTATACTGGAACCCATTAAACAGATGCTCTGTGAACTCAACACTCAAAATAAATGGGCAAAAATAAAGAGTAGCCTGCATCATCATATCAACACTATAGTAACAGTTAAACACTTTTCATCCCAGCAAATTCTACAAATATGCAGATAATCAAAGAGCACACAATTATAAATGTAACAAAAGTACCATTAGAAACTAATACACAATGACAATACTCTATATAAAAACACTTGATACCCAATTGCAAAATACTTAGCATCCACCTGTTTTATTCACTTGTGCATAAAGCCCATCTAGGTTGTTAAGAGGTGGTAACTGGGCCCCTCTCCCAGTCACGTTGACTTCAGCGTACTCACTCTCCTGTCCCTGGACCCTGTCCTGGGCTGCAGCTGGGGTCTCTTTGGTCTGTAGTTTGGAGAAGTCTATGTCACCGTATTGGATCTCTTCAGGCTGGTCTTCTGCAGGTTCCTCTGGTTCCTCTCTGGCTGTGGCCTGGTTAGTACACACTGTCCCAACCGGGGAGTTCTGTGGAGAGAACACAGAGAGAGGAACAGGTGTAAAGCTCTAAGCTCAGTAATGTGTAAAACTCTAAGGTCAGCAGGTTACAAAACACATACTGAGTGGATGTCAATGAAAATGTCAATTCAACTGACAGGTGTAAAGACAGTGAACACTGTCAAAGTCCAACAGCCATTCGGTTATCATTCCATGTCATTACAGGATGTGGCATTGCTTTCGATATGATCATCTCCCCCTAAACTTGCTCTGAAACTATGTTAACCTCATGATTTTAAATAGTTTCAGCATTAACTCAGTACTTCCTTAGATACACTTTGTTGATGGTTTTGTAAGTTGAGCCTTATTCCCACCTGTCCCTGTGGACTGTCTGTCCTTTCAAGTCCATCGTGGAGCCTCGAGTTTCTCCTCCTGGAAGACATTTACAAAGGTATTCTGAATGCACTGAGAGGGATTTCATTTGCAAAAGCACAAACACAGCAGAAATAAAGTTGTTTTGCATTGATGCCAGGAATAGTTCTTACCATACAAAAAGGCTGATCAGGCTGATAAGCAAAATGGCCCCCAGAGTTCCTGCTGCAACCCCAAACACCATTGGCTCTTTTTGCCCTAAAAATACAGCACATATTATGGTCAATTCACACAAAAAGATCTCTCAAGTACACTACATGAACAAAGGTATGTGGACACCTGCTCGTCGAACATCTCATTCCAAAATCATGGGCATTAATATGGAATATAGAATGTCATTGTATGCTGTAGCATCAATAATTCCCTTCACTGGAACTAAGGGGACCAGCCCAAACCATGAAAAACAGCCCCAGACCATTATTCCTCATCCACCAAACTTTACAGTTGGCACTATGCTTTGGTGCAGGTAGTGTTCACCTGGAATCCGTCAAAACCCAGATTCGTCCGCCGGACTGCCAGATGGTGAATCGTACATTCAACACGCCAGAGAACGGATTTCCACTTCTCCAGAGTCCAATGGCAGTGAGCTTTACATCACTGCAGCTGATTCTTGGCACTGTGCTTAGTGATCTTAGGCTTGTGTGCGGCTGTTCTGCCATGGAAACCCATTTCATGAAGCCCTCATCAAACAGTTCTGGTGCTGCCATTGCTTCCAAAGGCAGTTTGGAACTCGGTAGTGAATGTTGCCATCCTACTGCCAATGTTTGTCTACGGAGATTGCATAGCTGTGTGCTCGATTTTAAACACCTGTCAGCAATATGTGAGGCTTTAATAACTGAATCCACGCATTTGAAGGGGTGTCCACATACTTTTGAATATATATTGTATATCTAACCTACGATTGTGCCCTACGTGCCCATTTTACCTTTTATAGCCAGCTGCACTTCATTCGACTTCCCACAGCCGTGACTATTTCTTGCTTCACAGTAGTATAGTCCTCCATCACCAGTCACATTGAGGGTGTAACTCTGTCCAGATGCTACCTGTGTTGTTTCACCCCCACTGATCTGGAACCAGGTGAAGTTTGTCACAGGAGGGTTGGCTGTACTGCTGCAGGTCAGATTAACACAGCTGCCCACTAATACTGGATGAGCTGGACTGATGGAGGCTGAGGTGTCCTTAGGAGAGACTGGGGGAGAGGGGTTCATTTAGAATGTATCTGGATATGGTATATTGAATAGTCTCATCAAAACCACTATTACAATCAATCATCAGTGAAACATGATAGAATGATCTATTCTACAGGAACCGGTTACTAAATCTTACATGAAACGTTAAGCATCATGTTATGTTCAGCTCTCTTGTTGCTTGTCCCTACTGGGTAGACTGCAGTACAAGTGATGTTCTTCTCATGATGAAGGTATGATGGAGTGAAGGTCACCGTGGAGAGAACTGATTTGGTTTGGTCTGAATTCTCCTGCAGTTGGTTCTTAGATGTAAACTGTGTTGGGAGAGTCCACGTCAGCTCAGGGGGGTGTTCGGGACAGGGAGCGACAGCAGAGCAGTTCAAACTGACAGGGTTCCCGTCCTTCACCTCACCTGAGACAGTAATGATGGGACTGGAAGGCAAATCTGTAATACATTGTAGATAAATATATTTTACACTGACAGTTAAACTGTCCACTTGTTCTACTTTTATCTTTGATGCAAGGAATCTAAACTGGGAAAAATAGTTGGTAAACAGTTCAATTGTCTCTTACCACTGACATCTATATGAACAGACTTTTCAGTGTCTGTTGCAAGGAATGGTCGATTCTCAATCCTGAGGTAGTATTTATCAGAGTAACTGGTGGTTACATTGAAGAAGACTGTGGTGCAGTTCTTCTGTGACATGTTTCCAGTTATCTTCCCTTGATATCTGTTGACCGTCTCACTACTGTTAAATATCACACTGTCCGGACGCTCACCAAAGTATGGGGATTCTTTAATCCACACTCCAGAGGGTAGTATTGTGCTGTTAAATGTATCCTTATGTTGGTCAGGAATATCAAATGAACATGGGATTTGCACACAGGAGCCCGTCAGTACATCCAGTCCATCTGGCATTGTGGCATTCAAATCTCGTCGGCCAAAACAGGCCAAAACACCTGCAACATGAAGGGCAACATCAGGGAGGTTCTGATATATTTTCAGTTCAGTCCAATGATATGTATTAACCCTAGATGACTGACAGGGGCCTCTGTTTGGAGGCAACTGCACAGCCATCTTGTTACTAATCCTCCAGTGTAAAACAGATGTTGGAAGCTATAGAAATGCATTTATTAATGTCTACATTCGTTTTAGACAAGTATATTCTATTACAGACACCTTAATGCAGACTTTTAAATTATATTATGTGACCTGCAACACTTCCTTCAACAGAGAGACACTGCCCTTGTTCCAGGCAATGATCGCATCTTGCATCTCACTGAACTGGTATTATCCAATAACTACTTCATCTTTGAGTCAGACTTTTTCCTTTCATTTCGGGATGTAGCCATGGCCTCTCCCCCTATGCCCATAACTATGTGAACCTGTATGTGGAACAATTTGTGGAAGCACTCATCTACAAAACAAAGACACACTCCCTACTTTCTATATTCCTCCTATGGAAGAGATACATAGATGATGTCTTTGTGCTCTGGGAAGGAAGTCATCAGGAACTAAATGAATTCCGAACTCTGCTAAACGAGAGCTCTGAATTACTCAAATTCACTGTTCACTGTTGAGAGAAAAATAAACTACCTGGACTTATGGATCATCAAAGAGAATGATGCATTACATACAGACTTGTATACAAAGCCAACAGACCTCAATACCCTGCTACGTGGGGATAGTATGCATCCCCTTCCCCTCAGGAATGGTCTACCATATAGCCAGAAATTCAGGGTTAAACTAATCTGTGGCCAACAGTCATATTTTGACAACAAAGAAAATGACAAATAAATTCAAAATCAGAGGCTACATGGAAAAAAGTATTGATTCTGCAGTGATGAAAATATCTCCAATACCAAGAGAGCACTTGCTAAATACTAAACCAAAGAATAAAAACAACGCAACTGTCTTTTGCACTAAGTACACCAAATGTTCAGAGAAAATGAAAGCAATCCCGAAAAAGCACTGAGATATTCTACAATCAGATGAAAAAATGGTACACCTCTTCAAGGAACCCTCACTGGTGGTCTATAAGTGTGGTCGCAATATTGAGGATAGTTTAGTGAGATCTGACCTGCCCCCTGAACCCACTCAGACACTCTTGACACCCATTCCAAATGGGAACTACAAATGTGACTCATGCTCACAGTGCAATAGCACTACAAAAACATCCTTCTTCAGACACACACATACAGGTGGAAACATCCCTGTTAGGGGTATCATCTCTTGCAAGACAAATATGGGTAAGCCAACGCATTACAAACAAAAAAACAATTAAAACAATATATTGCTGTAAGAACACTGAGTATCTCGTAGCAGCTCACTTTGTTGAAGCTAACCATCCCATCTCCTCCCTCAAATACACAGGTATTGAGCATGTTGCTCTACCAAAGAGAGGAGGTAACATGGAGATCCTACTGCTGCAGAGGGAGGCCTACTGGAGTTCCTATTTAAAACATTGACCCCTAGTGGTCAGAATATTGACTTTCATCTCAGGCCCTTCTTATGAACAATTATTTTTATTAAGAAGTCTTATAAATGATTATATTCTTTCTACAGTTTCTCATGGTAAAACCAATATGTTCCCCCTGTTGATGATGCTTATTATGCATTATGGATGAACCAAAAGATTACAATTTTATAACATGTAATGAAATTGGAAACAATTAAATATAAGTGAAATTAAATGAAAGAATAATGTATGTTGATGCTAATCTGGTTTTAGCCCGGTATGGTGACAGGGACAGTGGTGGAAGCTATTCTGTTAGCCGCATACTGACCTCGGTTTCACATGAACATACAGTGAAACTAAACAGTATTTACCCCCTTTCTGGTAACATTCTGTATCAAAAATCTGTAATAACTTTTTCACAGCTGTTTGAATCCAGACTATTAAAATACACTAATCAGGGATTAACTGTACAATTTTCTACACAATTAAAAAGCTGGAATATAGCACATCCCATAAAATATAATGTCTTGTGGTTATTCCTTTATGTCTGATTCATAACTAGTTGTTGTTGTGTGTAAGACTCACCTGATATAAAGAGGACAATGAGAAAAAACATGTTCTCAGGACAAGCCATGTGAGAACTCACACACTACTGATCACCTGAAACAGTACAAACATACACTTACTGGTGGAGTAACTTAACTCACAACACATTAAACCATCCCCATATCAAATACACGATGTCCTTCAGTTGTAAAGCTAATACATGAACAAACAGCAGTACATTAGAACATATTGAATCTCATTACTCGTAATTAATCTCCTTTAATTTATTTTGAACATTAAAATGAACAGAAAATATAGTGAAGAAGTTGATACTTGCCTTAGACGGTAACGTAAACTGTCTACAGCAGAAACTGTTACACACATAGTGAGGTCTGACTAACTAAAGTGATGAAATTCATGTGGCATATCTCACATCTCAACTGTGACGTACTTCCTAATATGTGTATGAGAAATGATTTTCAAACAATTCTTCAGTATTTATTGTCCCTTTCTCGGGGTAGGACAGGTCAGCAGTATTTTGAAACGGGCCCCCAAATCACTATGTCCACCCCCGACACATTGTTAAATAGAACAAATGAAACTATCTCCTATCCTCTATCTCCCAGGCCTGAATGGGAATGTGTGTGGGATTTAAACATATAGTTCAATCATGAACCAAAATCCACTATTCATTTATTCAAGAGTTAAATTTGTTAAATTCGAGTTTGATACAAAACATATGGTTGTCACATTATGTTTCAACATGAAAAACAGACTTGGTATGAAACAGAGTGACTGTAATTGTATCTGAGTGATTCTCACACACCACTCAACTTCTCAGACACCAACTTCCTCTTTGAAGTCTATTTGCAAAGAGGAGCCTGGTGGGCAGGATGCCACAGAGACAATCTTTTCACTCCACTTTGATACGGAATTGACTGTTTTATAGCAGTTTATGAGAACTTATGTAGCAGGTTAGGATAATTATATTAGCATGTTAAGAGCCTGAGGTTAAGGTCAGGTTAAATAGTCAGGTTTAGGGAAAATGCTCTCCTAACCAGGGTTGGATGAGGGCATTTGGGACCCTGAGCTTACTTTCCTTCATTTCAACACGCTCTGCCATGGTGCAGAGAAAATTATTTTTTATATGTTTGCTGTTTTATAGCACCTCATGCTTGTGTTCACATTTTTCCATGAGGCTGATATAAAAGGTTGCAGTTTTAACGCTACAATCAGTTCTACACATTTTGCTATCATATGCTATCTGGGGCAGTTCAGTAATCTGGCCTTGCTGCTGACCTGCTTCCAAAATCGCTTCTTTTTGAAGTGCCGTGAAAAGAATGTTGCGGGAGACACAGGAGGGAGCCAGCCACCTGCAGGTCCTGGACGGCAAGGAGGACATGGGTGTCCTCTTCGGTGGTCAAGTCTAGATGGGATTAAGTTTTTGTCAAAATGATGTGAAAAGTATAATTTTTAAGCATTTTAGCTAATCCTAACCCTTTTTCGTACTTTAATTTAATTATCATAACCTGCTATGTTAATTCTCCTAACTTGCTGCAAAAATTCTCCCAAACTTGCTAGAAAACTCAATTTTGACAAAAGCTGTATCCCTTCTAGACCAAACCCTCAACCTTCCCGAAGGCCTTCTGGGAGAAGGAGACCCAGGAACTGAGGGCGTACTTTACCCAGCAGGTGGGAGCCGACCTCCCCCAACAGGTGGTCTCCCAGGCTTCAATGGGAACGTGTGTGTGATGTTTTTTTTAAACGAGTTAAATCATAATCGTTGAATAGAACAAGTGTAGACCTTAAACGCAAGAAATGTGCGATAACACGGCTATATTCATGGAGTACCGGTACAGAGTCAATGTGGGAGTACCGGTACAGAGTCAATGTGGGGGTACCGGTACAGAGTCAATGTGGGAGTACCGGTACAGAGTCAATGTGGGGGTACCGGTACAGAGTCAATGTGGGAGTACCGGTACAGAGTCAATGTGGGGGTACCGGTACAGAGTCAATGTGGGAGTACCGGTACAGAGTCAATGTGGGAGTACCGGTACAGAGTCAATGTGGGAGTACCGGTACAGAGTCAATGTGGGAGTACCGGTACAGAGTCAATGTGGGAGTACCGGTACAGAGTCAATGTGGGGGTACCGGTACAGAGTCAATGTGGGAGTACCGGTACAGAGTCAATGTGGGAGTACCGGTACAGAGTCAATGTGGGGGTACCGGTACAGAGTCAATGTGGGAGTACCGGTACAGAGTCAATGTGGGGGTACCGGTACAGAGTCAATGTGGGGGTACCGGTACAGAGTCAATGTGGGGGTACCGGTACAGAGTCAATGTGGGGGTACCGGTACAGAGTCAATGTGGGGGTACCGGTACAGAGTCAATGTGGGAGTACCGGTACAGAGTCAATGTGGGGGTACCGGTACAGAGTCAATGTGGGGGTACCAGTACAGAGTCAATGTGGGGGTACCGGTACAGAGTCAATGTGGGGGTACCGGTACAGAGTCAATGTGGGAGTACCGGTACAGAGTCAATGTGGGAGTACCGGTACAGAGTCAATGTGGGGGTACCGGTACAGAGTCAATGTGGGGGTACCGGTACAGAGTCAATGTGGGGGTACCGGTACAGAGTCAATGTGGGAGTACCGGTACAGAGTCAATGTGGGAGTACCGGTACAGAGTCAATGTGGGGGTACCGGTACAGAGTCAATGTGGGGGTACCGGTACAGAGTCAATGTGGGGGTACCGGTACAGAGTCAATGTGGGGGTACCGGTACAGAGTCAATGTGGGGGTACCGGTACAGAGTCAATGTGGGAGTACCGGTACAGAGTCAATGTGGGGGTACCGGTACAGAGTCAATGTGGGGGTACCGGTACAGAGTCAATGTGGGAGTACCGGTACAGAGTCAATGTGGGGGTACCGGTACAGAGTCAATGTGGGGGTACCGGTACAGAGTCCATGTGGGAGTACCGGTACAGAGTCAATGTGGGAGTACCGGTACAGAGTCAATGTGGGAGTACCGGTACAGAGTCAATGTGGGGGTACCGGTACAGAGTCAATGTGGGGGTACCGGTACAGAGTCAACGTGGGAGTACCGGTACAGAGTCAATGTGGGGGTACCGGTACAGAGTCAACGTGGGGGTACCGGTACAGAGTCAACGTGGGGGTACCGGTACAGAGTCAATGTGGGGGTACCGGTACAGAGTCAATGTGGGGGTACCGGTACAGAGTCAATGTGGGGGTACCGGTACAGAGTCAATGTGGGAGTACCGGTACAGAGTCAATGTGGGAGTACCGGTACAGAGTCAATGTGGGGGTACCGGTACAGAGTCAATGTGGGGGTACCGGTACAGAGTCAATGTGGGGGTACCGGTACAGAGTCAATGTGGGGGTACCGGTACAGAGTCAATGTGGGGGTACCGGTACAGAGTCAATGTGGGAGTACCGGTACAGAGTCAATGTGGGGGTACCGGTACAGAGTCAATGTGGGGGTACCGGTACAGAGTCAATGTGGGGGTACCGGTACAGAGTCAATGTGGGAGTACCGGTACAGAGTCAATGTGGGGGTACCGGTACAGAGTCCATGTGGGAGTACCGGTGCAGAGTCAATGTGGGAGTACCGGTACAGAGTCAATGTGGGAGTACCGGTACAGAGTCAATGTGGGAGTACCGGTACAGAGTCAATGTGGGAGTACCGGTACAGAGTCAATGTGGGAGTACCGGTACAGAGTCAATGTGGGAGTACCGGTACAGAGTCAATGTGGGAGTACCGGTACAGAGTCAATGTGGGGGTACCGGTACAGAGTCAATGTGGGGGTACCGGTACAGAGTCAATGTGGGAGTACCGGTACAGAGTCAATGTGGGAGTACCGGTACAGAGTCAATGTGGGGGTACCGGTACAGAGTCAATGTGGGGGTACCGGTACAGAGTCAATGTGGGAGTACCGGTACAGAGTCAATGTGGGAGTACCGGTACAGAGTCAATGTGGGAGTACCGGTACAGAGTCAATGTGGGGGTACCGGTACAGAGTCAATGTGGGGGTACCGGTACAGAGTCAATGTGGGGGTACCGGTACAGAGTCAATGTGGGAGTACCGGTACAGAGTCAATGTGGGAGGACCGGTACAGAGTCAATGTGGGAGTACCGGTACAGAGTCAATGTGGGAGTACCGGTACAGAGTCAATGTGGGAGTACCGGTACAGAGTCAATGTGGGAGTACCGGTACAGAGTCAATGTGGGGGTACCGGTACAGAGTCAATGTGGGAGTACCGGTACAGAGTCAATGTGGGAGTACCGGTACAGAGTCAATGTGGGAGTACCGGTACAGAGTCAATGTGGGGGTACCGGTACAGAGTCAATGTGGGGGTACCGGTACAGAGTCAATGTGGGAGTACCGGTACAGAGTCAATGTGGGGGTACCGGTACAGAGTCAATGTGGGAGTACCGGTACAGAGTCAATGTGGGGGTACCGGTACAGAGTCAATGTGGGAGTACCGGTACAGAGTCAATGTGGGAGTACCGGTACAGAGTCAATGTGGGAGTACCGGTACAGAGTCAATGTTGGGGTACCGGTACAGAGTCAATGTGGGGGTACCGGTACAGAGTCAATGTGGGAGTACCGGTACAGAGTCAATGTGGGGGTACCGGTACAGAGTCAATGTGGGGGTACCGGTACAGAGTCAATGTGGGAGTACCGGTACAGAGTCAATGTGGGAGTACCGGTACAGAGTCAATGTGGGAGTACCGGTACAGAGTCAATGTGGGGGTACCGGTACAGAGTCAATGTGGTGGTACCGGTACAGAGTCAATGTGGGAGTACCGGTACAGAGTCAATGTGGGAGTACCGGTACAGAGTCAATGTGGGAGTACCGGTACAGAGTCAATGTGGGAGTACCGGTACAGAGTCAATGTGGGGGTACCGGTACAGAGTCAATGTGGGGGTACCGGTACAGAGTCAATGTGGGAGTACCGGTACAGAGTCAATGTGGGAGTACCGGTACAGAGTCAATGTGGGGGTACCGGTACAGAGTCAATGTGGGGGTACCGGTACAGAGTCAATGTGGGGGTACCGGTACAGAGTCAATGTGGGGGTACCGGTACAGAGTCAATGTGGGGGTACCGGTACAGAGTCAATGTGGGAGTACCGGTACAGAGTCAATGTGGGAGTACCGGTACAGAGTCAATGTGGGAGTACCGGTACAGAGTCAATGTGGGGGTACCGGTACAGAGTCAATGTGGGAGTACCGGTACAGAGTCAATGTGGGGGTACCGGTACAGAGTCAATGTGGGAGTACCGGTACAGAGTCAATGTGGGAGTACCGGTACAGAGTCAATGTGGGAGTACCGGTACAGAGTCAATGTGGGAGTACCGGTACAGAGTCAATGTGGGGGTACCGGTACAGAGTCAATGTGGGAGTACCGGTACAGAGTCAATGTGGGAGTACCGGTACAGAGTCAATGTGGGAGTACCGGTACAGAGTCAATGTGGGGGTACCGGTACAGAGTCAATGTGGGGGTACCGGTACAGAGTCAATGTGGGAGTACCGGTACAGAGTCAATGTGGGGGTACCGGTACAGAGTCAATGTGGGAGTACCGGTACAGAGTCAATGTGGGGGTACCGGTACAGAGTCAATGTGGGAGTACCGGTACAGAGTCAATGTGGGAGTACCGGTACAGAGTCAATGTGGGAGTACCGGTACAGAGTCAATGTTGGGGTACCGGTACAGAGTCAATGTGGGGGTACCGGTACAGAGTCAATGTGGGAGTACCGGTACAGAGTCAATGTGGGGGTACCGGTACAGAGTCAATGTGGGGGTACCGGTACAGAGTCAATGTGGGAGTACCGGTACAGAGTCAATGTGGGAGTACCGGTACAGAGTCAATGTGGGAGTACCGGTACAGAGTCAATGTGGGGGTACCGGTACAGAGTCAATGTGGTGGTACCGGTACAGAGTCAATGTGGGAGTACCGGTACAGAGTCAATGTGGGAGTACCGGTACAGAGTCAATGTGGGAGTACCGGTACAGAGTCAATGTGGGAGTACCGGTACAGAGTCAATGTGGGGGTACCGGTACAGAGTCAATGTGGGGGTACCGGTACAGAGTCAATGTGGGAGTACCGGTACAGAGTCAATGTGGGAGTACCGGTACAGAGTCAATGTGGGGGTACCGGTACAGAGTCAATGTGGGGGTACCGGTACAGAGTCAATGTGGGGGTACCGGTACAGAGTCAATGTGGGGGTACCGGTACAGAGTCAATGTGGGGGTACCGGTACAGAGTCAATGTGGGAGTACCGGTACAGAGTCAATGTGGGAGTACCGGTACAGAGTCAATGTGGGAGTACCGGTACAGAGTCAATGTGGGGGTACCGGTACAGAGTCAATGTGGGAGTACCGGTACAGAGTCAATGTGGGGGTACCGGTACAGAGTCAATGTGGGAGTACCGGTACAGAGTCAATGTGGGAGTACCGGTACAGAGTCAATGTGGGAGTACCGGTACAGAGTCAATGTGGGAGTACCGGTACAGAGTCAATGTGGGGGTACAGGTTAGTAGAGGTAATTTGTACATGGAGGTAGGGGTGAAGTGACCATGCATAGATAATAAACAGTGAGAAGCAGCAGTGTACAAAACAAATGAAGGTGGGGGGTAAATGTAAATAGTCCGTTGGCCATTTGATTCATTGTTCAACAGTCTTATGGCTTGGGGGTAGAAGCTGTTAACGAGCATTTTGGTCCGATACTTGGCGCTGCGGTACCGCTTGCTGTGCGGAAGTAGAGAGAACAGTCTATGACTTGGGTGACTGGAGTCTCTGAACCTTTTTTGGGCTTTCCTCTGACACCGCCTAGTATATAGGTCCTGGATTGCAGGAAGCTTGGCCCCAGTGATGTACTGGGCTGTACTACCCTCTGTAGCGTCTTACCGAGCAGTTCCCATACCAGTCGGTGATGCAACCGGTCAAGATGCCCTCGATGTTGCAGCTGGGTTGAAATGCTCTCGATGGTGCGGAGAGCATTTCAACCCATTTTGCCATTGAGCGGAGGGAATTTCAACCCATTTTGCCATGGTGGTGCGGAGAAACATATTTACAGTTTTATAATGCTATTCGACATGTTGTCATGAAGCTGACAGAAAATGTTGTTGATTTCAAGCTAATTTTCCTGCTATTCAACATATTTTGCTATCATATGCTATCAGGGGCCGTTTTGTAGTCCAGCCCTGCTCCTAACCTGCTACCAAAATTACTTCTTATTGAAGTGGCGTGAAAAGAATGTCCCGAGTGCCATAGGAGGGAGACCGCAATCTACAGGTACTGGGAGGCAAGTTGGACATGGGCTTCCTGTCACGACTTCTTCCGAAGTCGGTTCCTCTCCTTGTTCGGGCAGTGTTCGGCGATCGACGTCACCGGTCTTCTAGGCATCGCCGATCCGTTATTCATTTTCCATTTGTTTTGTCCTGTTTTCCCACACACCTGGTTTTCATTCCCTCATTACGTGTTGTGTATTTAACTCTCTGTTCCCCCTATGTCTTTGTGTGCTATTGTTTGTTGTAAGTGCTTGTGCACATGTTGCCTGGTGCGTGTCGGGTTTTGTACCCATGTTGATTATTTCTTGATGCCGTTGGTTTTGGAGTTAAACAGCTCCGGCTGTTACCTAGTTCTGCTCTCCTGCGTCTGACTTCCCTGCCTCCAGTTACACACCCCTTACACTCCCTCTATGACGGTCAAGTCTAGATGGGATAAAGCTTTGTCAAATTGACGTCAAATTCGTTTAGCTTTTGAGCTAATCCTAACACTTTTCCGTTCCTTGATCTAATTATCATAACCTGCTACGTTAATTATCCTAACCTGCAGCCTAATTCTCCTAAACTTGCGAAAAAACTAAATTTGGACAAATCACTCTTCGACCTTCCCAAGGTCTTCTGGGAGAAGGATACCCAGGAGCTGAGGGTGTACTTTACCCAGCAGGTGGGAGCCGACCTCCCCCAACAGGTGGAGGGAGAGTTGAAAGCTCTGGAGGACAAGGTCAGGAATTGAGAGGTGAAGGGACCAGATGGTTCAGAGAGAGAAGAGAGAAAGTATTGACTATTGGACATTATACTACGCTGATGCTGCTATATGGTGGGAATGGGGATATGGGGGGACTGACAAAAAAGGGACGACAAGCTCTTTTCAGTTATGTGGAAACTGCTTTGCCTCTTTGTGGATAAAATGTATGAAAATACAATGAAACGATGTGCCTGCATGCAGATCAGGCATGGATATATCAATGGATATATGAGTAGGTATTAGGTGATAAAACAGAACCAATCTTACTGCTTTTTCCATGACATAGACTGACCAGGTGAATGCAGGTGTATTCTATGATCCCTTATTGTTGTCACTTGTTAAATCCACTTCAATCATTGTAGATGAAGGGGGGGAGACAGTTTAAAGAAGGATTTTTAAGCCTCGAAACAATTGAGACATGGAGTGTGTATGTGTGCCATTTAGAGGGTGTTTGGGCAAGACAAAAATGTATGTGCCTTTGAACGAGGTGTGGTAGTAGGTGGCAGACACACTGGTTTCAAGAACTGCAACACTGCTGTTTTTTTTCACTCGAAACAGTTTCCGGTGTGTATCAAGAATGGTCCACCACCCAAAGGAAATCCATCCAACTTGACATAACTGTAGGAAGCATTGGAGTCAACATGGGCCAGCATCCCTGTGGAACGCTTCGACACCTTGTAGAGTCCATGCCCCGATGAACTGAGGCTGTTCTGAAGCCAAAAGCGGTTTCAACTCAAAATTAGGAAGGTGTTCCTAATGTTTGGTATACTCAGTGTCTTCAGATAGTACCCCTTGACTTATTCCACATTCTGTTGTTGTACAGCTTGAATTAAAAATGGATTAAATATTAAAAATGTAAGTTAGGAAGGTGTTCCTAATGTTTGGTATCCTCAGTGTCTTCAGATAGGACCCCTTGACTTATTCCACAATGTTGCTGATCCATCCTCAGTTTTCTCCAATCACACCCGTTAAACAATGTAACTGTTTTAAAGTCACCATTGACCTTATGGTGAAACCAGTGGAGGCTGCTGAGGGGAAGACAACTCATAATAATGTCTGGAACGGAGCAAATGGAATGGAATCAAACACATGGAAAACATGTTGGATGAATTTGGTACCATTCCACCTGTTCTGCTCCAGCCATTACCACGAGTACGTTCTCCCCAATTAAGGTGCCACCAACCTCTTGTGGGTGAAATCCCTGAGTGGGTTTGTAGTGACTGGGTGTATTGATAAACCATCCAAACGGATCGAGGCTGAGGTGTCCTTAGGAGAGACTGAGGGAGAGGGGTTCATTTAGAATGTATCTGGATATGGTATATTGAATAGTCTCATCAAAACCACTCTATTACAATCATCAGTGAAAACATGATAGAATGATCTATTCTACAGGAACCGGTGACTAAATCTTACATGAAACGTTAAGCATCATGTTATGTTCAGCTCTATTGTTGCTTGTCCCTACTGGGTAGACTGCAGTACAAGTGATGTTCTTCTCATGATGAAGGTATGATGGAGTGAAGGTCACCATAGATAGAACTGATTTGGTCTGGTCTGGATTCTCCTGCATTTGGTTCTCAGGTGTGAACTGTGTTGGGAGAGTCCATGTCAGCTCAGGGGGGTGTTCAGGACAGGGAGTGAAAGCAGAGCAGTTCAAGCTGACAGGGGTCCCTTCCTTCACCTCACCTGAGACAGTAATGATGGGACTGGAAGGAAAATCTGTAATACATTGTAGATAAATATATTTTACACCGACAGGCACACCACCTACTTGGTCGTATTCTAGTCATATCATTTTAGAAAAATATATCAAAGTTAAATAGTCTGTCTCTTCTTACCATTGACAACTACAGTAAATAAACAGACTTGTTGAGGGTCTGTTGCTTTGAATGATGATTTATCAGAGTAACTGGTGGTGACATTGAAGAAGACTGTGGTGCAGTTCTTCTGGGACATGTTTCCAGTTATCTACCCTTGATATCTGTTGACCTTCTTACTGCTGTTAAATATCACTCTGTCCGGACGCCCACCAAAGACTGGTAATTCTTTAATCCACACTCCAGAGGTAAGTATTGTGCTGTTCAATTTATAGTAAGGACTATCAAATGAACATGGGATTTGCATACAGGAGCTAGTCAGTACGTCCAGTCTATCTGCCATTGTGGCAATCAAATCTCGTTGGCCAAACAGGCCAAAACACTTGGAACATGAAGGACAACATCAGGGAGGTAATATGATCTTTTCAGTACAGTCTATCTCTCCTTCTGCAGCAAAATATATTAACTAATTTCAATATACAAATCAAATCAAATGTATTTGTCACATACACATGGTTAGCAGGTTTTAATGCAAGTGTAGCGAAATGCTTGTGCTTCTAGTTCCGATAATGCAGTAATAACCAACGAGTAATCTAACCTAACAATTCCACAACTACTACCTTATACACACAAGTGTAAAGGGATAAAGAACATGTACATAAAGATATATGAATGAGTGATGGTACAGAACAGCATAGGCAAGATGCAGTAGATGGTATAGAGTACAGTACATACATATGAGATGAGTAATGTAGGGTATGTAAACAAAGTGGCATAGTTTAAAGAGGCTAGTGATACATGTATTATATAAAGATGCAGTAGATGATACAGTATATGAGATGAGTACAGTATATACATATACATATGAGATGAGTAATGTAGGGTATGTAAACATTATATTAAGTAGCATTGTTTAAAGTAGCTAGTGATATATTTTTACACCAATTTCCATTATAAGTGGCTGGAGTTGAATCAGTGTGTTGGCAGCAGCCACTCAATGTTAGTGGTGGCTGTTTAACAGTCTGATGGCCTTGAGATAGAAGCTGTTTTTCAGTCTCTCGGTCTCTGCTTTGATGCACCTTTGATGAACAGCCAGTGGCTCGGGTGGTTGTTGTCCTTGATGATCTTTATGGCCTTCCTGTGACATCGGGTGGTGTAGGTGTCCTGGAGGGCAGGTAGTTTGCCCCCGGTGATGCGTTGTGCAGACCTCACTACCCTCTGGAGAGCCTTACGGTTGTGGGCGGAGCAGTTGCCATACAGCCCGACAGGATGATCTCGATTGTGCATCTGTAAAAGTTTGTGAGTGCTTTTGGTGACAAGACAAATTTCTTCAGCCTCCTGAGGAACTTAAAACTTACTACCCTCTCCACTACTGTCCTGTCGATGTGGATAGGGGGGTGCTCCCTCTGCTGTTTCCTGAAGTCCACAATCATCTCCTTTGTTTTGTTGACGTTGAGTGTGAGGTTATTTTCCTGACACCACACTCCGAGGGCCCTCACCTCTCCCATATAAGCCGTCTCGTCGTTGTTGGTAATCAAGCCTACCACTGTAGTGTCATCCGCAAACTTGATGATTGAGTTGGAGGCGTGCATGGCCACGCAGTCATGGGTGAACAGGGAGTACAGGAGAGGGCTCAGAACGCACCCTTGTGGGGCCCCAGTGTTGAGGATCAGCGGGGTGGAGATGTTGTTACCTACCCTCGCCACCTGGGGGGCGGCCCGTCAGGAAGTCCAGTACCCAGTTGCACAGGGCGGGGTCGAGACCCAGGATGGTCGAGACCCAGCTTGATGATGAGTTTGGAGGGTACTATGGTGTTAAATTCTGAGCTGTAGTCGATGAACAGCATTCTCACATAGGTATTCCTCTTGTCCAGATGGGTTAGGGCAGTGTGCATTGTGGTTGCGATTGCGTCGTCTGTGGACCTATTTGGGCGGTAAGCAAGTTGGAGTGGGTCTAGGGTGTCAGGTAGGGTGGAGGTTATATGGTCCTTGACAAGTCTCTCAAAGCACTTCATGATGACGGAAGTGAGTGCTACGGGGCGGTAGACGTTTAGCTCAGTTACCTTAGCTTTCTTGGGAACAGGGACAATGGTGGCCCTCTTGAAGCATGTGGGAACAGCAGACTGGGATAAGGATTGATTGAATATGTCCGTAAACACACCAGCCAGCGGGTCTGCGCATGCTCTGAGGACGCGGCTGGGGATGTCATCTGGGCCTGCAGCCTTGCGAGGGTTAACACGTTTAAATGTTTTACTCACGTCGGCTGCAGTGAAGGAGAGCCTGCAGGTTTTGGTTGCGGGCACTGTCAGTGGCACTGTATTGTCCTCAAAGCGGACAAAAAAGTTATTTATTCTGTCTGGGAGCAAAACATCCTGGTCCGCGACGGGGCTGGTTTTCTTTTTGTAATCCGTGATTGACTGTAGACCCTGCCACATACCTCTTGTGTCTGAGCCGTTGAATTGCGACTCTACTTTGTCTCTATACTGAAGCTTAGCTTGTTTGATTGCCTTGCGGAGGGAATAGCTACACTGTTTGTATTCGGTCATGTTTCCGGTCATCTTTCCCTAGTTAAAAGCAGTGGTTCGCGCTTTCAGTTTCACCGAATGCTGCCATCAATCCACGGTTTCTGGTTTGGGAATGTTTTAATCGTTGCTATGGGTACGACATCGTCAATACATTTTCTTATGAACTCGCTCAACGAATCAGCGTATTCGTCAATGTTCTTGTTGGACCAATGCGGAACATACCCCAATCCACATGATCGAAGCAGTCTTGAAGCGTGGAATCAGAATGGTCGGACCAGTGTTGAACAGGCCTGAGCTTTTTGTTTTAGTTTCTGTCTGTAGGCTGGGAACAACAAAATGGAGTCGTGGTCAGCTTTTCCGAAAGGAAGGCGGGGGAGGGCCTTATATGCATCGCAGAAGTTAGAATAACAATGATCCAGGGTTTTACCAGCCCTGGTTACGCAATCAATATGCTGATACAATTTAAGGAGTCTTGTTTTCAGATTAGCCTTGTTAAAATCCCCAGCTACAATGAATGCAGCCTCAGGATATGTGGTTTCCAGTTTGCATAGAGTCAAATAAAGTTTGTTCAGGGCCATCGATGCGTCTGCTTGGAGGGGAATATATACGGCTGTGATTATAATCTAAGAGAATTCCCTTGGTAGATAATGCGGTCGACATTTGATTGTGAGGAATTCTAAGTCAAGTGAACAGAATGACTTGAGTTCCTGTATGTTGTTATGATCACACCACGTCTCGTTAATCATAAGGCTACACCCCCGCCCTTCTTACCAGAAAGATGCTTGTTTCTGTCGGTGCGATGCGTGAAGAAACCAGCTGGCTGCACCGACTCTGATAGCGTCTCTCGATTGAGCCATGTTTCCGTGAAGCAAAGAACGTTACAGTCTCTGATGTCTCTCTGGAATGCTACCCTTGCTACCCTTGCTTGGATTTCATCAATCTTGTTGTCAAGAGACTGGGAGTATGCTAGGGAGTGGTGCGCGATGTGCCCGTCTCCGGAGCCTGACCAGAAGACCGCTTTGTTTGCCTCTTTTACGACGTCGTTGTTTTGGGTCGCCAGCTGGGATCCGATCCATTGTCCTGGGTGTAAGGCAGAACACAGGATCCGCTTCGGGAAAGTCATATTCCTGGTCGTAATGATGGTGAGTTGACGTTGCTCTTATATTCAGTAGTTCCTCCCGACTGTATGTAATGAAACCTAAGATTACCTGGGGTACCAATGTAAGAAATAACACGTAAAAAAACAAAATACTGCATAGTTTCCTAGGAACGCGAAGCAAGGCGGCCATCTCTGTCGGCGCCGGAAGGGGGAGTCCTGATGTCACAACTGCATGCCCTAAACTGGATCATGCACATATCTGGAGCACAGAATGTTTGAATCCAGACTATTAAACTCTACTTATCAGGAATTATCTGTACACTTTTCTATATACTTACTGGTAGAGTAGCTGAACTCACAACACATTGCATTGAACCATCCCCATATCAAATACACTATGTCTTTCAGTTGTGAAGCTAAAACATGAACAAACAGCAGTACTTTGAACATATTGAATCTCATTACTCATAATTAATTTCTTTAATTTATTTTGAATGTTCAACATAACAGAAGATACTGTGAAGATGTTGATTCTTGCCAGGCTTGAATAGGAATGTGTGTGGGACTTAAAAATACAGTTCAATCATGAACCATTTGACTCAAGACAAAAAAGGAAAAGTTACATTTGAGTTCGATGCAAAACATATGGTTGTCACATTATGTTTCAACATGAAAAACAGACTTGGTATGAGACAGAGTAACTGTAATTGTATCTGAGTGATTCTCACACACCACTCACCTTCTCCTACACCAACTTCCTCTTTGAGGTCTATTTGCAAAGAGGTGCCTGGTGGGCTGGATGCCACAGAGACACTCTTTTCACTTCACCTTGATTATATAAAGGTTAAAAAATAAATAAAAATAGGTTTGGTAAAAGGGATATGGTTAAGAAAATGCTCTCCTATCTCGGGTTGGAAGACAGCGTTTGGTACCCTGAGTTTACAGTGGCAAGAAAAAGTATGTGAACCCTTTGGAATTACCTGCTTAAATTGGTCATACAATTTAATCTGATCTTCATCTAAGCCACAACAATAGACAAACACAGTCTGCTTAAACTAACAACACACAAACAATGATACGTTTTCACGTCTTTATTGAACACACAAGTAAACATTCACAGTGCAGGGTGGGAAAAGTTAGTGAACCTTTGGATTGTATAACTGGTTTACCCTCCTTTGGAAGCAATAACCTCAACCAAACGTTTTCTGTACTACTGAACTGTTTCAGTTAAGCAATATTCTTGTGATGTCTGGTGTGAACTGCTCTCTTGAGGTCATGCCACTGCATCGCAATCGGGTTGAGGTCAGGACTCTGACTGGGTCACTCCAGAAGGCGTATTTTCTTCTGTTGAAGCCATTCTGTTGTTGATTTACTTCTGTGTTTTGGGTTGTTGTCCTGTTGCATCACTCAACTTCTGTTGACCTTCAATTGGAGGACAGATAGCCTTACATTCTGCTGCAAAAAGTCCTGATAAACTTGGGAAATAATTTTTCCGATGATGATAGCAAGCTGTCCAGGCCCTGTGGAAGCAAAGCAGACCCCAACCATGATGCTCCCTCCACCCTACTTTACAGTTGGGATGAGGTTTTGATGTTGGTGTGTTGTGCCTTTTTTTCTCCACACTTAGTGTTGTGTGTTCCTTCCAAACAACTCAACTTTAGTTTCATCTATCCACAGAATATTTTGCCAGTAGCGCTGTGAAAGCAATATTTGTTTTTGGACAGCAGTGACTTCTTCTGTGGTGTCCTCCCATGAACACCATTTTTGTTCAGTGTTTTACATATCGTAGACTTGTTAACAGAGATGTTTGCATGTTCCAGAGATTGCTGTAAATCGTTAGCTGACACTCTAGGATTCTTCTTAACCTCATTGAGCATTCTGCGCTGTGGTCTTGCAGTCACGTTTGCAGGAAGGCCAGTCCTAGGGAGAGTAGCAACATTACTGAACTTTCTCCATTTATAGACAATTCGTCTTACCGTGGACTAATGAACATCAGGGCTTTTAGAGATACTTTTGTAACCCCTTCCAGATTTATATAAGTCAATAATTCTTAATCTTAGGTCTTCTGAGATCTATTTTGTTTGAGGTACAGTTCACATTAGGCAATGCTTCTTGTGAATAGCAAACTCAAATTTTGTGAGTGTTTTGTATAGGGCAGGGCAACTCTAAGCAGCATCACTACTCTGGACGGTTCTGACCTAGAATATGTGGACAACTACAAATACCTAGGTGTCTGATTAGACTGTATACTCTCCTTCCAGACTCACATTAAACATATCCAACCCAAAATGTAATTTAGAATCGGCTTACTACTTCGCAACAAATAATCCTTCACTCATGCTGCCTAACATACCCTTGTAAAACTGACTATCCTACTGATCCTCGACTTCGTCGACGTCCTTTACACAATAGCTTCCAACACTCAACTCAACAAATTGGATGCAGTCTATCATAGTGTCATCTGAATGTCACCAAAGCCCCATATACCACCCACCACTGAGACCTGTATGCTCTCGTTGGCTGGCCCTCGCTTTATACTCGTCGCCAAACCCACTGGCTCCAGGTCATCTACAAGTCTCTGCAAAGTAAAGCCCCGCCTTATCTCAGCTCACTGGTCACCATAGCAGCACCCACCCATAGCACGCGCTCCAGCAGGTATATTTCACTGGTCACCACCAATGCCAATTCTTACTTTGGCTGCCTCTCCTTCCTGTTCTCTGCTGCCAATGACTGAAACGAACTGCAAAAATCACTGAAGCTGGAGAGTCATATCTCCCTCACTAACTTTAAGCACCAGCTGTCAGAGCAGCTCACAGATCACTGCACCTGTACATAGCCCATCTGTAAATAGCCCATCCAATTACCTCATCCCCACACTATTATTTATTTTGCTCCTTTGCACCCCAGTATCTCTACTTGCACACTCATCTTCTGCACATCTATCACCCCAGTGTTTAATTGCTATATTGTAATTATTTCGCCACTATTGCCTATTTATTGCATTACCTCTCTTATCCTACCTCATTTGCACACACTGTATATAGACTTTTTCTATTGTATTATTGACTGTATGTTTATTCCATGTGTACCTCTGTGTTGTTTGTGTCACACTGCTTTGCTTTATTTTGGCCAGGTGGCAGTTGTAAATGAGACCTGCTCTTAACTGGCCTACCTGGTTAACTAAAGGTGAAATAAAAATAAATCAAAAAGAGCTGTGAGTCTCTTGTTAAGTCTATAAGAGCTTTGCACATCTGAAATGAACAATATTTCCACATTATTATTTTAAAAAATTCATCAAGCTCTTTCAAATTGGTTGTTGATCATTGCTTGACAGCCATTTTCAAGTCTTGTCATAGATTTTCAAGCCCATCAAAACTGTAACTTGGACAATTAGGAACATACAATATTGTCATAGTAAGCAACTCTGGTGTATATTTGGCTGTTTGTTTTAGGTTGTTGTCCTGCTGAAAGGTGAATTTGTGTCCCAGTGTCTTTTGAAAAGAAGTCTAAATCAGGTTATTCTCTAGTTTTGCCTTTGCTTAGCTCTATTCCATTTATTTTTATCCTAAAACACTTGATGACAAGCATACCCATAACATATTGCAGCCATCACCATGCTTGAAAAGATGAAGTGTGGTACTCAACGATATGTTGGACATAGAGTGAATTTCTTGTCTAAATGTTTTGCAGTTTTACATTAGTGACTAATTGCAAACAGAATGCATGTTTTGGAATATTTTTTTATTCGGTACGTTTCCATCATTTCAGTCTCTCATTTAGGTTTGTATTACGGAGAAAGTAACATGTTGTTGATCCATCCTCAGTTTTCTCCAATCACAGCCGTTAAACTATGTAACTGTTTTAAAGTCACCATTGACCTTATGGTGAAACCAGTGGAGGCTGCTGAGGGGAAGACAACTCATAATAATGTCTGGAACGGAGCAAATGGAATGGAATCAAACACATGGAAAACTTGTTGGATGTATTTGGTACCATTCCACCTGTTCTGCTCCAGCCATTACCACGAGTACGTTCTCCCCAATTAAGGTGCCACCAACCTCCTGTGGGTGAAATCCCTGTGCAGTGTTTTTCCTCTCCGGCGACTGAGTTAGGAAGGACGCCTGTATCTTTGTAGTGATTGGGTGTATTGATAAACCATCCAAAGTGTAATTAATAAACTCACTACGCTCAAAGGGGTTTTCAAGGTCAGATATCTTTTCTTTTTACCCATCTACCAACAGGTGCCCTTCTTTGTGAGGGAATGGAAAAGCTGTTTATATCTGTTTGAAAGTTGCTGCTTGACTGGGGATCTTACAGAAAATTGTATGTGTGGGGTACAGAGATGAGGTAGTCATTTAAAAATCATGTTAAACACTAGCATTGCACACAGAGTGAATCCATGCAACTCATGTGACTAGTTAAGGAAATCTTTACTCCTGAACTCATTTAGTCTTGACATGGAAAAGGTGTTGAATACATATTGACTTTCAGCTTTTCATTTTTATGTCTAAAAACATAATTCCACATTGTGTGTAGAACAGTGACACAAAATCTCAATAGAATCCATTTTAATGAGATGTTAAATGTTGGACCAATAAGACCAAAAGATTTCACGGGAATTGAATGTAAAGGTTTTAATGACAGGGCAATTAATAAACAACCTTAAATTCAGTCTCAATTGTTTCTTCGATTTAACACTCAACATAAAAACTGAAATAATTACTTCTAAATAGATATAAACTGAAAATAGATATTATTATTCTGGGAACTGCACAAAATAATAAGAGAAACAGTGACTAGTAGATGTTAACACCATTCTGCCATCATGTAGACTTACTGCACCAACTTCCTGTCTTGTATCAGACCACTGTCTCTCCAACTAACTGTGTCTTCTCTCCTCAGTCATCATTGACTTTATATGGTCTTAATCTGCCTTCAGTGAGCTAGTTGAACTCAGCAGTTCCTCTATACTGGAACCCATTAAACAGATGCTCTGTGAACTCAACACTCAAAATAAATGGTCCAAAATAAAGAGTAGCCTACATCATCATATCAACACTATAGTAACAGTTAAACACTTTTCATCCCAGCAAATTCTATAAACAGGCAGATAATTAAAGAGCACACAATTATAAATGTAACAAAAGTATCAATTTAAAACTAATACACAATGACAATATTGTACATAAAAACACTTAATAGCCATTGGAAAAATAATTAACATGCACCTCTGATTGACTTGTGCTTAAAGACCATCTAGGTTGTTAAGTGGTGGTTACTGGTTCCCTCTACCGACCGTGGCCTGGTTAGAGCACACTGTCCCAACCGGGGAGTTCTGTGGAGAGAACACAGAGAAAGGAACAGTTGTCAGGACCGACACTTCAGAAGAATAATGACTTCATAGTTACAGTTGGTTACACAACACAGTATTCATTCAATTCTTCCTGAAACACACATTCTAGATGGGTTTTAAAAGGTAATTCTACCATTCCCACCAGTCCCTGTGAACGGTCTGTCATGTCAAACCCACTGGGGAGTCTAGATGTTCTCCTCCTCCTGGAAGACAAGAATAAAGGTATTTTGACATTCATTTAGGTTTTCAAAAACAAAAGCACAATCAGCATGATAAATATGTAAAAATTGAGGCTGGGAATATCTTTTTACCATGCAGAGAATACGATCAGGCTGAAAAGGAAAATCAACCCCAAGGTTTTTCCTACAATCTCAAAAACCTTTGGGTTAACAGGCTCTTCATGCCCTGTAAATAAAACACACATTATAGCCATCTGTTCCAAAAAGAGGAAACATTTTGCACATTGTCTAATATTACAAATTATACATATACTGTAGATGTACAGATGTAAGATCTTAATTTATCCAGTATTGTTGCAGTGAAATAATCCTGCAGTAAAAGGACTTGAACGTTTCCTCTGTAATGTTGATCCATTGGTGGTGAGTCTATTAGCTGGACAAAATAAGGCTGCATGAAAAGTGCAATACTATTAATATAACCATGTTTCAGTGCAGGATTTGGTGAATATATGCAAATCACAAAGCTTATCTGTGTTTCCCACAATGCAATATACTTCTAAGCAACAATACAGTGATCAAATTAAGATCCTAAAACCGTATCATACCTAGATACATACAGCAGGTGTCACGTTCTGACCATAGTTCTTGTGTGTTTTCCTTGTTTTAGTGTTGGTCAGGACGTGAGCTGGGTGGGCATTCTATGTTGTGTCTAGTTTGTCTATTTCTATGTTTGGCCTGATATGGTTCTCAATCAGAGGCAGGTGTTAGTCATTGTCTCTGATTGGGAACCATATTTAGGTAGCCTGTTTTGTGTTGGGATTTGTGGGTGATTGTTCCTGTCTCTGTGTTTGTTGTCACAAGATAAGGCTCAGTCACTTTGGTTTTTTCTTTTCACTTGTTTTGGAAGAAAAGAGAACGAGCGCCATTCTCCTTGCGGAGATGGTGCTAAATACATCAACACGGTCGGTCCCTGGGATTGGGCTGGCTAACACGATTAGGTTTGCTTGGAAGGAAAAGGAGATGGAGCCTTTAGGACGGGAATCTTTTGGAAGGATAATATTGATGGGGATTCTAAAGCTGACGGTGAAGGACGTGTTTTGTTTCCAAGGCAACTCGTTGGAGGGAGCATACGACGTGGCACTATATACAGAGGCAAAACACAATGATATCCTGAGAAGGGCAAGAGCAGTGGGAGGTGAGAGGCCGATGTGCCACTACGAAATAACAAGCCTGGCGAAGAATAATTTTAGGGTTGTAACTGTCAACATTTACAACCCTTACGTTAAGGACGAAGAGGTGAGGGCTTTTCTGGGGAGATATATGGATAACGTCTCCTCAGCAAGGCACCTCAAAGACTCCCTTGGGTTTTGGAATGGGAGGAGAGGTTTCCAGGCCCTCCTCAGAGAGGACCCAAAGGGACATGGTGGCTACCTCCATCCTCCTGCTATGTTCTCCCTAGGGGCTGACAGGGGGACGTTGTTTTATGCACGTCAGCCCCCATTTTGCAGACGCTGTATGGCCTACGGTCACATATTCGCCTCATGCAGTACAAGAAAATGCAGATTTTGTGCATCTGAGGATCATGAGGCGAGGGATTGTGACAAGCCTAAGACGTGCCATGGGTGTGGCTCGTCAGCACACCTGTGGCGGGGGTGCCCGGCCCGTCAGCGGTCATATGCGTCTGCGGCTGGGGGGGGAGCAGGGGCGGGGGATGGGGGAAGAAGAGGAGGGGAAGGAAGCACGCCTCATGATCAGAGTACAGGTCCAGAGGGGAAGGCCACAAGGAAGGAGGAGGAGGCACGGGAGTAGGAGAACCAGGAAAAGCGGCGGAAGACGGCAACCGAGTGGAGGAGCATGAGAGAGAAGAAAGCGATGGAGGAGTGGTGGAGAAGGAGACGGTGGAAGAGCAAGTGGACTGGGGGGAATGTGCCCTGGTGGAAGAGATGAGGGGTATGGTGGAGGAGCTGGCGGGGGGGGGGATTGGTATCTCTCCACTGCCGTCATCACCAAAGAAGAGAATGAAGAGGCGGGAGCGATTGGCCGACAGTGAGAGGGAGGGGATGGCCAAGAGAGTGATGGGGGTGGGAGAAACCTCTGGGTTGCTGCTGGTTTCCACAGGCTCTCAATGTCTGTTGGGTGGGGACACACCTAACAGGACTCAGGACTGGGTACAGGAGGAGGTGGGGAGTTTTTTGTTTGGGGACTCAGCCTCCCCGAATTTTTTCCAATCCAGCTGCAGCACTGGGGAGGGGGAGGATTGTGGGGGTAGACCCAGGGTGCAGGGCACCCCGGAGCCAAACACTAATCCTGCATCCTGGGTTGGTGAGATGGAGGAAGAGGGGGGGATGTTGGGTGTACAGAAGGTGTCATCACCGGTAGATATGGAGCAGGGGAGCATCGGGTGAGTCTCCTGTTTTTGTTTATTTCTGTCTGGGTTTAGAATTTGAGTGTATTACATGTTTTTATTTTATTCTTTCATGGGGTCTGATTTAACTTTTGTTAGTTTAAATGTAAGGGGTTTAAGGGATTGTGTTAAGAGGAGGGCGGTTTTTAGTTATTTGGAGGGTGTGGGGTTTGATTTTTGTTTTTTACAGGAGGTTCACCTGAGGGATGGAGGGGATGTTAATAGGTTTAAGAGGGAGTGGGACAAGGGGGAGTTGGTTTGGGGTGTTGGGGGGGTGCACTCATCGGGGGTAGGGATTTTGTGTGGGCACAGGGAGGTTAAAGTGGAGGATTATTTTGTGGTAATGCAGGGGAGGGTTATAGGGGTGGATGTCACGATAAGGGATTGTAATTTTAGATTAGTGGTGGTGTATGGACCACAGGTGGTGGCAGACAGGAGGGAGATGGTGGACTGTCTGACGCCCCTGTGTGTCACAAATAGGAAATTAGTGATAGGGGGGGATTTTAATACAGATTTAGGAAGAGGGGGGGATAGCAGTGCAGGCGCCATTGCCAGGCTAATGGCTTGCCATGGTCTGGTAGATGGTGGTCTGCACACTACTCCGAAAATGGACGGTCCTACATGGCGCAACTCCAGGGGGGTTGAGCGGAGGCTCGACTATATTTTTGTACCCAGGTCTTTGGGTAAGTTGTCTGGGCGGCTGTTGCCTGTTTTCTCGGATCACGACGGGGTGCTCCTGCAGGTGGGGTCGCCAGTCTGCCTCTTTGGTAGGGGGTACTGGAAGCTAGATCGGGATGTGCTGGAGGAGCAGGCTTTTGTTGACGGGTTTTATGGTTTCTTTTGGAGACTTGAGGGTCTCCGGTCCATGTGCGAGGGGGTGTTAGAGTGGTGGGAATTAGTTAAGGTGAGAATTAGGGCTTTTATAATAGGGTATTGCAAGAGGAAAAAAAGGGAGGAGAGGAGGGAGGTGGATCGTATCCAAAGGTTAATTGAACTCGAGTACGAGGCAGGCAACCTCGGCGGGTCGTTTGACTGGGAGAGATCCGCAACCCTAAAGGCGCAGCTCAGGGAGTTGCAGGAGCGGAAGGCTCGAGCTTTCCTGGAGCGTGCGCATAGTGGCTTTCTAGAACACAATGAGACTTGTTCTGCTATGTTCTTTAAGTCGGTTAGGGCCAGACAGAGTAGGAAGGTAATGCATGGCGTTAGGGAAGAAAATGGTAGTATAGTTAGAGAACCAGAGGATATGGTCAGGGTGACAACTGATCATTTCCAAGGTTTATTTAAGGAAAGGGAAATAGATGTAGAGCAGGGAAATGTGTTTTTAGAACACTTGTCCAGGCGGTTGCCGGAGGACATTAGAGAAGTGATGGAGGCCCAGATCTCACTAGAAGAGGTTGAGAGCGCTCTTAGGAGGATGGGAAAAGGGAAGGTGCCTGGGATAGATGGGCTGCCGGCTGAGTTTTATCTCAAGTTTTGGGGTATACTTGGACCAGTGGTCCTCGAAGTCTTGAAGGCCATCCTTGAGACGGGGGTCCCGGGGGGATCAATGGCTGTTGGTGTGCTGTCACTTTTATATAAGAAGGGGGAAGTAACAGACCTTGGCAACTGGCGGCCGTTGACCATGCTGTGTGTAGATTACAAGCTACTTGCAAAGGTTTTAGCAGACCGGTTGCGCACAGTCCTTCCCTACGTCGTCCATGAGGATCAGACGTGCGGGGTAGAGGGCCGCTCTATTAGATGGAACCTACAGTTAATCAGGGACTCCATCGCTTGGGTTGAAGATAGAGGACTGCCTTTAATGGTAGCAGCGCTAGATCAGGCGAAAGCCTTTGATCGCGTGAATAGATCATTTTTATTCAGAGTGTTAGGTCGATTAGGATTTGGGGAGAAGTTCATAGGATGGATTCGTACATTATATGTCGGAGCGGGGTGCCGAGTTAGTGTAAATAGTCACTTGGGTGACGTTTTTGACCTCTCGTCTGGGGTCAGGCAGGGGTGCCCACTCTCGGCTCTCCTCTTCGTTCTGTACATGGAGCCTCTGGGGGCTGCCATTAGGGCAGACACAGGGGTGGAAGGCTTGTTGATCCCTGGAAGTGGTGGGCTGCGTGTTAAGATGACGCAGTACGCCGACGACACTTCCTTGCTGCTGTGCAAGGACTCGTGCCTGACAAGGTCCCTTGCCATCTTTGGGGATTTCACCCGAGCGTCGGGAGCAGTTCTGAACCATGCAAAGTCTTCCGTCAAGTTTTTCGGAAGATGGCGCGGTAGAACGGATGTGCCCGGGGGGTTATCTCTCTGTGAGGGGGCCCTGAGGATTCTCGGGGTCCATTTTGAGACCTCCGGCTCAGCGACGCTAAACTGGAACATGCGTATCGCAGTGGTACAGAGGAAGCTAGCAATGTGGAAGGCTAGGTATTTGTCTTTTATGGGCAAAGTCCTGGTTCTAAAGGTGGATGTGTTGCCGTCTCTTTTGTATTTGGCGTACATCTACCCATTGCCGGCTAGTCTGAGGAGGCCTCTAGTGAGGCTTGTGTTTCAGTTCATGTGGAGTGGCAGGTGCGAGTGGGTCGCCAGGGCACGCATGCTTTGTCCCATCGGGGAGGGAGGTAGGGGGGTACCACATTTCCCCCTCAAGCTGGACGCAATTTTTGTTTCTTTCTTGTTAACGGAGCTTGCTCATCCAGTGATACACCCGTCCGGTTACCTCCTGCGGGTGTTCTTCTCGTATCAGGCGAGAAGCGTAATGGTGTGGTCTAACACGGGTCCTCGGGCGGAACAGCTGCCGTGGCACTTTGGTCATGCGGCCAAGTGGCTGCGTGAGCACCCTGAGGTTGAAGTTGCCCGAGTAGGTTTAGATCACAGGCACCTGTACGAGGAAGTCAGAAAGGCAGGGAGTCCGGCGCCTGTAGTGGGCATCTCGGAAGTGGTCTGGGAGGGAGTGCAGGCGCGGGGTCTGGACAACAGGCTCAAGGACCTGAATTGGTTGAGCCTCCATAAGTGCTTGCCGGTACGTTCCATCATGTACCGGTATAGTTTGGTGCAATCCCCCACCTGTCCAAGATCTTCTTGTGGCAGGGAGGAGACTGTGCGCCATGTCTTTTGGGACTGTGCCTTTGCCGGAGTAGTATGGGCTAGGGCACGGGTGTTGTTAGGTTTGGTAAGGGGGGATTTTGTATTGACGTGGGCCAGGTTAGAGAGAGGTGTAGGGAGAGCGAGAGGGACCGATAGGGACAGGTTTCTGCTCTGGCTTCTCATGAGTCTCTTTAAACGGGGGCTGTGGGAAGCCAGGCAGAACATGGTGAAGACAGGGAGAGATTGGGGGGTGGAAGGGATAGTGAGGAGGGTGGAAGGAGATTTGAGGGGGAGGATGAAGAGGGAGGAGAGGAAGTGGGGGCAGCATGCTGCCCGGGAGAGGTGGAAGGGGGGTTTAGGTCTGGGTGTCATTTAGATTTGTAAGGGGATAGATTAGGGACGGGGAGATAGGGAAAGGTAGTTTGTAGGATGACGGGGAGGGAAGATGCTCCCCTGAGGTTTTGTTTGGGGTTTTTGTTTTGTTTAAATTAAAATACCACTATTTGAGTTTGTATGGAAATTATGAGTTGTAAAGAATGAATGGTATTGATGCTAATAAATTATTTTTATAAAAAAAAATAAAAAATAGGATGTTTTTGGGTTTTGCAACGTTTTGTACTGTGTTCATGTTGAGTTTCTGTCATTAAATAACCATGGACACTAATCACACTGCACTTTGGTCCTCTCCTTCCCAGGAAGAAAGCTGTTACAGCAGGTGTGTAGAAGTACCTCTTCTACATCCATGCATTTGAAGGGGTGTCCACTTACTTTTGAATATATACATTGTATATCTAACCAACGATTGTGCCCTACATTCCCATTTTACCTTTAATAGCCAGCTGAACTTCATTCGACTTCCCACAGCCGTGACTGTTTCTTCCTTCACAGTAGTATAGTCCTCCATCACTAGCAGTCACATTGAGGAAGTAACTCTGTCCAGATGCTACCTGTGTTGTTTTACCCTCACTGATCTGGAACCAGGTGAAGGTTGTCACAGGAGGGTTGGCTGTACTGCTGCAGGTCAGATTAACACAGCTGCCCACTAATACTGGATCATATGGACTGATGGAGGCTGAGGTGTCCAAGGGAGAGACTGAGGGAGAGGGGTTAATTTAGAATGTATCTGCATATGGTATATTGAATAGTCTCATCAAAACCACTCTATTACAATCATCAGTGAAAACATGATAGAATGATCTATTCTTCAGGAACCGGTTACTAAATCTTACATGAAACGTTAAGCATCATGTTATGTTCAGCTGTCTTGTTGCTTGTCCCTACTGGGTAGACTGCAGTACAAGTGATGTTCTTCTCATGATGAAGGTATGACGGAGTGAAGGTCACCGTGGAGAGAACTGATTTGGTTTGGTCTGAATTCTCTTGCATTTGGTTCTCAGTTGTGAACTGTGTTGGGAGAGTCCATGTCAGCTCAGGGGGGTGTTCGGGACAGGGAGCGACAGCAGAGCAGTTCAAACTGACAGGGGTCCCTTCCTTCACCTCACCTGAGACAGTAATGATGGGACTGGAAGGCAAATCTGTAATACATTGTAGATAAATATATTTTACACTAATAGTTAAACTGTCCACTTGTTCTACTTTTATCTTTGATGCAAGGAATCTAAACTGGGAAAAAAATGTTGGTTTTAAAGATAAATTGTCTCTTACCACTGGCAACTATATTAACAGACTTATCAGGATCTGTTGCAAGGAATGGTTGACTCTCAATCCTTAAGCAGTATTTATCAGAGTAACTGGTGGTTACATTGAAGAAGACTGTGGTGCAGTTCTTCTGGGACATGTTTCCAGTTATCTTCCCTTGATATCTGTTGACCGTCTTACTACTGTTAAATATCACTCTGTCCGGACGCCCACCTAAGTATGGGTTTCCTTTAATCCACACTCCAGAGGTTAGTATGGTGCTGTTAAATGTATACTTATGGTCAGGAATATCAAATGAACATGGGATTTGCACACAGGAGCCCGTCAGTACATCCAGTCTATCTGGCATTGTGGCGATCAAATTTCGTTGACCAAAACAGGCCAAAACACCTGCAACATAAAGGACAACATCAGGGAGGTTCTGATGTATTTTCAGTTCAGTCCAATGATGTGTACTAATCCTAGATGACTGACAGGGGCCTCTGTTTGGAGGCAACTGCACAGCCATCTTGTTACTCCTCCTTCAGTGTAAGACAGATGTTGGAAGCTATATAAATGCATTTATTAATGTCTATATTCGTTTTAGACACATATTTTCTATTACAGACATCTTAATGCAGACTTTTAAATTATATTTTTTGACCTGCAACACTTCCTTCAGTAGAGTGACCCTAGCGTTTCTCCAGACAATGATTGCATCTTGAAACTCACTAAATTGGTATTATCCAATAGCTGCTTCATCTTTGAGTCAGTTTTATATTTTTCCTATTTTCCTGTATGTGGAACAATTTGAGGAACCACTTACAAAACAGAGACACACTCCCTACTTTCTAAAATCCTCTCATGGAAGAGATACATAGATGATGTCTTTGTGCTCTGGGAAGGAAGTCAGCAGGAACTAAATTAATTCCAAACTCTGTTAAACGAGAGCTCTGAATATCTCAAATTCACCATGCAGACTGTTGAGAGAAATATAAACTACCTGGACTTATGGATCATCAAAGAGAATGATGCATTAAATACAGACTTGTACACAAAGCACAACAGACCTCAATACCCTGCTACGTGGGGATAGTATGCATCCCCTTCCCCTCAGGAATGGTCTACCATATAGCCAGTTATGCAGGGTTAAACAAATGTGGCCAATAGTCAGATTTTGACAGCAATGCTAAGAAAATGACAAATAATTTCAAAATCAGAGGCTACATGGAAAAAATTATTGATGATGCAACGATGGAAACATCTCAAAAACTACGAGAAGAATTGCTAAAAACTAAACCAAAGAAGAAAAACATTTGCACTAAGTACACCAAGTGTTCAGAGAAAATGAAAGCAATCCTGAAGAAGCACTGGTATATTCTGCAATCAGACACAACAATTGCACACCTCAAGGACCAACCCACTGGTGGTCTATAAGAATGGTCACAATATTGAGGATAGTTTAGTGAGATCTGACCTGCCCCATGAGCCCACTCAGACACTCTTGACACACAATCCAAATTGGAAATACCAATGTGACTCATGCTCACAGTGCAATAGCATTACAAAAACATCCTTCTTCAGACACCCACATACAGGTGGAAACATCCCTGTTAGGGGTATCATCTCTTGCAAGATAAAGGGAGTAATCTCTCTCATCACATGTTCATGTGGAAAAGCCTACGTAGGACAACCGAAAAGACAATTAAAACAATGCATAGCTGACCACTGTAACGTGTGTCGTCGTCTGATGAGGAGGAATCGGACCAAAGTGCAGCGTGGTAAGTGTTCATGACCTTTATTTACCTGAACACTGACACAAAAAGACCAAAGTGCAAACTGAAACAGTCCTGTCAGGTGCAGAAAACACTAAACAGAAAACAACTACCCACAAAACATAGGTGGGAAAAAGCTACCCAAGTATGGTTCCCAATCAGAGACAACGATAGTCAGCTGTCCCTGATTGAGAACCATACCCGGCCAAAACAAAGAAATACAAAACATAGAGAAAGGAACATAGAATGCCCACCCAAATCACACCCTGACAAAACCAAAATAGAGACATAAAAAGCTCTCTAAGGTCAGGGTGTGACAACCACCGCAGCTCAATCAGGTGTAATAACACTGACTATCCAGTAGCAGCTCACTTTGTTGAAGCTAACCATCCCATCCCCTCACTCAAAAACACACGCATATACACACATTGAGCATGTTGGCCTACCAAGGAGAGGAGGTATTTAAAACATTGACCCCTACTGTCTTAATATTGACTTTGATCTCAGGCTCTTCTTATGAACAATTAGTTTGATGTCGGTTTCACATGAACATACAGGGACAGTGGTGGAAGTTATACTGTTAACTGCACACTGATGTCGGTTTCACATGAACATACAGGGACAGTGGTGGAAGCTATACTGTTAACTGCACACTGATGTCAGTTTCACATGAACATACAGGGACAGTGGTGGAAGCTATACTGTTAACTGCACACTGATGTCGGTTTCACATGAACATACAGGGACAGTGGTGGAAGCTATACTGTTAACTGCACACTGATGTCGGTTTCACATGAACATACAGGGACAGTGGTGGAAGCTATACTGTTAACTGCACACTGATGTCGGTTTCACATGAACATACAGGGACATGAAGAAGTATTTCCCCCTTTATGGTTCTCTACTTTTGCTTATTTTTTTACTGTTATCAGATCATCAACCAAAACCTAATATTAGATAAAGGGAACTTGAGTTTATAAACTTTTTTTATAGTTATTTATTTTCTTTCATTAACAAAGTTATGCAACACCCAATACCCCTGTGTGAAAAAGTAATTGCTCCCGTACTCTCAATAACTGGTTGTGCCACCATTCCAAAACACACAATCTACATGAAAATGATTAAAAACCACAAATTTAAAGTTTTGGAATGGCCTACTCAATGTCCAGACCTAATCCCAATTGAGATATTGTGACAGTTCATGCTTGAAAACCCACAAATGTCACTGAGTTAAATCAGTTCTGCACGGGAGAGTGGGACAACATTCCTCCACAGCAACGTGAGAGACTGATCAACAACTACAGGAAATGTATAGTTGGTTTTCATTTCAGCTGAAGGAGGCACAACCAGTTATTTAGTATAAGGGAGCAATTACTTTTCTCACAGGGGCATTGGGTGTTGCATAACTTTGTTTAAGAAATAAATGAAATAAGTATGTAAATGTTGTGTTATTTGTTCACTCAGTTTCCATTTATCTAATATCAGCTTTTGATTGAATATCTGATAATGTTCAGTATCAAAAATATGCAATAACTTTTTTACAGCAGTTTAAATCCAGACTTATCAGGAATTAACTGTACACTTTTCTACACAATTAAAAGGCTGGAATATAGCACATCCCATAAAATATAATGACTTGTGGTTATTCCTTTATGTCTGATTCATAACTAGTTGTTGTGTGGAAGACTCACCTGACATAAAGAGGCCAATGAGAAAAAACATGTTCTCAGAACAAGCCATGTGAGAACTCACACACTACTGATCATCTGAAACAGTACAAACATACACTTACTGGTGGAGTAACTTAACTCACACAACACATTAAACCATCCCCATATCAAATACACGATGTCCTTCAGTTGTAAAGCTAATACATGAACAAACAGCAGTACATTAGAACATATTGAATCTCATTACTCAGAATTAATCTCCTTTCATTTATTTTGAACATTAAAATGAACAGAAAATATAGTGAAGAAGTCGATACTTGCCTTAGACGGTAACGTAAACTGTCTACAGCAGAAACTGTCACACACATAGTGAGGTCTGACAAACTAAAGTGATGAAATTCATGTGGCAAATCTCTCATCTCAACTGTGACGTACTTCCTAATATGTGTATGAGAAACCATTTTAAAGAATACTACTGTATTTAATGTCCCTTTCTCGGGGTAGGACAGGTCAGCAGCATTTTGAAACGGGCCCCTGAATCACTAAGTCTGCCCCCAATAAATTGCTAAAATAAACTTTTGGCAGCAAAACCATATCCCTCTCCCGTATCTCCCGTATCTCCCGTATCTCCTGTATCTCCCTCTCCCGTATCTCCCGTATCTCCCGTATCTCCCTCTCCCATATCTCCTGTATCTCCTGTATCTCCCTATCCCGTATCTCCCTCTCCCGTATCTCCCGTATCTCCTGTATCTCCCTCTCCCGTATCTCCCGTATCTCCTGTATCTCCCGTATCTCCTGTATCTCCCGTATCTCCTGTATGTCACGTATCTCCTGTATCTCCCTCTCCCGTATCTCCTGTATCTCCCTCTCCCGTATCTCCTGTATCTCCTGTGTCTCCCGTATCTCCTGTATCTCCCTCTCCTGTATCTCCTGTATCTCCTGTATCTCCCTCTCCCGTATCTCCTGTATCTCCTGTGTCTCCTGTATCTCCTGTATCTCCTGTATCTCCCATATCTCCCAGGCTTGAATGGGAATATCTGTGGGATTTTAAAAAATCTAGTAAAATTATGAACCCAAATCCACGATTAATTAATTAAAATATAAAAAAGAAAAGTTAAATTAGAGTTTGATACAAAACATATGGTTGTCACATTATGTTTCAATATGAAAAACAGACTTGGTGTGAAACAGAGTGACTGTAATTGTATCTGAGTGATTCTCACACACCTCTCAACTTCTCCGACACCAACTTCCTCTTTGAGGTCTATTTGCAAAGAGGAGCCTGGTGGGCTGGATGCCACAGAGACACTCTTTTCACTCCACTTTGAAACGGAATTTACTTTATTGTAGCAGTTTATTAGAATTTATGTAACAGGTTAGGAGAATTAACACAGCATGTTAGTAGCCTGAGGTTAAGGCCAGGTAAAATAGTCAGGTTTAGTGAAAATGCTCTCCTATCCAGGGTTGGACGACCTCATTTGGGACCCTGAGCTTACTTTTCTTCATTTTAACACGTTCTGCCATGGTGCAGAGAGAATTATTATTTATATTGTTGCTGTTTTATAGCACCACATGCTTGTGTTCACATTTTGCCATGAGGCTGATATAAAAGGTTGCCGTTTTAACGCTACAATCAGATGACCTCATTTGGGACCCTGAGCTTACTTTTCTGCTATTAAACACATTTTGCCATGGTGCAGAGAGGAACATTTGCAATTTGATAATGCTGTTCTACACATTTTGCAATGAGGCTGAGACAAAATTAGCCATTTTAAAGCTAATTCCCTGATATTCAACACATTTTGCCATGAGGTCGATAGGAAAGGTTTCAGTTTTAAAGCTAATTTCCTGTAATTCTACACGTGCTATCATATGCTATCTGGGGCCGTTCGGTAATCTGTCCCTGCTCCTAATCTGCTACCAAAATAATTTCTTATTGAAGTGTTGCGAAAAGAGTGTGCCCCATGTGCAACAGGAGAGAGCCTGCAGGGCATGGGCGGCAGGGCAGACATGGGCCCTCTCTTCGACGGTCAAGTCTAGATGAGATAAAGCTTTTGTCAAGTTGAAGTTTTAGCATTTTAGCTAATCCTAACCCTTTTCCGTACTTTCATCTAATCATCATAACCTGATACGTTAATTATCCTAACCTGCTGCATAAATTCTGCTAAACTTGCTAGAAAACTACATTTTCACAAAAGCTGTATCCCTTCGAGACAAATCCAGCTTCGACCTGCCCAAGGCCTTCTGGGAGAAGGAAACCCAGGAGCTGAGGGCGTACGTGCTTCTACACCTGCATTGCTTGCTGTTTTGGGTTTTAGGCTGGGTTTCTGTACAGCACTTTGAGATATCAGCTGATGTACGAAGGGCTATATAAATAAATTTGATTTGATTTGATTTGATTTACCCAGCAGGTGGGGGGAGAGCTGAAGGCTCTGGAGGACAAGGTCAGGAATTGAGAGGTGGAGGGACCAGATGGTTCAGAGAGAGAAGAGAGAAAGTATTGACTATTGGACATTATACTACGCTGATGCTGCTATATGGTGGGAATGGGGATATGGGGGGACTGCCAAAAAAGGGACTAACAAGCTCTTTTCAGTTATGTGGAAACTGCTTTGCCTATATGTGGATAAAATGTTTGAAATTACAATGGAATGATGCAGTTTAGGCTGACACTCAGTATCAATGGATATGTGAGTTGGTATTAGGCCATATTTTTTTTATTTAACTCGGCAAGTCAGTTATGAACAAATTCTTATTTATAATGACGGCCTAGGAACAGTGGGTTACCTGCCTTGTTCGGAGGAGGAACTATACATTTTTACCTTGACAACATTTTGAATTTGATCTAGCAACCTTTACGATTACTGGCCCAACGCTCTAACCACTAGGCAACCTGCCACCCCAATAGAGCAGAACCAATGTCTAGCGGTATCTTAACAACATCTTGTATACAAGTATACATTGCCATCAGAAGGTATTCATACTCCATTATAACAAAGTGAAAATATGTTTTTAGAGATTTTCACAGATTTATGGAAAATTAAATACAAAAATATCTGATTCATATAAGTAGTCAAACCCCTGAATCAATACATGTTAGAATCACCTTTGGCAGTGATTATAGCTTTGAGTCTTTTTGGGAAAGCCTCTCAGAGCTGACTTGTTATATCCACTTCAATCTTTGTAGATGAAGGGGAGGAGACAGGTTCAACATGGATGTTTAAGCCTTGAGACAATAGAGACATGGATTGTGTATGTGTGACATTCAGAAGGTGAATAGGCAAGACGAAAGATTTAAGTTTCTTTGAATGGGGTATGGTAGTAGGTGTCAAGGGCACCGATTTCAAGAACTTCAACACTGCTGGGTTTTTCACTTTTAACAGTTTCCGGTGTGCATCAAGAATGGTCCTCCACCCAAAAGACATCCAGCCAACTTGACACTGTGGGAAGCATTGGAGTCAACATGGGTCAGATTCCCTGAGGAATGCTTTAGACACCTTGTAAAGTCAATTCCCTGATGAATTAAGGCTGTTCTGAAGGCATTACGATGGTGAAACGTAATAATAGGAAGCTGTTCCTAATGTTTGGTGTACTCAGTGCCTTCAGAAAGTATTCATACCTCTTGACTTATTCCACATTTTGTTGTGTTAAAGACAGAATAAAAATCATCCATTTACACAAAATAACCCATAATAGTAAAGTGAAAATATGTTTTTAGAAATGTTTGCAGATTTATTGAAAATAAAATAGAGAAATATATAATTTACATAAGTATTCACAACCCTGTGTCAATGTATGTTACAGCTGTGAGTCTTTCAGGGAAACTCTCTATGAGCTTTGCACACCTGGATTGTACAATATTTCCACCTTATTCTTTTTAAAAACTCATCAAGATCTAACAAGTTGGTTGTTGATCATTGCTAGACAGTCATTTTCAAGTCTTACCATAGATTTCCAAGACGATTAAAACTGTATCTAGGCATCTTAGGAACATTCAACGTTGTCATAGTAATCATCTAGGCTGTCAGTTTGGCATTGTGTTTAAGGTTTTTGTCCTGCTGAAAGGTGAATTTGTCTCCCAGTGCCTTTTGAAAGGTAGACTGAACCACTTTTTCCTCTTGCATTTGCCTGTGCTTGGCTCTAGTACATTTATATTTATCCTAAAACACTTGATGACAAGCATACCCATAACATGGTGCAGCCACGCTTGAAAGTATAAAGAGTGGTACTCAGTGATATGTTGTGTTGGATTTGCCCCAAAAATAACACTTGTGAATTTATTAGCCATTTTTTTGTTGCAATTTCACTTTAGTACCTTATTGCAAACCAAATGCATGCTTTGGAATATTTTTATTCTGTACGTGTTTCCTTCTTTCACTCTTTCATTTATGTTAGTATTGTGGAGTAAGTACAGTGTTGTTGATCCATCCTCAATTTTATCCTATCACAGCCATTAAACTATGTAACTGTTTTTCACCATTGGCATTATGGTGAAATCCCTGAGTGTTTTTTTTCCTCTCCAGAGTTATGAAAGCCGACTGTACCTTGATAATGACTGGGTGTCTTGATAGATTTTTTTATTTTTACCCATCTACCAACAGGTGCCCTTCTTTGCGAGAAATTTCAGCTTTTCATATCTTTTAATGTAGAAAAACAGAACTCCACATTTTGGGGTATTCTGTGTAGGCCAGTGACACAACAACTGAATGTAATCTATTTAAATGAGATATGTAAAATGTTGGACCAATGACACCAAAAGATTTCATGGAAATTGAATGTAATGGGCTTTATTACAGTGCAATTAATAAACAACCTTAAATTCACCCTCAATTGTTTCTTTGATTTAACACTCAACATAAACACTGACAGAATAACTTCTAAATAGATATGAACTGAAAATAGATATGATTGTTATTCTGGTAACTGCACAAAAGACGAAGATAAACAGTGACTAGTAGACGTTAACACCATTCTGCCATCATGTAGACTTACTTCACCAACTTCCTGTCTTGTATCAGACCACTGTCTTTCTAACTAACTGTGTCTTCTGTCCTCAGTCATCATTTCCTTTATATGGTCTTAATATGCCTTCAGTGAGCTAGTTGAACTCAGCAGTTCCTCTATACTGGAACCCATTAAAAAGATGCTCTGTGAACTCAACACTCAAAATAAATGGTCTAAAATAAAGAGTAGCCTGCATCATCGGGCGGCAGGGTAGCCTAGTGGTTAGAGCGTTGGACTAGTAACCGGAAGGTTGCGAGTTCAAACCCCCGAGCTGACAAGGTACAAATCTGTCGTTCTGCCCCTGAACAGGCAGTTAACCCACTGTTCCCAGGCCGTCATTGAAAATAAGAATTTGTTCTTAACTGACTTGCCTGGTTAAATAAAGGTAAAATAAATAAATAAAAAATATCAACACTATAGTAACAGTTAAACACTTTTCATCCCATCAAATTCTAAACTATGCAGATAATTAAAGAGCACACCATTATAAGTGTAACAAAAGTACCAATAGAAACAGATACACAATGACAATACTGTACATAAAAACACTTAATACCCATTGGAAAAATAATTAACAAGCACTTATTTTATTGACTTGTGCATAAAGCCCATCTAGGTTGTTAAGTGGTGGTAACTGGGCCCTACTACCGGTCACGTTGACTTCAGCGTACTCACTCTCCTGTCCCTGGACCCTGTCCTGGGCTGCAGCTGGGGTCTCTTTGGTCTGTAGTTTGGAGAAGTCTATGTCACCGTAGTGAATCTCTTCAGGCTGGTCTTCTGCAGGTTCCTCTGGTTCCTCTCCGGCTGTGGCCTGGTTAGTACACACTGTCCCAACCGGGGAGTTCTGTGGAGAGAACACAGAGAGAGGAACAGGTGTAAAGCTCTAAGCTCAGTAATGTGTAAAACTCTAAGGTCAGCAGGTTACACAACACATACTGAGGGGATGTCAATGAAAATGTCAATTCAACTGACAGGTGTAAAGACAGTAAACACTGTCAAAGTCCAACAGCCATTCTGTTATCATTCCATGTCATTACAGGATGTGGCATTGTTTTCGATGTGGTCATCTCCCCCTAAACTTGCTCTGAAATTATGTTAACCTCATGGCTTTAAATAGTTTCAGCATTAATTCAGTACTTCCTTAGATACACTTTGTTGGTGGTTTTAAAGTTGAGCCTTATTCCCACCTGTCCCTGTGGACTGTCTGTCCTTTCAAGTCCATCGTGGAGCCTCGAGTTTCTCCTCCTGGAAGACATTTAGAAAGGTATTCTGAATGCACTGAGAGGGTTTCCATATGCAAAAGCACAAACACAGCAGAAATAAAATTGTTTTGCGTTGATGCCAGGAATAGTTCTTACCATACAAAAAGACTGATCAGGCTGATAAGCAAAATGGCCCCCAGAGTTCCTGCTGCAACCCCAGAAACCAGGAACCAGAAACCAACCCCTGAGGTTTTTGACTCTTCTTGCCCTGAAAATACAGCACATATTATGGTCAATTCTCACAAAAAGATCTCTCAAGTACACTACATGACCAAAAGTATGTGGACACCTGCTCGTCAAACATCTCATTCCAAAATCATGGGCATTAATATGGAATATAGAATGTCAATGTATGCTGTAGCGTTAAGAATTCCCTTCACTGGAACTAAGGGGCCCAGCCCAAACCATGAAAAACAGCCCCAGACCATTATTCCTCATCCACCAAACTTTACAGTTGGCACTATGCATTGGGGCAGGTAGTGTTCTCCTGGAATCCGTCAAAACCCAGATTCGTACGCCGGACTGCCAGATGGTGAATCGTATATTCAACACGCCAGAGAACGGATTTCCACTTCTCCAGAGTCCAATGGCAGTGAGCTTAACACCACTGCAGCTGATTCTTGGCACTGCACATAGTGATCTTAGGCTTGCGTGCGGCTGTTCAGCCATGGAAACCCATTTCATGAAGCCCTCAACAAACAGTTCTTGTGCTGCCGTTGCTTCCAAAGGCAGTTTGGAACTCGGTAGTGAATGTTGCCATCCTACTGCCAATGTTTGTCTACAGAGATTGCATAGCTGTGTGCTCGATTTTAAACACATGTCAGCAAAACATCTGAGGATTTAATAGCTGAATCCACGTATTTGAAGGGGTGTCCACATACTTTTGAATATATATTGTATATCTAACCTACGATTGTGCCCTACGTGCCCATTTTACCTTTTATAGCCAGCTGCACTTCATTCGACTTCCCACAGCCGTGACTATTTCTTCCTTCACAGTAGTACAGTCCTCTATCACCAGCAGTCACATTGAGGAAGTAACTCTGTCCAGATGCAACCTGTGTTGTTTTACCCCCACTGATCTGGAACCAGGTGAAATTAGTCACAGGAGGGTTGGCTGTACTGCTGCAGGTCAGATTAACACAGCTGCCCACTGATACTGAATCAGCTGGACTGATGGAGGCCAATGTGTCCTTAGGAGAGACTGGGGGAGAGGGGTTCATTTAGAATGTATCTGGATATGGTATATTGAATAGTCTCATCAAAACCACTCTCTTACAATCATCAGTGAAACATGATAGAATGATCTATTCTACAGGAACCGGTTACTAAATCTTACATGAAACGTTAAGCATCATGTTATGTTCAGCTCTCTTGTTGCTTGTCCCTACTGGGTAGACTGAGGTACAAGTGATGTTCTTCTCATGATGAAGGTATGACGGAGTGAAGGTCACCGTGGAGAGAACTGAATTGGTTCGGTCTGGATTCTCCTGCAGTTGGTTCTCAGGTGTGAACTGTGTTGGGAGAGTCCATGTCAGCTCAGGGGGGTGTTCAGGACAGGGAGCGACAGCAGAGCAGTTCAAGCTTACAGGGGTCCCTTCCTTCACCTCACCTGAGACAGTAATGATGGGACTGGAAGGCAAATCTGTAATACATTGTAGATAAATATATTTTACACTAACAGTTAAACTGTCCACTTGTTCAACTCTTATCTTTGATGCAAGGAATCTAAACTGGAAAAAAATGGTTGGTTTTAAAGATAAATTGTCTCTTACCACTGACAACTATATTAACAGACTCATCAGGATCTGTTGCAAGGTATGGTTGACTCTCAATCCTGAAGAAGTATATATCAGAGTAACTGGTGGTTACATTGAAGAAGACTGTGGTGCAGTTCTTCTGGGACATGTTTCCAGTTATCTCCCCTTGATATCTGTTGACCGTCTTACTACTGTTAAATATCACATTGTCCAGACGCCCACCAAAGTTTGAGTTTTCTTTAATCCACACTCCAGAGGTTAGTATTGTGCTGTTATATTCATTCTTTTTTTGTTCAGGAACATCAAATGAACATGGGATTTGCACACAGGAGCCCGTCAGTACATCCAGTCTATCTGGCATTGTGGTGATCAAATCTCTTCGACCAAAGCAGGCCAGAACACCTGCAACATAAAGGACAACATCAGGGAGGTAATATGATCTTTTCAGTACAGTCACTCTCTCTGCAGCAAAAAATATGAACTAATTTCAATGTACAGGTGATTCCTGATGTCACGACTCCATGCCCTAAACTGGATCATGAACATATCTGGAGCACAATGTTTGAATCCAGACTATTAAACTCTGCTTTTCTATACATTGAGACAGATGGGAATACAGCTCATAGTATGAAACATCATCCCTTGTACTTTCATAACTAGTTGTCGTTGTGTGTAAGACTCACCTGATATAAAGAGGACAATGAGAAAAAACATGTTCTCAGGACAAGCCATGTGAGAACTCACACACTACTGATCACCTGAAACAGTACAAACATACACACATTTAGTAACTCAACACACTGCCCCTCCTTACCTTCAGGCTCAAACCCAACACCCGAGCACTCCATTCTCCCACCCCTACAGGAGGGCAGCTCCCGCTCAGGCTGTCCAAGCTCTTTTCTGTCCTGGCACCCCAATGCTGGAACCAGCTTCCCCCTGAAGCTACCTGCCCATCTTGCGAAAACATCAGAAACCCTGCCCTTCAGGGCATTTTAAATAATCCCACAGCACCCCCCCCCCCCCCCCCCCCCTCCCCCCTTTCACAGCCTGACCTCAAAAGGCCATTTGTGAACTAACATCCGCACTTGACACCCCCCTCCCCCACACACACACACTAGCACTGACTTTGCTGATACCTGCTTGAGTGTACTTACTATGAATGTAATGCGGTTGTCTCACCTGACTATCATAAGATGAATGCACCAACTGTATGTCGTTCTGGATAAGAGTGTCTCTGCTAAATTACTCAAATGTATTACATTGAACCTTAATGCGTACAGTGCATTCGGAAATGATTCAGACCTCTTGACTTTTCTCCCCTCGTTGTTATGTTGTTTAAAATGGATGAAATTGTTGTCGCCCTTCAATCTACACACAATACCCCATAATAACAAAAACAATTTTTTAGAAATGATTTGTCATTATGAAGTATTGTGTGTGGATTGATAAGGAAAAATGATTTTATGCATTTTACAATAAGACTAAAGTAACAAAATGTGGAAAAAGGAAAGGGGTCTGAATACTTTCTGAATGCAGTGTATGGCTTTCAGTTGTGAAGCTATAACATGAACCAACAACAGCAGCATTTCAAATCATTACCAGTCATAACAGTTCAGTGAGTCTTAACATTAAATTGAAAAGATAGTGAAGAAGTCGACACTTGCCTTACGATCTTGAAAAGCGATCACAGAAAAGAAGATGATATCACACCCATAGTGAGTTCTGACAAACTGAAGTGTTACAATTCAAGTTGGACAATGGTATGTGATGTACTTCCTATTCCTTATAAGTGAACAAAATTATTTGCATTTTCAAAAGCAAGAAGTATAATTTTCTACTAATTATATACAGTCAAAAGTTTAGACACACCTACTCAAGGGTTCTCTCTTTTACTATTGTCTACATTGTAGAATAGTGAAAACATCAAAATGATGAAATAACACATATGGAATCATGTAGTAACCAAAAGTGTTAAACAAATCAAAATATATGTTATATTTGAGATTCTTCAAATTAGCCACCCTTTGCCTTGATGACAGCCTTGCATACTCTTGGTATTCTCTCAACCAGCTTCATGAGGTAGTCACCTGGAATGAATTTCAATTAACAGGTGTGCCTTGTTAAAAGTTAATTTGTGGAATTTCTTTCCTTCTTAATGCGTTTCAGCCAATCTGTTGTGTTGTGACAAGGTAGGGATGGTATACAGAAGATGGTCTTTCACCAAATAGGGCTAAGCCCATCATTTTATTTTCTTCCAATTTTAAATTGAACCTTTATTTAACTTGGCAAGTCAGTTAAGAACAAACTATTATTTACAATGACTGCCTACCCCGGCCAAAGCTGGGCCAATTGTGCGCCGCCATATGAGACTCCCAATCACGGCCGGACGTAAAACAGCCTGGAATCAAACCAGGGACTGTAGTGACGCCTCTTGCACTGAGATGCATTTATTATTATTTCTTGCTTCACAGAAGTACAGTCCTCCATCAACAGTCACATTGAGGGTGTAACTCTGTCCAGATGCTACCTGTATTGGTTTATTACCACAGATCCGGAACCAGATGAAGGTTGTCACAGGAGGGTTGGCTGTACTGCTGCAGGTCAGATTAACACAGCTGCCCACTAATACTGGATCAGCTGGACTGATGGAGGCCGAGGTGTCCTTAGGAGAGACTGAGGGAGAGGGGTTAATTTAGAATGTATCTGGATATGGTATATTGAATAGTCTCATCAAAACCACTCTATTACAATCATCAGTGAAAACATGATAGAATGATCTATTCTTCAGGAACCGGTTACTAAATCTTACATGAAACGTTAAGCATCATGTTATGTTCAGCTGTCTTGTTGCTTGTCCCTACTGGGTAGACTGCAGTACAAGTGATGTTCTTCTCATGATGAAGGTATGATGGAGTGAAGATCACCGTGGAGAGAACTGATTTGGTTTGGTCTGAATTCTCCTGCAGTTGGTTCTCAGGTGTGAACTGTGTTGGGAGAGTCCATGTCAGCTCAGGGGGGTGTTCGGGACAGGGAGTGACAGCAGAGCAGTTCAAACTGACAGGGGTCCCTTCCTTCACCTCACTGAGACAGTAATGATGGGACTGGAAGGCAAATCTGTAATACATTGTAGATAAATATATTTTACACTAACAGTTAAACTGTCCACACTGACAAATCTCGTTGACCAAAGCGGGCCAAAACACCTGTAATATAAAGGACAACATCAGGGATGTTCTGATGTTTTTTCAATTCAGTCCAATGATATGTATTAACCCTAGATGACTGACAGGGGCCGCTGTTTGGAAGCCACTGCACAGCCATCTTGTTACTCCTCCTCCAGTGTAAAACAGGTGTTGGAAGCTATAGAAATGCATTTATTAATGTCTATATTAGTTTTAGACTAGTATATTCTATTACAGACACCTTAATGCAGACTTTTAAATTATATTTTGTGACCTGCAACACTTCCTTCAGTAGAGAGACCCTACCGTTTCTCCAGCCAATGATTGCATCTTGTAACTCATTAAAATGGTATTATCCAATAGCTGCTTCATCTTTGAGTCAGAGTTTTTCCTTTTTCCTATTTTCCTTTGCCCCCAACTATGAGAAAATGTATGTGGAACAATTTGAGGAACCACTCACAAAACAGAGACACCCCCTACTTTCTAAAATCCCCCTATGGAAGAGATACATAGACGATGGCTTTTTGCTCTGGGAAGGAAGTCAGCAGGAACAAAATTAATTCCAAACTCTGCTAAACGAGGGCTCTGAATATCTTAAATTCACCATGCAGACTGATTAGAGAAAAATAACTACCTGGACTTATGGATCATCAACGAGAATGATGCATAACATACAGACTTGTACACAAAGTCAACAGACCTCAATACCCTGCTACGTGGGGATAGTATGCATCCCCTTCCCCTCAGGAATGGTCTACCATACAGCCAGTTATGCAGGGTTAAACAAATCTGTGGCCAACAGTCAGATTTTGACAGCAATGCTAAGAAAATGAAAAATAAATTTAAATTCTGAGGCTACATGGAAAAAATGATTGATGCTGCAACAATGAAAATATCTCAAAAACCACGAGAAGAATTGCTAAAAACTAAACCAAAGAATAAAAACAAATCTTTTGCACTAAGTACACCAAGTGTTCAGAGAAAATGAAAGCAATCCTGAAGAAGCACTGGCATATTCTGCAGTCAGACTATAGAATGATAAACCTCTTCAAGGACCAACCCACTGGTGGTCTATAAGCATGGTCACATTATTGTGGATAGCTTAGTGAGATCTGACCTGCCCCCTGAGCCCACTCAGACAGTCTTGACACACAATCCAAATTGGAAATACCAATGTGGCTCATGCTCACAGTGCAATAGCACTACAAAAACATCATTCTTCAGACACCCACATACAGGTGGAAACATCCCTGTTAGGGGTATCATCTCTTGCAAGATAAAGGGAGTAATCTGTCTCATCACATGTTCATGTGGAAAAACATACGTAGGACAACCGAAAAGACAATTAAAACAATGCATAGCTGACCACTGTAACGTGTGTCGTCGTCTGATGAGGAGGAATCGGACCAAAGAGCAGCGTGGTAAGAGTTCATGACCTTTATTTATCTGAACACTGAAACAAAAAGACCAAAGTGCAAACTGAAACAGTCCTGTCAGGTGCAGAAAACACTAAACAGAAAACAACTACCCACAAAACATAGGTGGGAAAAAGCTACCTAAGTATGGTTCCCAATCAGAGACAACGATAGTCAGCTGTCCCTAATTGAGAACCATACCCGGCCAAAACAAAGAAATACAAAACATAGAGAAAGGAACATAGAATGCCCACCCAAATCACACCCCGACAAAACCAAAATAGAGACATAAAAAGCTCTCTAAGGTCAGTGCGTGACAACCACCGCAGCTCAATCAGGTGTAATAACCCTGACTATCCAGTAGCAGCTCACTTTGTTGAAGCTAACCATCCCATCTCCTCACTCAAAAACACACGCATATACACACACATTGAGCATGTTGGCCTACCAAGGAGAGGAGGTATTTAAAACATTGACCCCTACTGTCTTAATATTGACTTTGATCTCAGGCCCTTCTTATGAACTATTAGTTTGATGAAGTCTTTTAAATGAATGTATTCTTTCTACAGTTTATCTTATTCTAATTTTAATGATAACAATAGGCTATTATATTCAATATGATCAACTATTGTCTTTTAACAGTTTCACTCAATTCACTCTAATTAACCTCATAATTATGACACACCCCTCACTATTGTTATTGGTTGCACTAATTGCACTGTTTGTCTACATAACCTGGTTCAAGTATTCATGACTTTACCCTGAAGAAGGAACAGTGATACCGGAACGTTGGTGTTTTATCCAATAAATGACTGGGAGTTTATATATATATATATAGAGTGTTCAACTCTCTTTGTTTTTATAGCTTACAGTGTATTCACCGTTAGTCAGCACCTCTACACTAAGTCATTTTCTCTGGGTGTGCTCCAGATAATGCTTTTTATATCACCTGAACATAACAAATTAAATAATAAACATGTGAAGATATTAAAGTATTTTATTTATAGAGTACTAACTTTACTGTCCCTTCTACAACAAAATACTGAAATACATGTAATATAGTCCATGAAACATTTGATTTAAATACTGTATAATTCCATTAATTATCATAGAGGACTGCTTCTTCTGGGGAGTACCATATATAGAGACCGGTGGTTTCATAGTCTCTCATTGGCCGTTATATAGCATTAGAGATCCAGGGTTTATACACATCATTGGTACAGTCTCTCCCAATAACATTAATATGAATTTATTTCAATGTACAGGTGATTTTTCAATTGGTTGGTGTGTTGTCAAGGAGTGAGGTGACGTGTGTTTGTGAGCAGATGACCACTAGTTTGAGCCCGGTATGGGGACAGGGACAGTGGTGGAAGGTATACTGTTAACCAAACACTGACGTCGGTTTCACATGAACATACAATGACATGAAAAGGTTTTCCCCCTTTCTGGTTCTCTATTTTGCTTCTTTTTTACTGTTATCAGATCTTCATCCAAAACCTAATATTAGATAAAGGGAACTTGAGTTTACAAATAACAAAAAAAACAGTTATAGTTATTTAATATATTTCATTAACAAAGTTATGCAACACCCACGCCCCTGTGTGGAAAAGTAATTCCCACCTTATACTCAATAACTGGTTATGTCACCATTCCAAAACACACAATCAGGAATACATTAAAATGTATTTAATGTACCAAATGTAAAGTTTTGGAATGGCCTAGTCAAAGTACAGAACTAATCCCAAATGAGACATTGTGACAGTTCATGCTTGAAAACCCACAAATGTCGCTTAGTTATAGCAGTTCTACATGGGAGATTGGGACAAAATTCCTCCACAGCAACATGAGAGACTGATCAACAACTACAGGAAATGTATAGTTGGTTTTCATTTCAGCTGAAGGAGGCACAACCAGTTATTGAGTATAAGGGAGCAATTACTTTTCACACAGGGGCATTGGGTGTTGCATAACTTTGTTTAAGAAATGAATGAAATAAGTATGTAAATGTTGTGTTATTTGTTCACTCAGTTTCCATTTATCTAATATCAGCTTTTGATTGAATAACTGAAAACATTCAGTATCAAAAATATGCAAAATACATTTTCACAGGACTGTTTGAATCCAGACTGTTAAAATACACTAATCAGGAAGGAACTGTATACTTTTCTACACAATTAAAAAGCCAGTATATCACATCTCCCATAAAATATCATGAATTGTGGTTATTCCTTTATGTCTGATTCATAACTAATTGTTGTTGAGTGGAAGACTCACCTGACAGAAAGAGGCCAATGAGAAAAAACATGTTCTCACAACAAGCCATGTGAGAACTCACACAACACTGATCACCTGAAACAGGTCAAACATTCACTTCCTGGTAGAGTAGGTCACATGACACATATTGTATCACATTGAAACTTTAGTCCATAGTCACATAGGTTCTTCAGTTGTGAAGCTAATACATGAACTAACAGCCGCACATTAAACATTTTGAATCTCATTACTAAAATATAAAGATAAGATGTGAAGTTGTTGACACTTGCCTTACAACAGTAAGAAGAAATTCATGTGGCACATCTCACATCTCAGCAGTGACGTACTTCCTAATAAGTGCATTTATATGACAGGATGTTGAATAGTCTATGTGCTGGGTGTCAACATCAGTTGTGAAAACATGGTATGCTAATTTAAGCATTTAGAACATTGTAATTTTCTAATGAACATTCTACTCCAGAACAATTAGTCTCAGTTACTTGAAACATTGCAGAGTTGGCCTGATCCATGTTTCACCAGCTTCAAATGAAATGGACCCCAGCTGCCCACTGACTGATTCTAAACACAAAGTGTGTGTTAGCCACTGACTCAACAGCATTATATGGCCTATACATTTCATTACTGCCAGAAATGAAACACTTATACACAATATATTTTTCATTGTGGGATAATAATATTCATTGCAGTTAATGTATGTGTGGTGGGTAAATAACCCTTTTAGGGGAAGGGGACCCCTTTACAGCATTTTGTTACAGGTCCCTAAGTAGTCAAGTTCGCCCTTGATACAACAATGGAAACGTGCTGCAATACAACCATCTGCCTCTCCTCTATCTCACAGGCTTGAATGGGAATTTGTGTGAGATTATTTTTTTTATGTAGCTAAATCATAAACCAAAATCCATCAAACTTGATAAGTTAAATTTGAGTTCAGTAAAAGATACCCGGTTCTGACATTATCTTTCAGCATGAAAAACAGACTTTGCCAGAAACAGAGTAACTGTAATTGTAGCTGATGGATTATCACACACTTCTACATTTCTCCTGCACCCACTTCCTCTTTCATTACATCACTTCTATCTGCCAGGAAGAGCATGGTGGGCTAGGAGACACAGGAGGGAGCCATCAACCTTCAGGGCAAGGTGTACCTCCCCGACGGTCATGTCTAGATGGGATACAGCTTTTGTCAAATTGAGGTTCTTAAGTTGATTTTATGTTTTAGTTTAGCTAACCCTAACCCTTTTTCTTACCTTAATCTAATTATCCTAACCTGCTACGTTAATTCTCCCAACCTGCTGCACAAGTTCTCCTACATTTGCTAGGAAAAGTTCATTTTGACAAAAAGCTGTATCCCTTCTACACAAAACCCTCTTGGACTTGCCCAAGGCCTTCTGGGAGAAGGAGTCTCAGGAGCTGAGGACGTACTTTACCCAGCAGGTGGGTTTTTATTACAGTGCAATTAATGAACAACCTCAAATGCAGCCTCATTTGTGTCTCTTGAACAACCCTAAAAATAAAACAACATAATAACTCCCAACAATACACACATGAACATAGACATGTAATGGGGATATTTAAGATGAATAAAGTTCAGATTCAGTTTAGAGTGATTCATATCATGTTCAACATATTCATATATTTGACCTTTCTGTTACATGATTTCCAGTGTGCTGTTTGTAACACTTGGGTTGATGGTCACTACACTCAATGCTGTATGTTGTGGATTAAACTCATAACTGATTATAGTGATTGATGCCAGACTGGAGGAAGGATATACTGATTATTGTTGTATTCTGTTAAACACTGATTCTGTAGTAGTTAAAAAAGCCACTGCCTTTTGTTTTGACTTTAAAAAAGCCACTGCCTTTTGTTTTGACTGTCTACAGAACATGTGTTGGTCTGATTAGGAAATAAAGGGACTGTCTCCAAGAGGCTGGTGTTTACAGAACATGTGTTGGTCTGATTAGGAAATAAAGGGACTGTCTCCAAGAGGCTGGTGTTTACAGAACATGTGTTGGTCTGATTAGGAAATAAAGGGACTGTCTCCAAGAGGCTGGTGTTTACAGAACATGTGTTGGTCTGATTAGGAAATAAAGGGACTGTCTCCAAGGCTGGTGTTTACAGAACATGTGCTGGTCTGGTTAGGAAATAAAGGGACTGTCTCCAAGAGGCTGGTGTTTACAGAACATTTGTTGGTCTGATTAGGAAATAAAGGGACTGTCTCCAAGAGGCCAGTAAGACATTGTCTCTGCTTCTATGATGGATGTTGACTACCTGTTGCAATTTGTATTAAACCTGATTGATTCATGATTGACTTTATCAATGATATCTCTTCTCTTTTGTTCACAGACGCACAAATATCATACCCCCAAGACATGCTAACCTCTCACCTCTGCAATGACGGGGAGGTTAGCAATTTGGGGGGTTGGGGGGTATAATGTTTCTCACTCATAATTATTCACTATTCATCCAGGACTATACGTAATCATGGTAGCATCCACATGAATGTGTTTAGAAACATATTATATTCTTAATTACAATAAAAGTGACTGCAAAATGACACAATACATCTGTATAACCTTTTGAGGATCTGAGGACCCAGTCCAAATCTTTTCAGTCTCCTAAGGGGGTATAGGTGTTTTTGTGCCCTCTTCACGACTGTCTTGGTGTGTTTGGACAATGATAGTTTGCTGGTGATGTGGACACCAAGGAGGTTGAAGCTCTCAACCTGCTCCACTACAGCCACATCAATGAGAATGGGGGCGTGCTCAGCCCTCCATTTCCTGTAGTCCACGATCATCTCTTCCATTGCCTTGATCACTTTGAGAAAGGTTGTTATCCTGGCACCACCCTGCCAGGTCTCTGACCTCCTCCCTATAGGCTGTCTCATTTTTGTTGGTGATCAGGCCTACCACTGTTGTCTCGTCTGCAAAGCTAATGATGGTGTTGGAGTCGTGCTTGGCCACACGGTTATGGGTGAACAGGAAGTACAGGAGCGGACTAAGCACACACCCTTGAAGGACCCCCGTGTTGAGTATCAGAGAGGCAGATGTGTTGTTTCCTACACTTAACACCTGGGGTGCGGCCCATCAAGAAGTCCAGGATCCAGTTGCAGAGGGACCAATAAGACCAAAAGATGTCATGGAAATTAAATGTAAAGGTTTTTATTGCAGGGCAATTAATCAACAACCTTAAATTCAGCCTCAATTGATTCTGTTGTTTAACACTCAACATAAAAACTGAAACTATAAATTCTAAATAGATATAAACTGAAAATAGATAAAATTGTTATTCTGGCAACTGCACAAAAGATGAAGATAAACAGTGACTAGTAGATGTTAACACCATTCTGCCATCTTGTCGACTTACTGCACCAACTTCCTGTCTTGTATCAGACCACTGTCTCTCCAACTAACTGTGTCTTCTCTCCTCAGTCATCATTTACTTTATATGGTCTTAAACAGCCTTCAGTGAGCTAGTTGAACTCAGCAGTTCCTCTATACTGGAACCCATTACACAGATGCTCTGTGAACTCAACACTCAAAATAAATGGGCAAAAATAAAGAGTAGCCTGCATCATCATATCAACACTATAGTAACAGTTAAACACTTTTCATCCCAGCAAATTCTACAAATATGCAGATAATCAAAGAGTACACAATTATAAATGTAACAAAAGTACCAATAGAAAACAGATACACAATGACAATACTGTACATAAAAACACTTACTACCCATTGGAAAAATAATTAACATGCATTTATTTTATTCACTTGTGCATAAAGCCCATCTAGGTTGTTAAGTGGTGGTAACTGGGCCCTACTCCCGGTCATATTGACTTCAGCGTACTCACTCTCCTGTCCCTGGACCCTGTCCTGGGCTGCAGCTGGGGTCTCTTTGGTCTGTAGTTTGGAGAAGTCTATGTCACCGTATTGGATCTCTTCAGGCTGGTCTTCTGCAGGTTCCTCTGGTTCCTCTCCGGCTGTGGCCTGGTTAGTACACACTGTCCCAACCGGGGAGTTCTGTGGAGAGAACACAGAGAGAGGAACAGGTGTAAAGCTCTAAGCTCAGTAATGTGTAAAACTCTAAGGTCAGCAGGTTACACAACACATACTGAGGGGATGTCAATGAAAATGTCAATTCAACTGACAGGTGTAAAGACAGTAAACACTGTCAAAGTCCAACAGCCATTCTGTTATCATTCCATGTCATTACAGGATGTGGCATTGTTTTCGATGTGGTCATCTCCCCCTAAACTTGCTCTGAAATTATGTTAACCTCATGGCTTTAAATAGTTTCAGCATTAATTCAGTACTTCCTTAGATACACTTTGTTGGTGGTTTTAAAGTTAAGCCTTATTCCCACCTGTCCCTGTGGACTGTCTGTCCTTTCAAGTCCATCGTGGAGCCTCGAGTTTCTCCTCCTGGAAGACATTTAGAAAGGTATTCTGAATGCACTGAGAGGGTTTCCATATGCAAAAGCACAAACACAGCAGAAATAAAAAAAAATGCGTTGATGCCAGGAATAGTTCTTACCATACAAAAAGACTGATCAGGCTGATAAGCAAAATGGCCCCCAGAGTTCCTGCTGCAACCCCAACACCATTGGGTTTTTTGGCTCTTTTTGCCCTAAAAATACAGCACATATTATGGTCAATTCTCACAAAAAGATCTCTCAAGTACACTACATGACCAAAAGTATGTGGACACCTGCTCGTCGAACATCTCATTCCAAAATCATGGGCATTAATATGGAATATAGAATGTCATTGTATGCTGTAGCGTTAAGAATTCCCTTCACTGGAACTAAGGGGCCCAGCCCAAACCATGAAAAACAGCCCCAGACCATTATTCCTCATCCACCAAACTTTACAGTTGGCACTATGCATTGGGGCAGGTAATGTTCTCCTGGAATCTGTCAAAACCCAGATTCGTCCGCCGGACTGCCAGATGTTGAATCGTATTTTCAACACGCCAGAGAACGGATTTCCACTTCTCCAGAGTCCAATGGCAGTGAGCTTCACACCACTGCAGCTGATTCTTGGAACTGTGCATAGTGATCTTAGGCTTGTGTGCGGCTGTTCGGCCATGGAAACCCATTTCATGAACCCCTCAAAAAACAGTTATTGTGCTGCCGTTGCTTCCAAAGGCAGTTTGGAACTCGGTAGTGAATGTTGCAGTCCTACTGCCAATGTTTGTCTACAGAGATTGCATGGCTGTGTGCTCGATTTTAAACACGTTAGCAAAACATGTGAGGATTTAATAGCTGAATCCACACATTTGAAGGGGTGTCCACATACTTTTGAATATATATTGTATATCTAACCTACGATTGTGCCCTACGTGCCCATTTTACCTTTTATAGCCAGCTGCACTTCATTCGACTTCCCACAGCCGTGACTATTTCTTGCTTCACAGTAGTACAGTTCTCCATTACCAGATGTCACATTGAGGGTGTAACTCTGTCCAGATGCTACCTGTGTTCGTTTACCCCCACTGATCTTGAACCAGGTGAAGTTTGTCACAGGAGGGTTGGCTGTACTGCTGCAGGTCAGATTAACACAGCTGCCCACTGATGCTGAATCAGCTGGACTGATGGAGGCCAAGGTGTCCTTAGGAGAGACTGGGGGAGAGGGGTTCATTTAGAATGTATCTGGATATGGTATATTGAATAGTCTCATCAAATCCACTCTATTACAATCATCAGTGAAAACATGATAGAATGATCTATTCTTCAGGAACCGGTGACTAAATCTTACATGAAACGTTAAGCATCATGGTATGTTCCGCTCTCTTGTTGCTTGCCTCTACTGGGTAGACTGCAGTACAAGTGATGTTCTTCTCATGATGAAGATATGACGGAGTGAAGGTCACCGTGGAGAGAACTGATTTGGTTTGGTCTGAATTCTCCTGCAGTTGGTTCTCAGGTGTGAACTGTGTTGGGAGAGTCCATGTCAGCTCAGGGGGGTGTTCGGGACAGGGAGCGACAGCAGAGCAGTTTAAACTGACAGGGGTCCCTTCCTTCACCTCACCTGAGACAGTAATGATGGGACTGGAAGGCAAATCTGTAATACATTGCAGATAAATATATTTTACACTAACAGTTAAACTGTCCACTTGTTCTACTCTTATCTTTGATGAAAGGAATCTAAACTGGAAAAAAAATGTTGGTTTTAAAGATAAATTGTCTCTTACCACTGACAACTATATTAACAGACTTATCAGGATCTGTTGCAAGGAATGGTCCATTCTCAATCCTGAGGTAGTATTTATCAGAGTAACTGGTGGTTACATTGAAGAAGACTGTGGTGCAGTTCTTCTGTGACATGTTTCCAGTTATCTCCCCTTGATATCTGTTGACCGTCTCACTACTGTTAAATATCACTCTGTCCGGACGCCCACCAAAGTATGGGTTTCCTTTAATCCACACTCCAGAGGGTAGTATTGTGCTGTTAAATGTTTTCTGTGGGTCATCAATATCAAATGAACATGGGATTTGCACACAGGAGCCAGTCAGTACATCCAGTCTATCTGGCATTGTGGCGATCAAATTTCGTTCACCAAAACAGGCCAAAACACCTGCAACATAAAGGACAACATCAGGGAGGTTCTGATGTATTTTCAGTTCAGTCCAATGATGTGTACTAATCCTAGATGACTGACAGGGGCCTCTGTTTGGAGGCAACTGCACAGCCATCTTGTTACTCCTCCTTCAGTGTAAAACAGATGTTGGAAGCTATAGAAATGCATGTATTAATGTCTATATTCGTTTTAGACAAGTATTTTCTATTACAGACACCTTAATGCAGACTTTTAAATTATATTTTTTGACCTGCAACACTTCCTTCAGTAGAGTGACCCTGCCGTTTCTCCAGACAATGATTGCATCTTGAAACTCACTAAATTGGTATTATCCAATAGCTGCTTCATCTTTGAGTCAGAGTTTTATCTTTTTCCTATTTTCCTTTGCCCCCAACTATGTGAACCTGTGTGTGGAACAATTTGAGGAACCACTTACAAAACAGAGACACACTCCCTACTTTCTAAAATCCTCTCATGGAAGAGATACATAGATGATGTCTTTGTGCTCTGGGAAGGAAGTCAGCAGGAACTAAATTAATTCCAAACTCTGCTAAACGAGAGCTCTGAATATCTCAAATTCACCATGCAGACTGTTGAGAGAAATATAAACTACCTGGACTTATGGATCATCAAAGAGAATGATGCATTAAATACAGACTTGTACACAAAGCACAACAGACCTCAATACCCTGATACGTGGGGATAGTATGCATCCCCTTCCCCTCAGGAATGGTCTACCATAAAGCCAGTTATGCAGGGTTAAATTAATCTGTGGCCAACATTCAGATTTTGACAGCAATGCTAAGAAAATGACAAATAATTTCAAAATCAGAGGCTACATGGAAAAAATTATTGATGCTGCAACGATGAAAATATCTCAAAAACTACGAGAAGAATTGCTAAAAAGTAAACCAAAGAAGAAAATCATTTGCACTAAGTACACCAAGTGTTCAGAGAAAATGAAAGCAATCCTGAAGAAGCACTGGTATATTCTGCAATCAGACACAACAATTGCACACCTCAAGGACCAACCCACTGGTGGTCTATAAGCGTGGTCTCAATATTGAGGATAGTTTAGTGAATCTGACCTTCCCCATGAGCCCACTCAGACACTCTTGACACCCATTCCAAATAGGAACTACAAATGTGGCTCATGCTCACAGTGCAATAGCATTACAAAAACATCCTTCTTCAGACACCCACATACAGGTGGAAACATCCCTGTTAGGGGTATCATCTCTTGCAAGATAAAGGGAGTAATCTGTCTCATCACATGTTCATGTGGAAAAGCCTACGTAGGACAACCGAAAAGACAATTAAAACAATGCATAGCTGACCACTGTAACGTGTGTCGTCGTCTGATGAGGAGGAATCGGACCAAAGTGCAGCGTGGTAAGAGTTCATGACCTTTATTTAACTGAACACTGACACAAAAAGACCAAAGTGCAAACTGAAACAGTCCTGTCAGGTGCAGAAAACACTAAACAGAAAACAACTACCCACAAAACATAGGTGGGAAAAAGCTACCTAAGTATGGTTCCCAATCAGAGACAACGATAGTCAGCTGTCCCTGATTAAGAACCATACCCGGCCAAAACAAAGAAATACAAAACATAGAGAAAGGAACATAGAATGCCCACCCAAATCACACCCTGACAAAACCAAAATAGAGACATAAAAAGCTCTCTAAGGTCAGGGTGTGACAACCACCACAGCTCAATCAGGTGTAATAACACTGACTATCCAGTAGCAGCTCACTTTGTTGAAGCTAACCATCCCATCTCCTCACTCAAAAACACACACATATACACACACATTGAGCATGTTGGCCTACCAAGGAGAGGAGGTATTTAAAACATTGACCCCTACTGTCTTAATATTGACTTTGATCTCAGGCCCTTCTTATGAACCATTAGTTTGATGTCGGTTTAACATGAACATACAGGGACAGTGGTGGAAGTTCTACTGTTAACTGCACACTGATGTCGGTTTAACATGAACATACAGGGACAGTGGTGGAAGTTATACTGTTAACTGCACACTGATGTCGGTTTAACATGAACATACAGGGACAGTGGTGGAAGCTATACTGTTAACTGCCCACTGATGTCGGTTTCACATGAACATACAGGGACAGTGGTGGAAGTTATACTGTTAACAGCCCACTGATGTCGGTTTCACATGAACATACAGGGACAGTGGTGGAAGCTATACTGTTAACTGCACACTGATGTCGGTTTAACATGAACATACAGGGACAGTGGTGGAAGTTATACTGTTAACTGCACACTGATGTCGGTTTAACATGAACATACAGGGACAGTGGTGGAAGTTATACTGTTAACTGCACACTGATGTCGGTTTAACATGAACATACAGGGACAGTGGTGGAAGATATACTGTTAACTGCACACTGATGTCGGTTTAACATGAACATACAGGGACATGAATAAGTATTTCCCCCTTTATGGTTCTCTATTTTTGCTTCAACCAATCTTCAACCAAAACCTAATATTAGATAAAGGGAACTTGAGTTTATAAACTTCTTTTATAGTTATTTATTTTCTTTCATTAACAAAGTTATGCAACACCCAATACCCCTGTGTGAAAAAGTAATTGCCCCCTTACTCTCAATAACTGGTTGTGCCACCATTCCAAAACACACAATCAAGTATACATGAAAAGGGATTAAAAGCAACTAATTTAAAGTTTTGGAAGGGCCTACTCAATGTCCAGACCTAATCCCAAATGAGACATTGTGACAGTTCATGCTTGAAAACCCACAAATGTCACTGAGTTAAATCAGTTCTGCACGGGAGAGTGGGACAACATTCCTCCACAGCAACATGAGAGACTGATCAACAACTACAGGAAATGTATAGTTGGTTTTCATTTCAGCTGAAGGAGGCACAACCAGTTATTTAGTATAAGGGAGCAATTACTTTTCACACAGGGGCATTGGGTGTTGCATAACTTTGTTTAAGAAATAAATGAAATAAGTATGTAAATGTTGTGTTATTTGTTCACTCAGTTTCCATTTATCTAATATCATCTTTTGATTGAATATCTGATAATGTTCAGTATCAAAAATATGCAAAAACTTTTTCACAGCAGTTTAAATCCAGACTATTAAATACACTAATCAGGAATTAACTGTACACTTTTCTACACAATTAAAAAGCTGGAATATAGCACATCCCATAAAATATAATGACTTGTGGTTATTCCTTTATGTCTGATTCATAACTAGTTGTTGTTGTGTGGAAGACTCACCTGACATAAAGAGGCCAATGAGAAAAAACATGTTCTCAGAACAAGCCATGTGAGAACTCACACACCACTGATCACCTGAAACAGTACAAACATACACTTACTGGTGGAGTAACTTAACTCACACAACACATTAAACCATCCCCATATCAAATACACAATGTCCTTCAGTTGTAAAGCTAATACATGAACAAACAGCAGTACATTAGAACATATTGAATCTCATTACTCAGAATTAATCTCCTTTAATTTATTTTGAACATTAAAATGAACAGAAAATATAGTGAAGAAGTCGATACTTGCCTTAGACGGTAACGTAAACTGTCTACAGCAGAAACTGTTACACACATAGTGAGGTCTGACAAACTAAAGTGATGAAATTCATGTGGCATATCTCACATCTCAACAGTGAAATACTTCCTAATATGTGTATGAGAAATCATTTTAAAGGAATACTACTGTATTTAATGTCCCTTTCTCGGGGTAGGACAGGTCAGCAGCATTTTGAAACGGGCCCCTGAATCACTAAGTCTGCCCCCAATAAATTGCTAAAATAAACTTTTGGCAGCAAAACCATATCCCTCTCCTGTATCTCCCGTATCTCCCGTATCTCCCGTATCTCCTGTATCTCCCTCTCCCGTATCTCCCGTATCTCCTGTATCTCCCTCTCCCGTATCTCCCGTATCTCCCGTATCTCCCGTATCTCCCGTATCTCCCTCTCCCATATCTCCCAGGCTTGAATGGGAATATCTGTGGGATTTTAAAAAATCTAGTAAAATTATGAACCCAAATCCACGATTAATTAATTAAAATATAAAAAAGAAAAGTTAAATTAGAGTTTGATACAAAACATATGGTTGTCACATTATGTTTCAACATGAAAAACAGACTTGGTATGACACAGAGTAACTGTAATTGTATCTGAGTGATTCTCACACACCACTCAACTTCTCCGACACCAACTTCCTCTTTGAAGTCTATTTGCAAAGAGGAGCCTGGTGGGCTGGATGCCACAGAGACACTCTTTTCACTCCACTTTGAAACGGAATGGACTTTTTTGTAGCAGTTTATTAGAATTTATGTAGCAGGTTAGGATTAACACAGCATGCTAGTAGCCTGAGGTTAAGGCCAGGTAAAATAGTCAGGTTTAGTGAAAATGCTCTCCTATCCAGGGTTGGATGACCGCATTTGGGACCCTGAGCTTACTTTTCTGCTTTTAAACACATTTTGCAATGAGGCTGAGACAAAATTTGCAGTTTTAAAGCTAATTCCTTGATATTCAACACATTTTGCCATGAGGTCGATAGGAAAGGTTTCAGTTTTAAAGCTAATTTCCTGTAATTCTACACGTGCTATCATATGCTATCTGGGGCCGTTCGGTAATCTGTCCCTGCTCCTAATCTGCTACCAAAATAATTTCTTATTGAAGTGTTGTGAAAAGAGTGTGTCCCATGTGCAACAGGAGAGAGCCAGCGACCTGCAGGGCATGGGCGGCAGGGTAGACATGGGCCCTCTCTTCGACGGTCAAGTCTAGATGAGATAAAGCTTTTGTCAAGTTGAAGTTTTAGCATTTTAGCTAATCCTAACCCTTTTCCGTACTTTCATCTAATCATCATAACCTGATACGTTAATTATCCTAACCTGCTGCATAAATTCTGCTAAACTTGCTAGAAAACTACATTTTCACAAAAGCTGTATCCCTTCGAGACAAATCCAGCTTCGACCTGCCCAAGGCCTTCTGGGAGAAGGAGACCCAGGAGCTGAGGGCGTACTTTACCCAGCAGGTGGGGGAGAGCTGAAGGCTCTGGAGGACAAGGTCAGGAATTGAGAGGTGGAGGGACCAGATGGTTCAGAGAGAGAAGAGAGAAAGTATTGACTATTGGACATTATACTACGCTGATGCTGCTATATGGTGGGAATGGGGATATGGGGGGACTGCCAAAAAAGGGACTAACAAGCTCTTTTCAGTTATGTGGAAACTGCTTTGCCTATATGTGGATAAAATGTATGAAATTACAATGGAATGATGCAGTTTAGGCTGACACTCAGTATCAATGGATATGTGAGTTGGTATTAGGCCATATTTTTTTTATTTAACTCGGCAAGTCAGTTATGAACAAATTCTTATTTATAATGACGGCCTAGGAACAGTGGGTTACCTGCCTTGTTCGGAGGAGGAACTATACATTTTTACCTTGACAACTTTTAGAATTTGATCTAGCAACCTTTACGATTACTGGCCCAACGCTCTAACCACTAGGCGACCTGCCACCCCAATAGAGCAGAACCAATGTCTAGCGGTATCTTAACAACATCTTGTATACAAGTATACATTGCCATCAGAAGGTATTCATACTCCATTATAACAAAGTGAAAATATGTTTTTAGAGATTTTCACAGATTTATGGAAAATTAAATACAAAAATATCTGATTCATATAAGTAGTCAAACCCCTCAATCAATACATGTTAGAATCACCTTTGGCAGTGATTATAGCTTTGAGTCTTTTTGGGAAAGCCTCTCAGAGCTCACTTGTTATATCCACTTCAATCTTTGTAGATGAAGGGGAGGAGACAGGTTCAACATGGATGTTTAAGCCTTGAGACAATAGAGACATGGATTGTGTATGTGTGACATTCAGAAGGTGAATAGGCAAGACGAAAGATTTAAGTGTCTTTGAATGGGGTATGGTAGTAGGTGTCAGGGGCACCGATTTCAAGAACTTCAACACTGCTGGGTTTTTCACTTTTAACAGTTTCCGGTGTGCATCAAGAATGGTCCTCCACCCAAAAGACATCCAGCCAACTTGACACTGTGGGAAGCATTGGAGTCAACATGGGTCAGATTCCCTGAGGAATGCTTTAGACACCTTGTAAAGTCAATGCCCTGATGAATTAAGGCTGTTCTGAAGGCATTACGATGGTGAAACGTAATAATAGGAAGCTGTTCCTAATGTTTGGTGTACTCAGTGCCTTCAGAAAGTATTCATACATCTTGACTTATTCCACATTTTGTTGTGTTAAAAATAAAAATCATCCATTTACACAAAATAACCCATAATAGTAAAGTGAAAATATGTTTTTAGAAATGTTTGCAGATTTATTGAAAATAAAATAGAGAAATATCTCATTTACATAAGTATTCACACCCCTGTGTCAATGTATGTTACAGCTGTGAGTCTTTCAGGGAAACTCTCTATGAGCTTTGCACACCTGGATTGTACAATATTTTCACCTTATTCTTTTTAAAAACTCATCAAGATCTAACAAGTTGGTTGTTGATCATTGCTAGACAGTCATTTTCAAGTCTTACCATAGATTTCCAAGACGATTAAAACTGTATCTAGGCATCTTAGGAACATTCAACGTTGTCATAGTAATCATCTATGCTGTCAGTTTGGCATTGTGTTTAAGGTTTTTGTCCTGCTGAAAGGTGAATTTGTCTCCCAGTGCCTTTTGAAAGGTAGACTGAACCACTTTTTCCTCTTGCATTTGCCTGTGCTTGGCTCTAGTACATTTATATTTATCCTAAAACATTTGATGACAAGCATACCCATAACATGGTGCAGCCACGCTTGAAAGTATAAAGAGTGGTACTCAGTGATATGTTGTGTTGGATTTGCCCCAAAAATAACACTTGTGAATTTCTTAGCCATTTTTTAGTTGCAATTTCACTTTAGTACCTTATTGCAAACCAAATGCATGCTTTGGAATATTTTTATTCTGTACGTGTTTCCTTCTTTCACTCTTTCATTTATGTTAGTATTGTGGAGTAAGTACAGTGTTGTTGATCCATCCTCAATTTTATCCTATCACAGCCATTAAACTATGTAACTGTTTTTCACCATTGGCATTATGGTGAAATCCCTGAGTGTTTTTTTTTCCTCTCCAGAGTTATGAAAGCCGACTGTACCTTGATAATGACTGGGTGTCTAGATAGATTTTTTTATTTTTACCCATCTACCAACAGGTGCCCTTCTTTGCGAGAAATTTCAGCTTTTCATATATTTTAATGTTGAGAAACAGAACTCCACATTTTGGGGTATTCTGTGTAGGCCAGTGACACAACAACTAAATGTAATCTATTTAAATGAGATATGTAAAATGTTGGACCAATGACACCAAAAGATTTCATGGAAATTGAATGTAATGGATTTTATTACAGTGCAATTAATAAACAACCTTAAATTCACCCTCAATTGTTTCTTTGATTTAACACTCAACATAAACACTGACAGAATAACTTCTAAATAGATATGAACTGAAAATAGATATGATTGTTATTCTGGTAACTGCACAAAAGACGAAGATAAACAGTGACTAGTAGACGTTAACACCATTCTGCCAACTTCCTGTCTTGTATCAGACCACTGTCTTTCTAACTAACTGTGTCTTCTGTCCTCAGTCATAATTTACTTTATATGGTCTTAATCTGCCTTCAGTGAGCTAGTTGAACTCAGCAGTTCCTCTATACTGTAACCCATTAAAAAGATGCTCTGTGAACTCAACACTCAAAATAAATGGTCTAAAATAAAGAGTAGCCTACATCATCATATCAACACAATAGTAACAGTTAAACACTTTTCATCCCAGCAAATTCTAAACTATGCAGATAATTAAAGAGCACACCATTATAAGTGTAACAAAAGTACCAATAGAAACAGATACACAATGACAATACTGTACAAAAAACACTTGATACCCAATTGCAAAATACTTAGCATCCACCTGTTTTATTCACTTGTGCATAAAGCCCATCTAGGTTGTTAAGAGGTGGTTCCTGAGCCCCTCTCCCGGTCACATTGACTTCAGCGTACTCACTCTCCTGTCCCTGGACCCTGTCCTGGGCTGCAGCTGGGGTCTCTTTGGTCTGTAGTTTGGAGAAGTCTATGTCACCGTAGTGAATCTCTTCAGGCTGGTCTTCTGCAGGTTCCTCTGGTTCCTCTCCGGCTGTGGCCTGGTTAGTACACACTGTCCCAACCGGGGAGTTCTGTGGAGAGAACACAGAGAGAGGAACAGGTGTAAAGCTCTAAGCTCAGTAATGTGTAAAACTCTAAGGTCAGCAGGTTACACAACACATGCTGAGTGGATGTCAATGAAAATGTCAATTCAACTGACAGGTGTAAAGACAGTAAACACTGTCAAAGTCCAACAGCCATTCTGTTATCATTCCATGTCATTACAGGATGTGGCATTGTTTTCGATGTGGTCATCTCCCCCTAAACTTGCTCTGAAATTATGTTGACCTCATGGCTTTAAATAGTTTCAGCATTAATTCAGTACTTCCTTAGATACACTTTGTTGGTGGTTTTAAAGTTGAGCCTTTTTCCCACCTGTCCCTGTGGACTGTCTGTCCTTTCAAGTCCATCGTGGAGCCTCGAGTTTCTCCTCCTGGAAGACATTTAGAAAGGTATTCTGAATGCACTGAGAGGGTTTCCATATGCAAAAGCACAAACACAGCAGAAATAAAATTGTTTTGCGTTGATGCCAGGAATAGTTCTTACCATACAAAAAGGCTGATCAGGCTGATAAGCAAAATGGCCCCCAGAGTTCCTGCTGCAACCCCAAACACCATTGGCTTTTTTGGCACTTTTTGCCCTAAAAATACAGCACATATTATGGTCAATTCTCACAAAAAGATCTCTCAAGTACACTACATGACCAAAAGTATGTGGACACCTGCTCGTCGAACATCTCATTCCAAAATCATGGCCATTAATATGGAATATAGAATGACATTGTATGCTGTAGCGTTAAGAATTCCCTTCACTGGAACTAAGGGGTCTAGTCCAAACCACAAAAAACAGCCACAGAACATTATTCCTCATCCACCAAACTTTACACTTGGCACAATGCATTGGGGCAGGTAATGTTCTCCTGGAATCCGACAAAACCCAGATTCGTCCGCCGGACTGCCAGATGGTGAATCGTATATTCAACATGCCAGAGAACGGATTTCCACTTCTCCAGAGTCCAATGGCAGTGAGCTTAACACCACTGCAGCTGATTCTTGGCACTGCACATAGTGATCTTAGGCTTGTGTGCGGCTGTTCGGCCATGGAAACCCATTTCATGAACCCTTCAACAAACAGTCCTTGTGCTGCCGTTGCTTCCAAAGGCAGTTTGGAACTCGGTAGTGAATGTTGCCATCCTACTGCCAATGTTTGTCTACAGAGATTGCATAGCTGTGTGCTCGATTTTAAACACATGTCAGCAAAACATCTGAGGATTTAATAGCTGAATCCACGCATTTGAAGGGGTGTCCACATACTTTTGAATATATATTGTATATCTAACCTACGATTGTGCCCTACGTGCCCATTTTACCTTTTATAGCCAGCTGCACTTCATTCGACTTCCCACAGCCGTGACTATTTCTTCCTTCACAGTAGTACAGTCCTCTATCACCAGCAGTCACATTGAGGAAGTAACTCTGTCCAGATGCAACCTGTGTTGTTTTACCCCCACTGATCTGGAACCAGGTGAAATTAGTCACAGGAGGGTTGGCTGTACTGCTGCAGGTCAGATTAACACAGCTGCCCACTGATACTGAATCAGCTGGACTGATGGAAACCAAGGTGTCCTTAGGAGAGACTGGGGGAGAGGGGTTCATTTAGAATGTATCTGGATATGGTATATTGAATAGTCTCATCAAAACCACTCTATTACAATCATCAGTGAAACATGATAGAATGATCTATTCTACAGGAACCGGTTACTAAATCTTACATGAAACGTTAAGCATCATGTTATGTTCAGCTCTCTTGTTGCTTGTCCCTACTGGGTAGACTGAGGTACAAGTGATGTTCTTCTCATGATGAAGGTATGACGGAGTGAAGGTCACCGTGGAGAGAACTGAATTGGTTTGGTCTGGATTCTCCTGCAGTTGGTTCTCAGGTGTGAACTGTGTTGGGAGAGTCCATGTCAGCTCAGGGGGGTGTTCAGGACAGGGAGCGACAGCAGAGCAGTTCAAGCTTACAGGGGTCCCTTCCTTCACCTCACCTGAGACAGTAATGATGGGACTGGAAGGCAAATCTGTAATACATTGTAGATAAATATATTTTACACTGACAGTTAAACTGTCCACTTGTTCAACTCTTATCTTTGATGCAAGGAATCTAAACTGGAAAAAAATGGTTGGTTTTAAAGATAAATTGTCTCGTACCACTGACAACTATATTAACAGACTTTTTAGGATCTGTTGCAAGGTATGGTTGACTCTCAATCCTGAAGAAGTATATATTAGTGTAACTGGTGTTTACATTGAAGAAGACTGTGGTGCAGTTCTTCTGGGACATGTTTCCAGTTATCTCCCCTTGATATCTGTTGACCGTCTTACTACTGTTAAATATCACATTGTCCGGACGCCCACCAAAGTTTGAGTTTTCTTTAATCCACACTCCAGAGGTTAGTATTGTGCTGTTATATTTATTCTTTTTTTGTTCAGGAACATCAAATGAACATGGGATTTGCACACAGGAGCCAGTCAGTACATCCAGTCTATCTGGCATTGTGGCGATCAAATCTCGTTGACCAAAACTGACCAAAACACCTGCAACATGAAGGACAACATCAGGGATGTAATATGATCTTTTCAGTACAGTCACTCTCTCTGCAGCAAAAAATATGAACTCATTTCAATGTACAGGTGATTCCTGATGTCACGACTCCATGCCCTAAACTGGATCATGAACATATCTGGAGCACAATGTTTGAATCCAGACTATTAAACTCTGCTTTTCTATACATTGAGACAGATGGGAATACAGCTCATAGTATGAAACATCATCCCTTGTACTTTCATAACTAGTTGTCGTTGTGTGTAAGACTCACCTGATATAAAGAGGACAATGAGAAAAAGCATGTTCTCAGGACAAGCCATGTGAGAACTCACACACTACTGATCACCTGAAACAGTACAAACATACACACATTTAGTAACTCAACACACTGCCCTTCCTTACCTTCAGGCTCAAACCCAACACCCGAGCACTCCATTCTCCCACCCCTACAAGAGGACAGCTCCCGCTCAGGCTGTCCAAGCTCTTTTCTGTCCTGGCACCCCAATGCTGGAACCAGCTTCCCCCTGAAGCTACCTGCCCATCTTGCGAAAACATCAGAAACCCTACCCCTTCAGGGCATTTTAAATAATCCCACAGCCCCCCCCCCCCTCCCCCCTTTCACAGCCTGACCTCAAAAAGGCCTTTTGTGAACTAACACCCGCACTTGACCTACCCCCCCCCCTCCCCACACACACACACACTAGCTCTGACTTTGCTGATACCTGCTTGAGTGTACTTACTATGAATGTAATGCGGTTGTCTCACCTGACTATCATAAGATGAATGCACCAACTGTATGTCGTTCTGGATAAGAGTGTCTCTGCTAAATTACTCAAATGTATTACATTGAACCTTAATGCGTACAGTGCAATCGGAAATGATTCAGACCTCTTGACTTTTCTCCCCTCGTTGTTATGTTGTTTAAAATGGATGAAATTGTCGTCTCCCCTCAATCTACACACAATACCCCATAATAACAAAAACAAAAAACATTTTTTAGAAATGATTTGTCATTTTGGGGTATTGTGTGTGGATTGATAAGGAAAAATAATTTTATGCATTTTACAATGAGACTAAAGTAACAAAATGTGGAAAAAGGAAAGGGGTCTGAATACTTTCTGAATGCAGTGCATGGCTTTCAGTTGTGAAGCTATAACATGAACCAACAGCAGCAGCATTTCAAATCATTACCAGTCATAACAGTTCAGTGACTCTTAACATTAAAATGAAAAGGTAGTGAAGAAGTCGACACTTGCCTTACAATCTTGAAAAGCGATCACAGAAAAGGAGATGGTATCACACCCATAGTGAGTTCTGACAAACTGAAGTGATGCAATTCAAGTTGGACAATGGCATGTGATGTACTTCCTATTCCTTATAAGTGAACAAAATTATTTGCATTTTCAAAAGCAAGAAGTATAATTTTCTACTAATTATATACAGTCAAAAGTTTAGACACACCTACTCAAGGGTTCTCTCTTTTACTATTGTCTACATTGTAGAATAGTGAAAACATCAAAATGATGAAATAACACATATGGAATCATGTAGTAACCAAAAGTGTTAAACAAATCAAAATGTATGTTATATTTGAGATTCTTCAAATTAGCCACCCTTTGCCTTGATGACAGCCTTGCATTCTCTTGGTATTCTCTCAACCAGCTTCATGAGGTAGTCACCTGGAATGAATTTCAAATAACAGGTGTGCCTTGTTAAAAGTTAATTTGTGGAATTTCTTTCCTTCTTAATGCGTTTCAGCCAATCTGTTGTGTTGTGACAAGGTAGGGATGGTATACAGAAGATGGTCTTTCACCAAATAGGGCTAAGCCTATCATTTTATTTTCTTCCAATTTTAAATTAAACCTTTATTTAACTTGGCAAGTAAGTTAAGAACAAACTATTATTTACAATGACTGCCTACCCCGGCCAAAGCTGGGCCAATTGTGCGCCGCCATATGAGACTCCCGATCACGGCCGGACTTGAAACAGCCTGGAATCAAACCAGGGACTGTAGTGACGCCTCTTGCACTGAGATGCATTTATTATTATTTCTTGCTTCACAGAAGTACAGTCCTCCATCAACAGTCACATTGAGGGTGTAACTCTGTCCAGATGCTACCTGTATTGGTTTATTACCACAGATCCGGAACCAGATGAAGGTTGTCACAGGAGGGTTGGCTGTACTGCTGCAGGTCAGATTAACACAGCTGCCCACTAATACTGGATCAGCTGGACTGATGGAGGCCGAGGTGTCCTTAGGAGAGACTGAGGGAGAGGGGTTCATTTAGAATGTATCTGGATATGGTATATTGAATAGTCTCATCAAAACCACTCTATTACAATCATCAGTGAAAACATGATAGAATGATCTTGTCATGTATTGTCATGTTGTGTCTTGTTTCTGTCCTTTCTCTTCACCCTGTCTCCCTCTGCTGGTCGTTTTAGGTTACCTTTTCCCCCCCTCTTTCCCCCAGCTGTTCCTTGTCTCCTCCTAACTACCTCGTCACCCCTTTTCCCACCTGTTCCCTTTTTCCCTCTGATTAGTCCTCTATATCTCTCTCTGTTTTTGTTTCTGTCTTTGTCGGATTCTTGTTTGTGTTATTCATGCCTGAACCAGACTATCGTCATGTTTGCTGCAACCTTGTCCTGTCCTGTCGGAATCTGCCGGTCCATCTGAGCCTACGTATGTTTTGTTATTCAAGAAGCTCTGTTTACGTTAATTCGCTTTTGGGTCCTCATTCACGCACCGTAACAGAAGAATCCGACCAAGAATGGACCCAGCGACTTCGGATCCTCTCCACTCAGCCGTCGAGATCCAGGGAGCGATGCTAGGCAGACACGAGCAGGAATTGTCTGCTGCTCGACATGCCGTTGAGACCCTGGCCACCCAAGTCTCCAACCTCACAGAACAGGTTCACCATCTCCGCCTCGATCCACCGGCCACTTCCAGGGCTTTCGAATCTCCGGAGCCCAGAATCAATAACCCGCCGTGTTACTCTGGGGAGCCCACTGAATGCCGCTCGTTCCTCACCCAGTGTGATATTGTGTTTTCTCTCCAGCCCAACACTTACTCCAGGAGCACCGCTCGTGTCGCCTACGTCATATCTCTCCTTACTGGACGGGCTCGTGAGTGGGGCAAGTGCAATCTGGGAGGCAAGGGCTGAGTGTACTAACCAGTATCAGGACTTTAAGGAGGAGATGATACGGGTTTTTGATCGATCTGTTTTTGGGGAGGAGGCTTCCAGGGCCCTGTCTTCCCTATGTCAAGGTAATCGATCCATAACAGACTACTCTATCGAGTTTCGCACTCTTGCTGCCTCCAGTGGCTGGAACGAGCCGGCTTTGCTCGCTCGTTTTCTGGAGGGTCTCCGCGCAGAGGTAAAGGATGAGATTCTCTCCCGGGAGGTTCCTTCCAGCGTGGATTCCTTGATTGAACTCGCTATTCGCATTGAGCGACGGGTTGATCTTCGTCACCGAGCTCGTGGAAAGGAGCTCGCGTTCTCCGTTGCCCCCCTCTCCGCATCACTACCATCTTCCTCTGCCGGCTCGGGTGCTGAGCCTATGCAGCTGGGAGGTATCCGCATCTCGACTAAGGAGAGGGAACGGAGAATCACCAACCGCCTCTGTCTCTATTGCGGTTCTGCTGGTCATTTTGTCACTTCATGTCCAGTAAAAGCCAGAGCTCATCAGTAAGCGGAGGGCTACTGGTGAGCGCTACTACTCCTGTCTCTCCTTCAAGATCCTGCACTACCTTGTCGGTCCATCTACGCTGGACCGGTTCGTCAGCTTCCTGCAGTGCCTTAATAGACTCTGGGGCGGAGGGCTGTTTTATGGACGAGACCTGGGCTCGGGAACATGACATTCCTCTCAGACAGTTAAGGGAGTCCACGGCCTTGTTCGCCCTGGATGGTAGTCCTCTCCCCAGGATTCAGCGTGAGACGCTACCTTTAACCCTCACTGTTTCTGGTAATCATAGCGAAACCATTTCTTTTTTAATTTTTCGTTCACCTTTTACACCTGTTGTTTTGGGCCATCCCTGGCTAGTTTGTCATAATCCTTCCATTAATTGGTCTAGTAATTCTATCCTCTCCTGGAACGTCTCTTGTCATGTGAAATGTTTAATGTCTGCTATCCCTCCTGTTTCCTCTGTCTCTTCTTCACAGGAGGAGCCTGGTGATTTGACAGGGGTGCCGGAGGAATATCACGATCTGCGCACGGTGTTCAGTCGGTCCAGGGCCACCTCTCTTCCTCCACACCGGTCGTATGATTGTAGTATTGATCTCCTTCCGGGAACCACTCCCCCCCGGGGTAGACTATACTCTCTGTCGGCTCCCGAACGTAAGGCTCTCGAAGATTATTTGTCTGTAGCTCTTGCCGCCGGTACCATAGTCCCCTCCTCCTCTCCCGCCGGAGCGGGGTTTTTTTTTGTTAAGAAGAAGGACGGGTCCCTGCGCCCCTGCATAGATTATCGAGGGCTGAATGACATAACAGTGAAGAATCGTTATCCGCTTCCTCTTATGTCTTCAGCCTTCGAGATCCTGCAGGGAGCCAGGTTTTTCACTAAGTTGGACCTTCGTAACGCTTACCATCTCGTGCGCATCAGGGAGGGGGACGAGTGGAAGACGGCGTTTAACACTCCGTTAGGGCACTTTGAATACCGGGTTCTTCCTTTCGGCCTCGCTAACGCTCCAGCTGTCTTTCAGGCATTAGTCAATGATGTCCTGAGAGACATGCTGAACATCTTTGTTTTCGTTTACCTTGACGATATCCTGATTTTTTCACCGTCACTCCAGATTCATGTTCAGCACGTTCGACGTGTCCTCCAGCGCCTTTTAGAGAATTGTCTTTTTGTGAAGGCTGAGAAGTGCTCTTTTCATGCCTCCTCCGTCACATTTCTCGGTTCCGTTATTTCCGCTGAAGGCATTAAGATGGATCCCGCTAAGGTCCAAGCTGTCATTGATTGGCCCGTCCCTAAGTCACGCGTCGAGCTGCAGCGCTTTCTCGGCTTCGCGAACTTCTATCGTCGTTTCATCCGTAATTTCGGTCAGGTGGCAGCTCCTCTCACAGCCCTTACTTCTGTCAAGACGTGCTTTAAGTGGTCCGTTTCCGCCCAGGGAGCTTTTGATCTCCTCAAGAATCGTTTTACATCCGCACCTATCCTTGTTACACCTGACGTCACTAGACAGTTCGTTGTCGAGGTTGACGCGTCAGAGGTGGGCGTGGGAGCCATTCTTTCTCAGCGCTCCCTCTCTGACGACAAGGTCCACCCTTGCGCGTATTTTTCTCATCGCCTGTCGCCGTCGGAACGTAACTATGATGTGGGAAACCGCGAACTGCTCGCCATCCGCTTAGCCCTAGGCGAATGGCGACAGTGGTTGGAGGGGGCGACCGTTCCTTTTGTCGTTTGGACTGACCATAGGAACCTTGAGTACATCCGTTCTGCCAAACGACTTAATGCGCGTCAGGCGCGCTGGGCGCTGTTTTTCGCTCGTTTCGAGTTCGTGATTTCTTATCGTCCGGGCTCTAAGAACACCAAGCCTGATGCTTTATCTCGTCTCTTCAGTTCTTCAGTAGCCTCCACTGACCCCGAGGGGATTCTCCCTGAGGGGCGTGTTGTCGGGTTGACTGTCTGGGGAATTGAGAGGCAGGTAAAGCAAGCACTCACTCAAACTCCGTCGCCGCGCGCTTGTCCTAGGAACCTTCTTTTCGTTCCCGTTCCTACTCGTCTGGCCGTTCTTCAGTGGGCTCACTCTGCCAAGTTAGCCGGCCACCCTGGCGTTCGGGGTACGCTTGCTTCCATTCGCCAGCGTTTTTGGTGGCCCACCCGGGAGCATGACACGCGTCGCTTCGTGGCTGCTTGTTCGGTCTGCGCGCAGACTAAGTCCGGTAACTCCCCTCCTGCCGGCCGTCTCAGGCCGCTTCCCATTCCCTCTCGACCGTGGTCTCACATCGCCTTAGATTTTGTCACCGGACTGCCTTCGTCAGCGGGGAAGACTGTTATTGTTACGGTTGTCGACAGGTTCTCTAAGGCGGCTCATTTTATTCCCCTTGCTAAGCTTCCTTCTGCTAAAGAGACGGCACAAATCATCATCGAGAATGTTTTCAGAATTAATGGCCTTCCGTCAGACGTCGTTTCGGACAGAGGTCCGCAATTCACGTCTCAATTTTGGAGGGAGTTTTGCCGTTTGATTGGGGCTTCCGTCAGTCTCTCTTCCGGCTTTCACCCCCAGTCTATCGGTCAAGCAGAACGGGCCAATCAGACTATTGGTCGCATCTTACGCAGTCTTTCTTTTCGCAACCCTGCGTCTTGGTCAGAACAGCTCCCCTGGGCAGAATACGCCCACAACTCGCTTCCTTCGTCTGCGACCGGGCTATCTCTTTTTCAGAGTAGCCTCGGGTACCAGCCTCCGCTGTTCTCATCTCAGTTCGCCGAGTCCAGCGTCCCCTCCGCTCAGGCTTTTGTCCAACGTTGCGAGCGCACCTGGAAGAGGGTCAGGTCTGCACTTTGCCGTTATAGGGCGCAGACTGTGAGAGCTGCTAATAAGCGTAGAACTAAGAGTCCTAGATATTGTCGCGGTCAGAGAGTTTGGCTCTCCACTCAGAACCTTCCCCTTAAGACCGCTTCTCGCAAGTTGACCCCGCGGTTCATTGGTCCGTTCCGTATTTCTCAGATCATTAATCCTGTCGCAGTGCGACTTCTTCTTCCGCGATATCTTCGTCGCGTCCACCCGGTCTTCCATGTCTCCTGTGTCAAGCCCGTTCTTCGCGCCCCCGCTCGTCTTCCCCCCCCCCCCCCCATCCTTGTCGAGGGCGCACCCATCTACAGGGTCCGTAGGATTTTGGACATGCGTCCTCGGGGCCGTGGTCATCAGTACCTAGTAGATTGGGAGGGGTACGGTCCTGAGGAGAGGAGTTGGGTTCCCTCTCGGGACGTGCTGGACCGTGCGCTGATCGATGATTTCCTCCGTTGCCGCCAGGTTTCCTCCTCGAGTGCGCCAGGAGGCGCTCGGTGAGTGGGGGGGTACTGTCATGTATTGTCATGTTGTGTCTTGTTTCTGTCCTTTCTCTTCACCCTGTCTCCCTCTGCTGGTCGTTTTAGGTTACCTTTTCTCCCCCTCTTTCCCCCAGCTGTTCCTTGTCTCCTCCTAACTACCTCGTCACCCCTTTTCCCACCTGTTCCCTTTTTCCCTCTGATTAGTCCTCTATATCTCTCTCTGTTTTTGTTTCTGTCTTTGTCGGATTCTTGTTTGTGTTATTCATGCCTGAACCAGACTATCGTCATGTTTGCTGCAACCTTGTCCTGTCCTGTCGGAATCTGCCGGTCCATCTGAGCCTACGTATGTTTTGTTATTAAAGAAGCTCTGTTTACGTTAATTCGCTTTTGGGTCCTCATTCACGCACCGTAACAGATCTATTCTACAGGAACCGGTTAATAAATCTTACATGAAACGTTAAGCATCATGTTATGTTCAGCTCTCTTGTTGCTTGTCCCTACTGGGTAGACTGCAGTACAAGTGATGTTCTTCTCATGATGAAGATATGACGGAGTGAAGGTCACCATGGAGAGAACTGATTTAGTTTGGTCTGAATTCTCCTGCAGTTGGTTCTCAGCTGTTTTGCGAGAGTCCATGTCAGCTCAGGGGGGTGTTTGGGACAGGGAGCGACAGCTGAGCAGTTCAAACTGACAGGGGTCCCTTCCTTCACTTCACCTGAGACAGTAATGATGGGACTGGAAGGCAAATCTGTAATGCATTGCAGATAAAGATATTTTACACTATTTATTAGTGTAACTGGTTGACAAATCTCGTTGACCAAAACAGGCCAAAACACCTGCAACATTAAGGACAACATCAGGGAGGTTCTGATGTTTTTTCAATTCAGTCCAATGATATGTATTAACCCTAGATGACTTACAGGGGCCTCTGTTTGGAGGCAACTGCACAGCCATCTTGTTACTCCTCCTCCAGTGTAAAACAGATGTAGGAAGATATAGAAACGCATTTATTAATGTCTATATTTGTTTTAGACTAGTATATTCTATTACAGACACCTTGATTCTAACTTTTAAATTTTATTTTGTGACCTGCAACACTTGCTTCATTAGAGAGACACTGCCGTTTCTCCAGCCAATGATTGCATCTTGAAACTCACTAAATTGGTATTATCCAATAGCTGCTTCATCTTTGAGTCAGAGTTTTTCCTTTTTCCTATTTTCCTTTGCCCCCAACTATGAGAAACTATGTGGAACAATTTGAGGAACCACTCACAAAACAGACACCCCCTACTTTCTAAAATCCTCCTATGGAAGAAATACATAGATGATGTCTTTGTGCTCTGGGAAGGAAGTCAGCAGGAACTAAATTAATTCCAAACTCTGCTAAACGAGAGCTCTGAATATCTTAAATTCACCATGCAGACTGATTAGAGAAAAATAACTACCTGGACTTATGGATCATCAACGAGAATGATGCATAACATACAGACTTGTACACAAAGTCAACAGACCTCAATACCCTGCTACGTGGGGATAGTATGCATCCCCTTCCCCTCAGGAATGGTCTACCATACAGCCAGTTATGCAGGGTTAAACAAATCTGTGTCCAATAGTCAGACTTTGACAGCAATGCAAAGAAAACGAAAAATACATTTAAATTCAGAGGCTACATGGAAAAAACTATTGATGCTGCAACGATGAAAATATCTCAAAAACCACGAGAGGAAATGCTAAAAACTAAACCAAAGAAGAAAAACAAATCTTTTGCACTAAGGACACCAAGTGTTCAGAGAAAATGAAAGCAATCCTGAAGAAGCACTGGCATATTCTGCAGTCAGACTATAGAATGGCAAACCTCTTCAAGGACCCCCCACTGGTGGTCTATAAGTGTGGTCGCAATATTGAGGATAGTTTAGTGAATCTGACCTGCCCCCTGAGCCCACTCAGACACTCTTGACACACAATCCAAATTGGAAATACCAATGTGGCTCATGCTCACAGTGCAATAGCACTACAAAAACATCATTCTTCAGACACCCACATACAGGTGGAAACATCCCTGTTAGGGGGATCATCTCTTGCAAGATAAAGGGAGTAATCTATCTCATCACATGTTCATGTGGAAAAGCCTACGTAGGACAACCGAAAAGACAATTAAAACAATGCATAGCTGACCACTGTAACGTGTGTCGTCGTCTGATGAGGAGGAATCGGACCAAAGAGCAGCGTGGTAAGAGTTCATGACCTTTATTTAACTGAACACTGAAACAAAAAGACCAAACTGAAACAGTCCTGTCAGGTGCAGAAAACACTAAACAGAAAACAACTACCCACAAAACATAGGTGGGAAAAAGCTACCTAAGTATGGTTCCCAATCAGAGACAACGATAGTCAGCTGTCCCTGATTGAGAACCATACCCGGCCAAAACAAAGAAATACAAAACATAGAGAAAGGAACATAGAATGCCCACCCAAATCACACCCTGACAAAACCAAAATAGAGACATAAAAAGCTCTCTAAGGTCAGTGCGTGACAACCACAGCAGCTCAATCAGGTGTAATAACACTGACTATCCAGTAGCAGCTCACTTTGTTGAAGCTAACCATCCCATCTCCTCACTCAAAAACACACGCATATACACACATTGAGTATGTTGGCCTACCAAGGAGAGGAGGTATATAAAACATTGACCCCTACTGTCTTAATATTGACTTTGATCTCAGGCCCTTCTTATGAACAATTAGTTTGATGTCGGTTTCACATGAACATACAATGACATGAAAAGGTTTTCCCCCCTTCTGGTTCTCTATTTTGCTTCTTTTTTTACTGAATGTTATCAGATCTTCATCCAAAACCTAATATTAGATAAAGGGAACTTGAGTTTACAAATAACAAAAAAAAACAGTTATAGTTATTTAATTGATTTCATTAACAAAGTTATGCAACTCCCACGCCCCTGTGTGGAAAAGTAATTCCCACCTTATACTCAATAACTGGTTATGTCACCATTCCAAAACACACAATCAGGAATACATCAAAATGTATTTAATGTACCAAATTTAAAGTTTTGGAATGGCCTAGTCAAAGTCCAGACCTAATCCCAAATGAGATACTGTGACAGGACTTGAAACGATGCTTGAAAACCCACAAATGTCACTGAGTTAAATCAGTTCTGCAGGGGAAAGTGGGCCAAAATTCCTCCACAGCAACGTGAGAGACTGATCAACAACTACAGGAAGCATTTGGTTGGAGTCATTTCAGCTGAAGGAGGCACAACCAGTTATTGAGTGTAAGGGGGCAATTACTTTTTTTAAACAGGGGCATTGGGTGTTGCATAACGTTGTTTAAGAAATAAATGAAATAAGTATGTAAATGTTGTGTTATTTGTTCACTCAGTTTCCATTTATCTCATATCAGCTTTTGATTGAATATCTGATAACATTCAGTATCAAAAATATGCTAAACACATTTTCACAGGACAGTTTGAATCCAGACTATTAAAATGCACTAATCAGGAAGGAACTGTACACTTTTCTACACAATTAAAAAGCCAGTATATCACCCATCCCATAAAATATCATGACTTGTGGTTATTCCTTTATGTCTGATTCATAACTAATTGTTGTTGTGTGGAAGACTCACCTGACATAAAGAGGCCAATGAGAAAAAAACATGTTCTCAGGACAAGCCATGTGAGAACGCATACACTACTGATCACCTGAAACAGGTCAAACATTCACTTCCTGGTAGAGTAGGTCACGTGACACATACTGTATCACATTGAAACTTTAGTCCATAGTCACATAGGTTCTTCAGTTGTGAAGCTAATACATGAACTAACAGCCGCACATTGAACATTTTGAATCTCATTACTAAAATATAAAGATAAGATGTGAAGTTGTTGACACTTGCCTTACAACAGTAAGAATAAATTCATGTGGCACATCTCACATCTCATCAGTGACATACTTCCTAATAAGTGCATTTATATGACAGGATGTTGAATAGTCTATGTGATGGGTGTCAACATCAGTTGTGAAAACATGGTATGCTAATTTAAGCATTTAGAACATTGTAATTTTCTATTGAACCTTCTACTCCATAACAATTAGTCTCAGTTACTTGAAACATTGCAGAGTTGGCCTGATCCATGTTTCACCAGTTTCAAATGAAATGGACCCCAGCTGCCCACTGACTGATTCTACACACAAAGTGTGTGTTAGCCACTGACTCAACAGCATTATATAGCCTATACATTTCATTACTGCCAGAAATGAAGCACTTATATACAATATATTTTTCATTGTGGGATAATAATATTCATTGCAGTTAATGTATGTGTGGTGGGTAAATAACCCTTTTAGGGGAAGGGGACCCCTTTACAGCATTTTGTTACAGGCCCCCAAGTAGTCAAGTCCGCCATTGATACAACAATGGAAACGTGCTGCAATATAACCTTCTCCCTCTCCTCTATCTCACAGGCTTGATTTTTTTTAAATATAGGTAAATCATAAACCAAAATCCATCCAACTTGCTTAGTTAAATTTGAGTTCAGTAAAAGATACCCGGATCTCACATTATCTTTCAGCATGAAAAACAGACTTTGCCAGAAACAGAGTAACTGTAATTGTAGCTGATGGATTATCACACCCTTCCACAATTCTCCTGCACCCACTTCCTCTTTCATTACATCACTTCTATCTGCCAGGAAGAGCATGGTGGGCTGGGAGCCACAGGAGGGAGCCATCAACCATCAGGGCGGTCATGTCTAGATGGGATACAGCTTTTGTCAAATTGAGGTTCTTAAGTTGATTTTATGTTTTAGTTTAGCTAACCCCAACCCTTTTTCTTACCTTAATCTAATTATCCTAACCTGCTAAGTTAATTCTCCCAACCTGCTGCACAAGATCTCCTACATTTGCAAGGATATATCCCTTCGATTATAAACCCTCTTGGACCTGCCCAAGGCCTTCTGGGAGAAGGAGACCCAGGAGCTGAGGACGTACTTTACCCAGCAGGTGGGTTTTTATTACAGTGCAATTAATGAACAACCTCAAATGCAGCCTCATTTGTGTCTCTTGAACAACCCTAAAAATAAAAACAGACATAATAACTCCTAACAATACACACATGAAAATAGACATGTAATGGGGATATTTAAGATGCATAAAGTTCAGATTCAGTTTAGAGTGATTCATATCATGTTCAACATATTCATATATTTGACCTTTCTGTTACATGATTTCCAGTGTGCTGTTTGTAACACTTGGGTTGATGGTCACTAGACTCAATGCTGTATGTTGTGGATTAAACTCATAACTGATTATAGTGATTGATGCCAGACTGGAGGAAGGATATACTGATTATTGTTGTATTCTGTTAAACACTGATTCTGTAGTAGTTAACAAAGCCACTGCCTTTTGTTTTGACTTCCTACAAGCCTCTCAGGCTGGTGTCTACAGAACATGTGTTGGTCTGATTAGGAAATAAAGGGACTGTCTCTAAGAGGCTGGTGTTTACAGAACATGTGTTGGTCTGATTAGGAAATAAAGGGACTGTCTCCAAGAGGCTGGTGTTTACAGAACATGTGTTGGTCTGGTTAGGAAATAAAGGGACTGTCTCCAAGAGGCTGGTGTTTACAGAACATGTGTTGGTCTGGTTAGGAAATAAAGGGACTGTCTCCGAGAGGATGGTGTTTACAGAAAACATGTTAGTCTGATTAGGAAATAAAGGGCTTGTCTCCAAGAGGCTGGTGTTTACAGAACATTTGTTGGTCTGATTAGGAAATAAAGGGACTGTCTCCAAGAGGCTGGTGTTTACAGAACATTTGTTGGTCTGATTAGGAAATAAAGGGACTGTCTCCAAGAGGCCATTAAGACATTGTCTCTGCTTCTAAGATGGATGTTGTCTACCTTTTGCAATTTGTAATAAACCTGATTGATTCATGATTGACTTCACATTGACTTCACAGAGGCACAAATATCATACCCCCAAGACATGCTAACCTCTCACCTCTGCAATGACGGGGAGGTTAGCAATTTGGGGGGTTGGGGGGTATAATGTTTCTCACTCATAATTATTCACTATTCATCCAGGACTATACGTAATCATGGTAGAATCCACATGAATGTGTTTAGAAACATATTATATTCTTAATTACAATAAAAGTGACTGCAAAATGACACGATACATCTGTATAACCTTTTGAGGATCTGAGGACCCAGTCCAAATCTTTTCAGTCTCCTGAGGGGGTATAGGTGTTGTTGTGCCCTCTTCACGACTGTCTTGGTGTGTTTGGACAATGATAGTTTGTTGGTGATGTGGACGCCAAGGAGGTTGAAGCTCTCAACCTGCTCCACTACAGCCTCACATATGAGAAGGGGGCGTGCTCGGCCCTCCATTTCCTGTAGCCCACGATCATCTCTTCCTTTGTCTTGATCACTTTGAGTGAAAGGTTGTTATACTGGCACCACCCTGCCAGGTCTCTGACCTCCTCCGTATAGGCTGTCTCATTTTTGTTGGTGATCAGGCCTACCACTGTTGTCTCGTCTGCAAAGCTAATGATGGTGTTGGAGTCGTGCTTGGCCACACGGTTATGGGTGAACAGGAAGTACAGGAGCGGACTAAGCACACACCCTTGAAGGACCCTCATGTTGAGTATCAGAGAGGCAGATGTGTTGTTTCCTACCCTTACCACCTGGGGTGTAGCCCATCAGGAAGTCCAGGATCCAGTTGCAGAGGGACCAATAACACCAAAAGATGTCATGGAAATTGAATGTAAAGGTTTTTATTGCAGTGCAATTAATAAACAACCTTAAATTCAGCCTCAATTGATTATGTTGTTTAACACTCAACATAAAAACTGAAACTATAAATTCTAAATAGATATACACTGAAAATAGATAAAATTGTTATTCTGGCAACTGCACAAAAGATGAAGATAAACAGTGACTAGTAGATGTTAACACCATTCTGCCATCATGTAGACTTACTGCACCAACTTCCTGTCTTGTATCAGACCACTGTCTCTCCAACTAATTGTGTCTTCTCTCCTCTGTCATCATTGACTTTATATGGTCTTAAACTGCCTTCAGTGATCTAGTTGAACTCAGCAGTTCCTCTATACTGGAACCCATTAAACAGATGCTCTGTGAACTCAACACTCAAAATAAATGGTCCAAAATAAAGAGTAGCCTGCATCATCATATCAACACTATAGTAACAGTTAAACACTTTTCCCCCAGCAAATGTTACAAATATGCAGATAATCAAAGAGCACACAATTATTAATGCAACAGAAGTACCAACATGAAACAAGAAACACAATGACAATACTGTACATAAAAACACTTAATACCCATTGACTTGTGCATAAAGCCCATCTAGGTAGTTAAGTGGTGGTTCCTGAGCCCCTCTCCCAGTCACGTTGACTTCAGCGTACTCACTCTCCTGTCCCTGGACCCTGTCCTGGGCTGCAGCTGGGGTCTCTTTGGTCTGTAGTTTGGAGAAGTCTATGTCACCGTAGTGGATCTCTTCAGGCTGGTCTTCTGCAGGTTCCTCTGGTTCCTCTCCGGCTGTGGCCTGGTTAGTACACACTGTCCCAACCGGGGAGTTCTGTGGAGAGAACACAGAGAGAGGAACAGGTGTAAAGCTCTAAGCTCAGTAATGTGTAAAACTCTAAGGTCAGCAGGTTACACAACACATACTGAGGGGATGTCAATGAAAATGTCAATTCAACTGACAGGTGTAAAGACAGTAAACACTGTCAAAGTCCAACAGCTATTCTGTTATCATTCCATGTTCTTACAGGATGTGGCATTGCTTTCGATGTGGTCATCTCCCCTAAACTTCCTCTAAAGTGATGTTAACCTCATGGTTTTGAATAGTTTCAGCATTCACTCAGTACTTCCTTAGATACACTTTGTAGATGGTTTTTAAAGTTGAGCCTTATTCCCACCTGTCCCTGTGGACTGTCTGTCCTTTCAAGTCCATCGTGGAGCCTCGAGTTTCTCCTCCTGGAAGACATTTAGAAAGGTATTCTGAATGCACGGAGAGGGATTTCATATGCAACAGCACAAACACAACATACATTTTTGTTTTTACATTGATGCCAGGAAAAGTTTTTACCATACAAAAAGACTGATCAGGCTGATAAGCAAAAATGCCCCCAGAGTTCCTGCTGCAACCCCAAAAACCGTTGGGTTAACATGCTCTCCTGACCCTGAAAACACAGAACATATTATGGTCATTTCTCACATAAATATCTCTGAAGAACACTACTTGACCAAAAGTATGTGGACACCTGCTCGTCGAACATCTCATTCTAAAATCATGTGTATTAATATGGAATACAGAATGTCATTGTATGTTGTAGCATTCCCTTCACTGGAACAAAAGGTGCCTAGGCCGAACCATGAAAAACAGCTCCAGACCATTCCTCATCCACCAAACTTTACAGTTGGCAATATGCATTGGGGCAGGTAGCGTTCTATTGGCAACCGCCAAACCCAGAATCATCCGTTGGACTGCCAGATGGTGAAGCGTGATTCATCACTCCAGAGAACGGGTTTCCACATCTCCAGAGTACGATTCTTGCTATTGTGCATGGTGATTTTAGGCTTGTGTGCGGATGCACAGCCATAGAAACCCATTTCATGATGCTCCCAATGACTTATGACAACTTATTGTGCTGCCGTTGCTTCCAGAGGCTGTTTAGAACTCTGTAGTGAATGTTGCCAATCTACTGCCATACTGCCTGTTTTTGTCTATGGAGATTGCACGGCTTTGTCCTCGATTTTATACACCTGTCAGCAATGGGTGAGGCTTAAATAGCTGAATCCATTAATTTGAAGGGGTGTCCACAGACATTTGTGTATATATTATATATCTAACCTAGGATTGTGTACTACATGCCCGTTTTACCTTTAATAGCCAGCTGCACTTCCTTTGACTTCCCACAGCCGTGACTATTTCTTGCTTCACAGAAGTACAGTCCTCCATCTACAGTCACATTGAGGGTGTAACTCTGTCCAGATGCTACCTGTGTTGGTTTATCTCCACTGATCTGGAACCAGGTGAAGTTTGTCACAGGAGGGTTGGCTGTACTGCTGCAGGTCAGATTAACACAGCTGCCCACAGATACTGGATCAGCCGGACTGATGGAGGCCGAGGTGTCCTTAGGAGAGACTGAGGGAGAGGGGTTCATTTAGAATGTATCTGCATATGGTATATTGAATAGTCTCATCAAACCAACTCTATTACAATCATCAGTGAAAACATGATAGAATGATCTATTCTTCAGGAACCGGTGACTAAATCTTACATGAAACGTTAAGCATCATGTTATGTTCAGCTGTCTTGTTGCTTGTCCCTACTGGGTAGACTGCAGTACAAGTGATGTTCTTCTCATGATGAAGATATGATGGAGTGAAGGTCACCGTGGAGAGAACTGAATTGGTTTGGTCTGAATTCTCCTGCAGTTGGTTGTCAGATGTAAACTGTGTTGGGAGAGTCCATGTCAGCTCGGGGGGGTGTTCTGGACAGGGAGCGACAGCAAAGCAGTTCAAGTTGACAGGGTTCCCGTCCTTCACCTCACCTGAGACAGTAATGATGGGACTGGAAGGAAAATCTGTAATACATTGTAGATAAATATATTTTACACTAATAGTTAAACTGTCCACTTGTTCTACTCTTATGATGCAAGGATTCTAAACTGGAAAAAATAATTGGTAAACAGGTCAATTGTATCTTACCCCTGACAACTATTTCAACAGACTTATCAGGATCTGTTGCACGGTATGGTTGACCGTCAATCCTGAAGTAGTATTTATCAGAGTTACTGGTGGTGACATTGAAGAAGACTGTGGTGCAGTTATTCTGGGACATGTTTCCAGTTATCTTCCCTTGATATCTGTTGACTTTCCCATTACTGTGAAAAATCACGTTTCCAGGATACTGATGAACATCTGGATGTGTTTTTATCCACACTCCAAAGGTTGGTATTGTGGCTTTAAATGTATTATTATGTTGTTCAGGAACATTAAATGAACATGGGATTTGCACACAGGAGCCAGTCAGTCCATGCAGTCTATCTGGCATTGTGACGATCAAATCTCGTTGACCAAAACAGGCCAAAACACCTGCAACATAAAGTACAACATCAGGGAGGTTCTGATGTATTATCAGTTCAGTCCAATGATATGTATTAACCCTAGATGACTGACAGGGGCCTCTGTTTGGAGGCAACTGCACAGCCATCTTGTTACTTCTCCTTCAGTGTAAAACAGATGTTGGAAGATATAGAAATGCATTTATTAATGTCTACATTTGTTTTAGACAAGTATATTCTATTACAGACACCTTAATGCCAACTTTTAAATTATATTTTGTTACCTGCAACACTTCCTTCAGCAGAGAGATCCTACCCTTGTTCCAGCTAATGATTGCATCTTGTATCTCACTGAACTGGTATTATCCAATAACTAATTAATCTTTGAGTCAGACTTTATCATTTAAATTCGGGGTGTAGCCATGGGCTCCCCCTTTTCCCCCAACTATGTGAAGCTGTATGTGGTACAATTTGAGGAAGCACTCATTTACAAAACATAGAGACACAAATTAATTCCAAACTCTGCTAAACGAGAGCTCTGAATATCTCAAATTCACTGTTCACTGTTGAGAGAAAAATTAACTACCTGGACGTATGGATCATCAAAGAGAATGATGCATTACATACAGACTTGTAAACAAGGCCAACAAACCTCAATAACCTGCTACGTGGGGATATTATGTATCCCCTTCCCCTCAGGAATGGTCTACCATATAGCCAGTTAAGCAGGGTTAAATGAATCTGTTGCCAACAGTCAGATTTTGACAGCAAAGCCAAGAAAATGACAAATCATTTCAAAATCAGAGGCTAGAAGGAAGAAATTCTTGATCCTGCGATGCTGAAAATATCTCAAAAAACATGAGAGGAATTGCTAAAAAGTAAACCAAAGAAGAAAAACAACGCAATAGTCTTTTGCAATAAGTAAACCAAGTGTTCAGAGAAAATGAAAGCAATCCTGAAAAGCACTGGCATATTTTGCAATCAGACAAGAAAATTGTACACATCTTCAAGGAACCCTCACTGGTGGTCTATAAGCGTGGTCGCAATATTGTGGATAGCTTAGTGAGATCTGACCTGCCCCCTGAGCCCACTCAGACACTCTTGACATCCATTCCAAATGGGATCTACAAATGTGACTCACGCTCACAGTGCAATAGCACTACAAAAACATCCTTCTTCAGACACACACATACAGGTGGAAAAATCCCTGTTAGGGGTATCATCTCTTGCAAGATAAAGGGAGTAATCTATCTCATCACATGTTCATGTGGAAGCCAACTCATTACAAACAAAAAAACATTTAAAACAATGCATAGCTGTAAGAACACTGATTATCTAGTAGCAGCTCACTTTGTTGAAGCTAACCATCCCATCTCCTCCCTCAAATACACAGGTATTGAGCATGTTGCTCTACCAAGGAGAGGAGGTAACATGGAGATCCTACTACTACAGAGGGAGGCCTACTGGAGTTCCTATATAAAACATTGACCCCTAGTGGTCAGAATATTGACTTTGATCTCAGGACCTTCTTATGAACAATTATTTTTATTAAGAAGTCTTATAAATGAATCTATTCTTTCTACATCTTATCATGGTAAAACCAATAAGCATCATCCCCCTGTTGATGATGCTTATTATGCATTATGGATGAACCAAAAGATTACAATTTTATAACATTTAATGAAATTGGAAACAATGAAATATATGTGAAATTAAAAGAATAATGTATGTTGATGCTAATCTGGTTTTAGCCCGGTATGGTGACAGGGACAGTGGTGGAAGCTATTCTGTTAGCCGCATACTGACCTCGGTTTCACATGAACATACAGTGAAACTAAACAGAATTGACCCCCTTTCTGGTTCTCTATTTTTGCTCTTTTTTTAACACTGAATGTTATCTGATCTTCAACCAAAAACCTAATATTAGATAAAGGGAACTTGAGTTACCAAATAACACATTTTGTTATAGTTATTAATGTATTTCATTAACAAAATTATGCATCACCCAATTCCTCTGTGTGAAAAAGAAATTTCAATGACTGGTTGTGCCACCATTTCAAAACACACAATCAAGTATACATGAGATACACAGCAGTTTAAATCCAGACTATTAAAATATACTAATCAGGAATTAACTTTACACTTTTCTACACAATTAAAAAGCTGGAATATAGCGCATCCCATAAAATATAATGTCTTGTGGTTATTCCTTTATGTCTGATTCATAACTAGTTGTTGTTGTGTGGAAGACTCACCTGATATAAAGAGGCCAATGAGAAAAAACATGTTCTCAGGACAAGCCATGTGAGAACTCACACACCACTGATCACCTGAAACAGTACAAACATACACTTACTGGTGGAGTAACTTAACTCACACAACACATTAAACCATCCCCATATCAAATACACGATGTCCTTCAGTTGTAAAGCTAATACATGAACAAACAGCAGTACATTAGAACATATTGAATCTCATTACTCATAATTAATCTCCTTTCATTTATTTTGAACATTCAAATTAACAGAAAATATAGTGAAGAAGTTGATACTTGCCTTAGACGGTAACGTAAACTGTCTACAGCAGAAACTGTCACACACATAGTGAGGTCTGACTAACTAAAGTGATGAAATTCATGTGGCATATCTCACATCTCAACTGTGACGTACTTCCTAATAGATGTGAAATTATTTTCAAACAATTCTTCAGTATTTATTGTCCCTTTCTCGGGGTAGGACAGGTCAGCAGTATTTTGAAACTGGCCCCCAAATCACTATGTCCGCCCCCGACACATTGTTAAACAGAACAAATTAAACTTTAGGCATTATAACCATCTCCTCTCCTCTATCTCCCAGGCCTGAATGGGAATGTGTGTGGGATTTAAACATATAGTTAAATCATGAACCAAAATCCACTATTCATTTATTCAAGAGTTAAATTTGTTAAATTCGAGTTTGATACAAAACATATGGTAGTCACATTATGTTTCAACATGAAAAACAGACTTGGTATGAGACAGAGTGACTGTAATTGTATCTGAGTGATTCTCACACACCTCTCAACTTCTCCGACACCAACTTCCTCTTTGAAGTCTATTTGCAAAGAGGAGCCTGGTGGGCTGGATGCCACAGAGACAATCTTTTCACTCCACTTTGATACGGATTTGACTTTTTCATAGCATGTTTATGAGATCTCATGTAGCAGATTAGGAGAATTTTCTTAGCATGTTAAGAGCCTGAGGTTAAGGTCAGGTTAAATAGTCAGGTTTAGGGAAAATGCTCTCCTAACCAGGGTTGGATGAGGGCATTTGGGACCCTGAGCTTACTTTCCTTCATTTCAACACGTTCTGCCATGGTGCAGAGAAAATTATTATTTATATGTTTGCTGTTTTATAGCACCTCATGCTTGTGTTCACATTTTTCCATGACGCCGATATAAAAGGTTCCAATTTTAACGCTACAATCAGTTTCTACACATTTTGCTATCATATGCTATCTGGGGCAGTTCAGTAATACCTGCTGCTGACCTGCTTCCAAAATCGCTTCTTATTGAAGTGCCGTGAAAAGAATGTCGCGGGAGACACAGGAGGGAGCCAGCCACCTGCAGGTCCTGGACAGCAAGGAGGACATGGGTGACCTCTTCGGTGGTCAAGTCTAGATGGGATTATGCTTTTGTCAAAAATGTGAAAAGTATAATTATTACAGCATTTTAGCTAATCCTAACCCTTTTTCGTACTTTAATTTAATTTTCATAACCTGCTATGTTAATTATCCTAACTTGCTGCAAAAATTCTCCCAAACTTGCTAGAAAACTAAATTTTGACAAAAGCTGTATCCCTTCTAGACAAAACCCACAACCTTCCCAAAGGCCTTCTGGGAGAAGGAGACCCAGGAACTGAGGGCGTACTTTACCCAGCAGGTGGGAGCCGACCTCCCCCAACAGGTGGTCTCCCAGGCTTCAATGGGAACGTGTGTGTGATGTTTTTTTAAACAAGTTAAATCATAATCGTTGAATAGAACAAGTGTAGACCTTACCGTGAAATGATTACTTACAAGCCCTTAACCAACAGTGCAACTCAAGAAGGAGTTAAGAGAGTGTTTACTAAATTAACTAAGGTAAAATATTATTAAAAGAAACGCAAGAAATGTGCAATAACGCGGCTACATTCATGGAGTACCGGTACAGAGTCAATGTGGGAGTACCGGTACAGAGTCAATGTGGGAGTACCGGTACAGAGTCAATGTGGGAGTACCGGTACAGAGTCAATGTGGGAGTACCGGTACAGAGTCAATGTGGGAGTACCGGTACAGAGTCAATGTGGGGGTACAGGTTAGTCGAGGTAATTTGTACATGGAGGTAGGGGTGAAGTGACCATGCATAGATAATAAACAGCGAGAAGCAGCAGTGTACAAAACAAATGAAGGTGGGGGGTAAATGTAAATAGTCCGTTGGCCATTTGATTCAATGTTCAGCAGTCTTATGGCTTGGGGGTAGAAGCTGTTAACGAGCATTTTGGTCCGATACTTGGTGCTGCGGTACCGCTTGCTGTGCGGAAGTAGAGAGAACAGTCTATGACTTTGGGCTTTCCTCTGACACCGCCTAGTATATAGGTCCTGGATTGCAGGAAGCTTGGCCCCAGTGATGTACTGGGCCGTACGTACTACCCTCTGTAGCGCCTTACAGTCAGATGCCGAGCAGTGACCATAGCAGTCGGTGATGCAACCGGTCAAGATGCCCTCGATGGTGCAGCTGGGTTGAAATGCTCTCGATGGTGCGGAGAGCATTTCAACCCATTTTGCCATGGTGGGGAGAGCATTTCAACCCATTTTGCAATTGTGTGGAGATCATTTCAACCCATTTTGCCATGGTGCGGAGGGAATTTCAACCCATTTTGCCATGGTGGTGCGGAAAAACATATTTACAGTTTTATAATGCTATACGACATGTTGTCATGAAGCTGACAGAAAATGTAGTTGATTTCAAGCTAATTTTCCTGCTATTCAACATATTTTGCTATCATATGCTATCAGGGGCCGTTTTGTAGTCCAGCCCTGCTCCTAACCTGCTACCAAAATTACTTCTTATTGCAGTGGCGTGAAAAGAATGTCCCGAGTGCCACAGGAGGGAGACCGCGATCTACAGGTACTGGGAGGCAAGTTGGACATGGGCTTCCTGTCACAACTTCTTCCGAAGTCGGTTCCTCTCCTTGTTCGGGCGGTGTTCGGCGATCGACGTCACCGGTCTTCTAGGCATCGCCGATCCGTTATTCATTTTCCATTTGTTTTGTCCTGTTTTCTGTATTTAACCCTCTGTTCCCCCTATGTCTTTGTGTGCTATTGTTTGTTGTAAGTGCTTGTGCACATGTTGCCTGGTGCGTGTCGGGTTTTGTACCCATGTTGATTATTTCTTGATGCCGTTGGTTTTGGAGTTAAACAGCTCCGGCTGTTACCTAGTTCTGCTCTCCTGCGTCTGACTTCCCTGCCACCAGTTACACACCCCTTACACTCCCTCTATGACGGTCAAGTCTAGATGGGATAAAGCTTTGTCAAATTGACGTCAAATTCTTTTAGCATTTGAGCTAATCCTAACACTTTTCCGTTACGTTACATAACCTGCTACGTTAATTCTCCTAACCTGCAGCCTAATTCTCCTAAACTTGCGAAAAAACTAAATTTGGACAAATCACTCTTCGACCTTCCCAAGGTCTTCTGGGAGAAGGATACCCAGGAGCTGAGGGTGTACTTTACCCAGCAGGTGGGAGCCGACCTCCCCCAACAGGTGGAGGGAGAGCTGAAAGCTCTGGAGGACAAGGTCAGGAATTGAGAGGTGAAGGGACCAGATGGTTCAGAGAGAGAAGAGAGAAAGTATTGACTATTGGACATTATACTACGCTGATGCTGCTATATGGTGGGAATGGGGATATGGGGGGACTGACAAAAAAGGGACGAACAAGCTCTTTTCAGTTATGTGGAAACTGCTTTGCCTATATGTGGATAATATGTATGAAAATACAATGAAACAATGTGCCTGCAAGCAGATCAGGCTACCACTCACTATCAATGGATATATGAGTAGGTATTAGGTGATAAAACAGAACCAAGCTTACTGCTTTTTCCATGACATAGACTGACCAGGTGAATGCAGGTGTATTCTATGATCCCTTATTGTTGTCACTTGTTAAATCCACTTCAATCATTGTAGATGAAGGGGGGGAGACAGTTTAAAGAAGGATTTTTAAGCCTCGAAACAATTGAGACATGGATTGTGTATGTGTGCCATTTAGAGGGTGTTTGGGCAAGACAAAAATGTATGTGCCTTTGAACGAGGTGTGGTAGTAGGTGGCAGACACACTGGTTTCAATAACTGCAACACTGCTGTTTTTTTTCACTCTAAACAGTTTCCAGTGTGTATCAAGAATGGTCCACCACCCAAAGGAAATCCATCCAACTTGACATAACTGTAGGAAGCATTGGAGTCAACATGGGCCAGCATCCCTGTGGAACGCTTCGACACCTTGTAGAGTCCATGCCCCGATGAACTGAGGCTGTTCTGAAGCCAAAAGCGGTTTCAACTCAAAATTAGGAAGGTGTTCCTAATGTTTGGTATACTCAGTGTCTTCAGAAAGTACCCCTTGACTTATTCCACATTCTGTTGTTGTACAGCTTGAATTAAAAATTGATTAAATATTAAAAATGTAAGTTAGGAAGGTGTTCCTAATGTTTGGTATCCTCAGTGTCTTCAGAAAGGACCCCTTGACTTATTCCACAATGTTGCTGATCCATCCTCAGTTTTCTCCAATCACACCCGTTAAACTATGTAACTGTTTTAAAGTCACCATTGACCTTATGGTGAAATCAGTGGAGGCTGCTGAGAGGAAGACAACTCATAATAATGTCTGGAAAGGCGCAAATGGAATGGAATCAAACACATGGAAAACTTGTTGGATGTATTTGGTACCATTCCACCTGTTCTGCTCCAGCCATTACCACGAGTACGTTCTCCCTAATTAAGGTGCCACCAACCTCTTGTGGGTGAAATCCCTGAGTGGGTTTGTAGTGACTGGGTGTATTGATAAACCATCCAAACGGATGGAGGCTGAGGTGTCCTTAGGAGAGACTGAGGGAGAGGGGTTCATTTAGAATGTATCTGGATATGGTATATTGAATAGTCTCATCAAAACCACTCTATTACAATTATCAGTCAAAACATGATAGAATCATCTATTCTTCAGGAACCGGTTACTAAATCTTACATGAATCGTTAAGCATCATGTTTTGTTAGGTTTTCTTGTTGCTTGTCCCTACTGGGTAGACTGCAGTAGAAGTGATGTTCTTCTCATGATGAAGGTATGATGGAGCGAAGGTCATCATAGATAGAACAGATTTGGTCTGGTCTGGATTCTCCTGCATTTGGTTCTCAGGTGTGAAATGTGTTGGGAGAGTCCATGTCAGCTCAGGGGGGTGTTCAGGACAGGGAGTGAAAGCAGAGCAGTTCAAGCTGACAGGGGTCCCTTCCTTCATCTCACCTGAGACAGTAATGATCGGACTGCAGATAAATATATTTTACACTGACAGGCACCTACTTGGTCTTATTCTATTCACATAATTTTAGAAAAATGTATACAAGTTAAATAGTCTGTCTCTTCTTACCATTGACAACTACAGTAAATAAACAGACTTGTTGAGGGTCTGTTGCTTTGAATGATTGACTCTCAATTCTGAAGGGCGATTTATCAGAGTAACTGGTGGTTAAAGTGAAGAAGACTGTGGTGCAGTTCTTCTGGGACATGTTATCAGTTATCTACCCTTGATATCTGTTGACCTTCTTACTGCTGTTAAATATCACATTGTCCGGACGCCCACCAAAGACTGGTAATTCTTTAATCCACACTCCAGAGGTAAGTATTGTGCTGTTCAATTTATAGTAAGGACTATCAAATGAACATGGGATTTGCATACAGGAGCTAGTCAGTACGTCCAGTCTATCTGCCATTGTGGCAATCAAATCTCGTTGGCCAAACAGGCCAAAACACTTGGAACATGAAGGACAACATCAGGGAGGTAATATGATCTTTTCAGTACAGTCTCTCTCCTTCTGCAGCAAAATATATGAACTAATTTCAATATACAAATCAAATCAAATCAAATGTATTTGTCACATACACATGGTTAGCAGGTTTTAATGTGAGTGTAGCGAAATGCTTGTGCTTCTAGTTCCGATAATGCAGTAATAACCAACGAGTAATCTAACCTAACAATTCTACAACTACTACCTTATACACACAAGTGTAAAGGGATAAAGAACATGTACATAAAGATATATGAATGAGTGATGGTACAGAACGGCATAGGCAAGATGCAGTAGATGGTATTGAGTACAGTACATACATATGAGATGAGTAATGTAGGGTATGTAAACAAAGTGGCATAGTTTAAAGTGGCTAGTGATACACGTATTATATAAAGATGCAGTAGATGATATAGAGTACAGTATATACATATACATATGAGATGAGTAATGTAGGGTATGTAAACATTATATTAAGTAGCATTGTTTAAAGTAGCTAGTGATATATTTTTACATCAATTTCCATTATTAAAGTGGCTGGAGTTGAATCAGTGTGTTGGCAGCAGCCACTCAATGTTAGTGGTGGCTGTTTAACAGTCTAATGGCCTTGAGATAGAAGCTGTTTTTCAGTCTCTCAGTCCCTGCTTTGATGCACCTGTACTGACCTCGCCTTCTGGATGATAGCGGGGTGAACAGCCAGTGGCTCGGGTGGTTGTTGTCCTTGATGATCTTTATGGCCTTCCTGTGACATCGGGTGGTGTAGGTGTCCTGGAGGGCAGGTAGTTTGCCCCCAGTGATGCGTTGTGCAGACCTCACTACCCTCTGGAGAGCCTTATGGTTGCCATACCAGGCGGTGATACAGCCCGACAGGATGCTCTCGATTGTGTATCTGTAGAAGTTTGTGAGTGCTTTTGGTGACAAGCCAAATTTCTTCAGCCTCCTGAGTTTGTAGAGGCGCTGCTGCGCCTTCTTCACGACGCTGACTGTGTGGGTGGACCAACTCCCTTTGTCCGTGATGTGTACGCCGAGGAACTTAAAACTTACAACCCTCTCCACTACTGTCCCGTCGATGTGGATAGGGGGGTGCTCCCTCTGCTGTTTCCTGAAGTCCACAATCATCTCCTTTGTTTTGTTAACGTTGAGTGTGAGGTTATTTTCCTGACACCACACTCGGAGGGCCCTCACCTCCTCCATGTAAGCCGTCTCGTCGTTGCTGGTAATCAAGCCTACCACTGTAGTGTCGTCCGCAAACTTGATGATTGTGTTGGAGGCGTGCATGGCCACGCAGTCGTGGGTGAACAGGGAGTACAGGAGAGGGCTCAGAACGCACCCTTGTGGGGCCCCAGTGTTGAGGATCAGCGGGGTGGAGATGTTGTTACCTACCCTCGCCACCTGGGGGGCGGCCCATCAGGAAGTCCAGTACCCAGTTGCACAGGGCGGGGTCGAGACCCAGGGTCTCGAGCTTGATGATGAGTTTGGAGGGTACTATGGTGTTAAATGCTGAGCTGTAGTCGATGAACAGCATTCTCACATAGGTATTCCTCTTGTCCAGATGGGTTAGGGCAGTGTGCATTGTGGTTGCGATTGCGATTGCGTCGTCTATGGACCTATTTGGGCGGTAAGCAAGTTGGAGTGGGTCTAGGGTGTCAGGTAGGGTGGAGGTGAAATGGTCCTTGACAAGTCTCTCAAAGCACTTCATGATGACGGAAGTGAGTGCTACGGGGCGGTAGTCGTTTAGCTCAGTTACCTTAGCTTTCTTGGGAACAGGGACAATGGTGGCCCTCTTGAAGCATGTGGGAACATCAGACTGGGATAAGGATTGATTGAATATGTCCGTAAACACACCAGCCAGCTGGTCTGCGCATGCTCTGAGGACGCGGCTGGGGATGTCATCTGGGCCTGCAGCCTTGCAAGGGTTAACACGTTTAAATGTTTTACTCACATCGGCTGCAGTGAATGAGAGCCTGCAGATTTTGGTTGCGGGCAGTGTCAGTGGCACTGTATTGTCCTCAAAGCGGACAAAAAAGTTATTTATTCTGTCTGGGAGCAAGACATCCTGGTCCGCGACGGGGCTGGTTTTCTTTTTGTAATCCGTGATTGACTGTAGACCCTGCCACATGCCTCTTGTGTCTGAGCCGTTGAATTGCGACTCTACTTTGTCTCTATACTGAAGCTTAGCTTGTTTGATTGCTTTGAGGAGGGAATAGCTACAGTGTTTGTATTTGGTCATGTTTCCGGTCACTTTGCCCTGGTTAAAAGCAGTGGTTCGCGCTTTCAGTTTCACGCGAATGCTGTCATCAATCCACGGTTTCTGGTTTGGGAATGTTTTAATCGTTGCTATGGGTACGACATCATCAATGCACTTTCTAATGAACTAGCTCACCGAATCAGCGTATTCGTCAATGTTGTTGTTGGACTTAATGCGGAACATATCCCAAGCCACATGATCGAAGCAGTCTTGAAGCGTGGAATCAGATTGGTCGGACCAGCGTTGAACAGGCCTGAGCTTTTTGTTTTAGTTTCTGTCTGTAGGCTGGGAGCAACAAAATGGAGTAGTGGTCAGCTTTTCCGAAAGGAGGGCGGAGGAGGGCCTTATAGGCGTCGCGGAAGTTAGAATAACAATGATCCAGTGTTTTACCAGCCCTGGTTGCGCAATCGATATGCTGATACAATTTAAGGAGTCTTGTTTTCAGATTAGCCTTGTTAAAATCCACAGCTACAATGAATGCAGCCTCAGGATATGTGGTTTCCAGTTTGCAAAGAGTCAAATAAAGTTTGTTCAGGGCCATCGACGTGTCTGCTTGGAGGGGAATATATACGGCTGTGATTATAATCGAAGAGAATTCCCTTGGTAGATAATGCGGTCGACATTTGATTGTGAGGAATTCTAAGTCAGGTGAACAGAAGGACTTGAGTTCCTGTATGTTGTTATGATCACACCACGTCTCGTTAATTATAAGGCATACACCCCCGCCCTTCTTCTTACCAGAAAGGTGCTTGTTTCTGTCGGCGCGATAGGTGAAGAAACCAGCTGGCTAGACCGACTCTGATAGCGTCTCTCGATTGGAAAAGTAAAGAACATTACAGTCTCTGATGTCTCTCTGGAATGCTACCCTTGCTACCCTTGCTTGGATTTCATCAACCTTGTTGTCAAGAGACTGGGAGTATGCTAGGGAGTGGTGCGCGATGTGCCCGTCTCCGGAGCCTGACCAGAAGACCGCTTCGTTTGCCTCTTTTACGACGTCGTTGTTTTGGGTCGCCAGCTGGGATCCGATCCATTGTCCTGGGTGGAAGGCAAAACACAGGATCCGCTTCGGGAAAGTCATATTCCTGGTCGTAATGATGGTGAGTTGACGTTGCTCTTATATTCAGTAGTTCCTCCCGACTGTATGTAATAAATAACATGTAAAAAAATTAAAATACTGCATAGTTTCCTAGGAACGCGAAGCGAGGCGGCCATCTCTGTCGGCGCCGGAAGGTGGAGTCCTGATGTCACGACTCCATGCCCTAAACTGGATCATGCACATATCTGGAGCACAATGTTTGAATCCAGACTATTAAACTCAATTTATAAGGAGTTATCTGTACACTTTTCTATACATTGAGACAGACGGGAATATAGCTCACACTATTAAATATCATCACTTGTGCTTATTCCTCTGTCTGATTCATAACTAGTTGTTGCTGTTGCTGTGTGGAAGACTCACCTGACATAAAGAGGCCCATGAGAAAAAACATGTTCTCAGAACAAGCCATGTGAGAACTCACACACTACTGATTCCTTGAAACAATACAAACATACACTTACTGGTAGAGTAGCTGAACTCACACAACACATTAAACCATCCCCATATCAAATACACAATGTCTTTCCGTTGTGAAGCTAATACATGAACAAACAGCAGTACTTTGAACATATTGAATCTCATTACTCATAATTCATTTTCTTTAATTTATTTTGAATGTTCAAAATAACAGAAGATACTGTGAAGACGTCGATTCTTGACAGGCTTGAATAGGAATGTGTGTGGGATTTAAAAATACAGTTCAATCATGAACCAAACTCCACTATTCATTTGACTCAAGACAAAAAAGGAAAAGTTACATTTGAGTTCGATGCAAAACATATGGTTGTCACATTATATTTCAACATGAAAAACAGACTTGGTATGAAACAGAGTAACTGTAATTGTATCTGAGTGATTCTCACACACCACTCAACTTCTCCTACACCAACTTCCTCTTTGAAGTCTATTTGCAAAGAGGAGCCTGGTGAGCTGGATGCCACAGAGACACTATTTTCACTCCACTTTGATTATATAAAGGTTAAAAAAGAAATAAAAATAGGTTTGGTAAAAGGGATATGGTTAAGAAAATGCTCTCCTATCTAGGGTTGGAAGACAGCATTTGGTACCCTGAGTTTACAGTGGCAATAAAAGGTATGTGAACCCTTTGGAATTACCTGCTTAAATTGGTCATACAATTTAATCTGATCTTCATCTAAGCCACAACAATAGACAAACACAGTCTGCTTAAACTAACAACACACAAACAATTATACGTTTTCACGTCTTTATTGAACACACAAGTAAATATTCACAGTGCAGGGTGGGAAAAGTTAGTGAACCTTTGGATTTTATAACTGGTTTACCCTCCTTTGGAAGCAATAACCTCAACCAAACGTTTTCTGTACTACTGAACTGTTTCAGTTCAGCAATATTATTGTGATGTCTGGTGTGAACTGCTCTCTTGAGGTCATGCCACTGCATCGCAATCGGGTTGAGGTCAGGACTCTGACTGGGCCACTCCAGAAGGTGTATTTTCTTCTGTTGAAGCCATTCTGTTGTTGATTTACTTCTGTGTTTTGGGTTGTTGTCCTGTTGCATCATCCAACTTTACAGTTGGGATGAGGTTTTGATGTTGGTGTGCTGTGCCTTTATTTCTCCACACAGTATTGTGTATTCCTTCCAAACAACTCAACTTTATTTTAATCCGTCCACAAAATATTTTGCCAGTAGCGCTGTGAAACATCCAGGTGCTCTTTTGTGAACTGAAGACGTGCAGCAATGGGGGTTTTTGGACAGCAGTGACTTCTTCTGTGGTGTCCTCCCATGAACACCATTTTTGTTCAGTCTTTTAAGTATCGTAGACTCGTCAACAGAGATGTTTGCATGTTCCAGAGATTGCTGTAAGTCTTTGGCATACACTCTAGGATTTTTCTTAACCTCATTGAGCATTCTACGCTGTGCTCTTACAGTCATCTTTGCAGGAAGGCCAGTCCTAGGGAGAGTAGCAACAGTGCTGAACTTTCTCCATTTATAGACAATTTGTCTTACCGTGGACTAATGAACATCCAGGATTTTAGAGATACTTTTGTAACCATTCCCAGATTTATGCAAGTCAACAATTCTTAATCTTAGGTCTTCTAAGATCTCTTTTGTTCAAAGTATGGTTCAAATCAGGCAATGCTTCTTGTGATTAGCAAACTCAAATGTTGTGAGTGTTCTGTATAGGGCAGGGCAACTCTCACCAACACCACCAATCTCATAGATTGGACTCCAGGTTAGCTGACTCCTGACTCCAATTAGCTTTTGGAGAAGTCATTAGCCTTAGCTTTTCCAACCTACACTATGCATTTTTAAATGATGTATTCAATAAAGACAAGGAAAATATAATAATTTGTGTGTTACTAATTTAAGCACACTGTGTGTGTCTATTGTTGTGACTCAGATGAAGATCACATTTTATGACCAATTTCTGCAGAAATCCATGTAATTCCAAAGGGTTCACATACTTTTTCTTGCCATTGTACTTTCTGCAACACATTTTGCCTCGGTGCAGAGAGAAACATTTTTATAACACTATTCTACACATTTTGTAAGTTTTAAAGCTAACTTCCTGAAATTCTACACTTTTTGCCATAAAGCAGATATTGATTTTGGTGTTTTATAGCTCATCATGCTTGTGTTCACATTTTGCCATGAGGCTGAGACAAAGTGTTGCAGTGTTAAAACTCATTTCCTACTATTCAACATATTTTGCTATCATATGCTTTATGGGACCGTTCAGTAGTTCGGCCCTGCACCTAACCTGCTACCAAAATAACTTCTTATTGAAGTGACGTGAAAAGAGAGTCCACGGGTACCACAGGAGAGAGCCAGCGACCTGCAGTGCTTGAGAGGCAAGGTGGAAATTGGCGCCATCTTCGACGGTCAAGTCTAGGTGGGATAAAGCTTTTGTCAAATTTACGTCAAAAGTTGAATAATTTTAGCATTTTATCTAATCTCAACCCCTTTTCTGTACTTGAATCTAATTATCATAACCTGCTATGTTAATTATCCTAATCTGCTGCATAAATGATCCTAAACTTGCTAGAAAACGTTTTTTATTATTTATTTATTTTTAAAGCTGTAACCTTCTAGACAAAACCCTCTTTGACCTGCACAAGGTCTTCTGGGAGAAGGAGACCCAGGAGCTAAGGGTGTACTATACCTGTTAGGTGAGAGCCACTTCCCTCAACAGGTAGAGGGAGAGCTGAAGGCTCTGGAGGACAGGGTCAGGAATTGAGAGGTGGAGGGACCAGATGATTCAGAGAGAGAAGAGAGAAAGTATTGACTATTGGACATTATACTAGGCTGATGCTGCTATATGGTGGGAATGGGGATATGGTGGGGCTGACAAAAAAGGGACTAACAAGCTCATTGCAGTTATGTGGAAACTGCTTTGCCTATTTCTGGATAAAATGTATGAAATTACAATTAAATGACGTGTCTGCATGTAGATCAGGCTTCCACTCACTATCAATGGATATATGAGTAGGTATTAGGTGACAGATCAGAATCAGTTCAGCTGTATCTTACTGCTCTTTCCATGACATAGACTGACCAGGTGAATATCATATTGAAGCTTTAGTTTGAACATTAAAATATAAAGATAAGATAGTGAAGTAGTTGACACTTGCCTTACACTGATGTAAACGGTCCACAGGAGAGACTGTCACACACACATAGTGTGTTCTGACAAACCAAAGTGCTGAAATTCATGTGGCACATCTCACATCTCATCAGTGACGTACTTCCTAATAAGTGCATTTATATGACAGGATGTTGAATAGTCTATGTGATGGGTGTCAACATCAGTTGTGAAAACATTGTATGCTATATTAAGTGTTGAGAACATTGTAATTTTCTAATGAACATTCTACTCCAGAACAATTAGTCTCAGTTACTTGAAACATTGCAGAGTTGACCTGATCCATGTTTCACCAGTTTCAAATGAAATGGACCCCAGCTGCCCACTGACTGATTCTAAACACAAAGTGTGTGTTAGCCACTGACTCAACAGCTTAATATGGCCTATACATTTCATTACTGCCAAAAATGAAACACTTATATACAATATATTTTTCATTGTGGGATAATAATATTCATTGCAGTTAATGTATGTGTGGTGGGTAAATAACCCTTTTAGGGGAAGGGGACCCCTTTACAGCATTTTGTTACAGGCCCCCAAGTAGTCAAGTTCGCCCTTGATACAACAATGGAAACGTGCTGCAATATAACCTTCTCCCTCTCCTCTATCTCACAGGCTTGATTTTTTTTTAAATATGGGTAAATCATAAACCAAAATCCATCCAACTTGCTTAGTTAAATTTGAGTTCAGTAAAAGATACCCGGATCTCACATTATCTTTCAGCATGAAAAACAGACGTTTGTCTGAAACAGAGTAACTGTAATTGTAGCTGATGGATTATCACACACTTCCACATTTCTCCTGCACCCACTTCCTCTTTCATTACATCACTTCTATCTGCCAAGAAGAGCATGGTGGGCTGGGAGCCACAGGAGGGAGCCATCAACCTTCAGGGCAAGGTGTACCTCCCCGACGGTCATGTCTAGATGGGATACAGCTTTTGTCAAATTGAGGTTCTTAAGTTGATTTTATGTATTATTTTAGCTAACCCTAATCCTTTTTCTTACCTTAATCTAATTATCCTAACCTGCTACGTTAATTCTCCCAACCTGCTGCACAAGTTCTCCTACATTTGCGAGGAAAAGTCAATTTTGACGGAAGGATGTATCCCTTCTATTCAAAACCCTCTTGGACCTGCCCAAGGCCTTCTGGGAGAAGGAGACCCAGGAGCTGAGGACGTACTTTACCCAGCAGGTGGGTTTTTATTACAGTGCAATTAATGAACAACCTCAAATGCAGCCTCATTTGTGTCTCTTGATCAACACTCAAAATAAAAACAACATAATAACTCCCAACTATACACACATGAAAAATAGACATGTACTGGGGATATTTAAGAAGAATAATGTTCAGATTCAGTTTAGAGGGATTCATATAATGTTCAGCATATTTATCTATTTGCCCTTCCTGTAACATGATTTCAGGGGGGAGAATATGGTACAGGTTACAGGGTAGTCCAGGTAATTGAGGTAATATGTACAAGGAGGTAGGGGTAAAGTGACTAGGCATAGATAATAAACAACAGCATAAAAGGGGGGAGGGGGGGGGTGTCAAATGGCCCAGCGTCGTCTGGGTTAGGGGAGGGTTTGACCCACAGGGATGTCCTTGTCCCATCGCGCTCTAACGACTCATGGGGCGGGCCAGGTGCACGCTGACACGTCGCCAGGTGTATGTTGTTTCCTCTGACACATTGTTGTGGATGGCTTCCAGGTTAAGCAGGCATTGTGTCAAGAAGCAGTGCAGCTTGGTTGGGTTGTGTTTCGAAGGACGCACAACCTTTGCATCCCCTGTGTCCGTAAGGGAGTTGCAGCGATGAGACAAGACTGTTACTACCAATTGGATACCACAAAATTGGGGGGAAAAATTGGTACAAAATTAAATAGAATTAAACAAAGTATCTGTCATTAAAAATAAATCATATACACATTTTAGGGCCTTCCTCTGACACCACGTGGTGTCCTTGATGGCTGGTTATACTGTTACATTGATGCTGTTGACCCGGATCACTGGTTGCTGCGGAAAAGGAGGAGGTCAAAAGGGGGGTGAGTGTAACCGATGTGACATGGCTAGCTAGTTAGCGTGGTGTGTGCTAACAGCATTTCAATCTGAGACCTTGAAGTAGTTGTTCCCCTTGCTCTGCAGGGAACATGGCTTTTGTGGAGCGATGGCTAACGATGCTTCTTGGGAAGCAGTTGTTGAAAGAGGGTCCTTCATTCAAGCCCAAATAGAGGCGAGGAGAGGGACGGAAGTGAAACTGTTACATTAGAATCACCTCTGGCAGTGATTACAGCTGTGAGTCTTTCTGGGTAAGTCTATAAGTGCTTTGCACACCTGGAATCTACAATATTTGCACATTTTCAAGCCCATCAAAACTGTAACTTGGACAATTAGGAACATACAATATTGTCATAGTAAGCAACTCTGGTTTATATTTGGCTTTTTGTTTTAGGTTGTTGACCTGCTGAAAAGTGAATTTGCGTCCCAGTGTCTTTTGAAAGTCAGACTGAACCAAGTTTTTCTCTAGAGTTTTGTCTGTGCTTATCTCTATTCCATTTATTTTCATCCTATAACACTTGATGACAAGTATACCCGTAACATATTGCAGCCATCACCATGCTTGAAAATATGAAGAGTGTACTCAGTGATATGTTGTGTTGGACATAGAGTGAATTTCTTGGCCAAATGTTTTGCCGTTTTACTTTAGTGCCTTATTGCAAACAGAATGCATGTTTTAGAATATTTTTTTCTGTACATGTTTCCTTCTTTTCAGTCTGTCATTTAGGTTAGTATTATGGAGTAAGTAACACGTTGTTGATCCATCCTCACTTTTCTCCAATCACAGCCGTTAAACTATGTAACTGTTTTAAAGTCACCATTGACCTTATGGTGAAACCAGTGGAGGCTGCTGAGGGGAAGACAACTCATAATAATGTCTGGAACGGAGCAAATGGAATGGAATCAAACACATGGAAAACTTGTTGGATGTATTTGGTACCATTCCTCCTGTTCTGCTCCAGTCATTACCACGAGTACGATCTCCCCAATTAATGTGCCACCAACCTCCTGTGGGTGAAATCCCTGTGCAGTGTTTTTCCTCTCCGGCGACTGAGTTATGAAGGACGCCTGTATCTTTGTAGTGATTGGGTGTATTGATAAACCATCCAAAGTGTAATTAATTAACTCACTACGCTCAAAGGGGTTTTCAATGTCAGATTTATTTTCTTTTAAACCATCTAGAAACAGGTGCCTTTCTTTGTGAGGCAATGGAAAAGCTGGTTTGAAAGTTGCTGCTTGACTGAGGGACCTAACAGATAATTGTATGTGTGGGGTACAGAGAAGAGGTAGTCATTTAAAAATCATGTTAAAAACTAGCATTGCACACAAAGTGAATCCAAGCAACTCATGTGACAAGTTAAGTAAATCTTTACTCCTGAACTTATTTAGGCTTGCCATAGAAAAGGTGTTGAACACATATTGACTTTCAGCTTTTCATTTTTATGTCTAAAAACATAATTCCACATTGTGTGTAGAACAGTGACACAAAATCTCAATAGAATCCATTTTAATGAGATGTTAAATGTTGGACCAATAAGACAAATATTTCATGGGAATTGAATGTAAAGGTTTTAATGACAGGGCAATTAATAAACAACCTTAATAAATTCAGTCTCAATTATTTATTCAATGTAACACTCAACATAAAAGCTGACGCAATAACTTCTAAATAGATGAAAGTAGATAACATTGTTTTTCTGGGAACTGCACAAAAGATGAAGATAAACAGTGACTTGTAAACGTTAACACCATTGTGCCATCATGTAGACTTACTGCACCAACTTCCTGTCTTGTATCAGACCACTGTCTCTCCAACTAACTGTGTCTTCTCTCCTCAGTCATCATTGACTTTATATGGTCTTAAACTGCCTTCAGTGAGCTAGTTGAACTCAGCAGTTCCTCTATACTGGAACCCATTAAACAGATGCTCTGTGAACTCAACACTCAAAATAAATGGTCAAAAATAAAGAGTAGCCTGCATCATCATAACACCACTATAGTAACAGTTAAACACTTTTCACCCCAGCAAATTTTACAAATATGCAGATAATCAAAGAGCACACAATTATAAATGTAACAAAAGTACCAATAGAAAACAGATACACAATGACAATATTGTACATAAAAACACTTAATACCCATTGGAAAAATACATAAAATGCACCTCTGATTGACTTGTGCTTAAAGACCATCTAGGTTGTTAAGTGGTGGTTCTTGGTTCCCTCTACCGACCGTGGCCTGGTTAGAGCACACTGTCCCAACCGGGGAGTTCTGTGGAGAGAACACAGAGAAAGGATCAGTTGTCAGGACCGACACTTCAGAAGAATAATGACTTCATAGTTACAGTTGGTTACACAACACAGTATTCATTCAATTCTTCCTGAAACACACATTCTAGATGGGTTTTAAAAGGTAATTCTACCATTCCCACCAGTCCCTGTGAACGGTCTGTCATGTCAAACCCACTGGGGAGTCTAGATGTTCTCCTTCTCCTGGAAGACAAGAATAAAGATATTTTGACATCATTTAGGTTTTCATATACAAAAGCACAATCAGCATGATAAATATGTAAAAATTGAGGCTGGGAATATCTTTTTACCATGCAAAGAATACGATCAGGCTGAAAAGGAAAATCAACCCCAAGGTTTTTCCTACAATCTCAAAAACCTTTGGGTTAACAGGCTCTTCATGCCCTGTAAATAAAACACACATTATAGCCATCTGTTCCAAAAAGAGGAAACATTTTGCACATTGTCTAATATTACAAATTATACACATACTGTAGATGTACAGATGTAAGATCTTAATTTAGCCAGTATTGTTGCAGTGAAATAATCCTGCAGCAAAAGGATCTGAACGTTTCCTCCGTTATGTTGTTCCATTGGTGGTGAGTCTATTAGCTGGACAAAATAAGGCTGCATGATAAGTGTAATACCATTAATTTAACCACATTTTAGTGAAGGTTTTGGGTGAATTTATGTAAATCAAAGCTTATCTGCATTTCCCACAATGCAATAAACTTCTAAGCAACAAAAAAGTGATCAAATTAATATCCTACAGCTGTATCATACCTAGATTCATATAGCAGGCATGCTTTATCCGGTCTGTTCCACAAAAACAAGTATATCTCTTCTATATCTATCTATATCTATAATATTGTTAATGTTGTGCATGTTGAATGTGCCAATGCTTCTACCTTTAATAGCCAGCTGCACTTCCTTTGACTTCCCACAGCCGTGACTATTTCTTGCTTCACAGAAGTACAATCCTCCATCACCAACTGTCACAATGAGGGAGTAACTGTGTCCAGATGCAACCTGTATTGGTTTATCTCCACTGATCTTGAACCAGGTGAAGTTTGTCACAGGAGGGTTGGCTGTACTGCTGCAGGTCAGATTAACACAAGTGCCCACTAATACTGGATCAGCTGGACTGATGGAGGCCAATGTGTCCTTAGGAGAGACTGAGGGAGAGGGGTTCATTTAGAATGTATCTGGATATGGTATATTGAATAGTCTCATCAAAACCACTCTATTACAATCCTCAGTGAAAACATGATAGAATGATCTATTCTACAGGAACCGGTTACTAAATCTTACATGAAACGTTAAGCATCATGTTATGTTCAGCTGTATTGTTGCTTGTCCCTACTGGGTAGACTGCAGTACAAGTGATGTTCTTCTCATGATGAAGGTATGACGGAGTGAAGGTCACCGTGGAGAGAACTGATTTGGTTTGGTCTGAATTCTCCTGCAGTTGGTTCTCAGGTGTGAACTGTGTTGGGAGAGTCCATGTCAGCTCAGGGGGGTGTTTGGGACAGGGAGCGACAGCAGAGCAGTTCAAGCTGACAGGGGTCCCATCCTTCACCTCACCTGAGACAGTAATGATGGGACTGGAAGGAAAATCTGTAATACATTGTAGATAAATATATTTTACACTAACAGTTAAACTGTCCACTTGTTCTACTCTTATCTTTGATGAAAGGAATCTAAACTGGGAAAAATAGTTGGTTAAAAGTTGAATTGTCTCTTACCCCTGACAACGATATTAACAGACTTTCTAATGTCTGTTGCAAGGAATGGTTGCCTCTCAATCCTGAGGAAGTATTTATTAGTGTAATTGGTGGTTACATTGAAGAAGACTGTGGTGCAGTTCTTCTGGGACATGTTTCCAGTTATCTTCCCTTGATATCTGCTGACCATCTTACTACTGTTAAATATCACATTGTCCGGATGTAGATCAAAGTACGGGATTTCTTTTATCCACACTCCAGAGGTTAGTATTGTGCTCCTAAATGTATACTTATTTTGGTCAGGAATATCAAATGAACATGGGATTTGCACACAGGAGCCAGTCAGTACATCCAGTCTATCTGGCATTGTGGTGATCAAATCTCGTTGACCAAAGCAGGCCAGAACACCTGCAACATGAAAGTCAACATCAGGGAGGTTCTGATATATTTTCAGTTCAGTCCAATGATATGTATTAACCCTAGATGACTAACAGGGGCCTCTGTTTGGAGGCAACTGCACAGCCATCTTGTTACTCCTCCTCCAGTGTAAAACAGATGTTGGAAGCTATAGAAATGCATTTATTAATGTCTACATTCGTTTTAGACAAGTATATTCTATTACAGACACCTTAATGCAAACTTTTAAATTATATTTCGTGACCTGCAACACTTCCTTCAACAGAGAGATCCTACCCTTGTTCCATCCAATGAGTGCATCTTGTATCTCACTGAACTGGTATTATCCAATAACTAATTCATAATTGGGTCAGAGTTTTTCCTTTCAATTGTGAGCCATGGTTTTCCCCTTTGCCCCAAACTATGCAAACCTGTATGTGGAACAATTTGAGGAAGCACTCATTTACAAAACATAGAGATACCCCCTACTTTCTAAAATCCTCTCATGGAATATAAACTTAGATGATGTCTTTGTGCTCTGGGAAGGAGGTCAGCAGGAACTAAATTAATTCCAAACTCTGCTAAACGAGAGCTCTGAATAGCTCAAATTCACCATGCAGACTGTTGAGAGAAAAATAAACTACCTGGACTTATGGATCATCAAAGAGAATGATGCATTACATACAGACTTGTACACACAGCCAACAGACCTCCATTCTCTGCTATGTACTGATAGTATGCATCCCCTTCCCCTCAAGAATGGTTTATCATATAGCCAGTTATGCAGGGTGAAACAAGTCTTTTGCACTAAGTACACCAAGTGTTCAGAGAAAATGAAAGCAATTCTGAAAAAGCACTGCCAGATTCTGCAGTCAGACAACAAATCTATAAACATGGTTGCAATATGGGGGACAGTTTAGTGAGATCTGACCTGCCCCCTGAGCCCACTCAGACACTCTTGACACCCATTCCAAAGGGGTTCTACAAATGTGACTCACGCTCACAGTGCAATAGCACTACAAAAACATCCTTCTTCAGACACCCACATACAGGTGGAAAAATCCCTGTTAGGGGTATCAGCTCTTGCAAGATAAAGGAAGTAATCTATCTCATCACATGTTCATGTGGAAGCCAACTCATTACAAACAAAAAAACATTTAAAACAATGCATAGCTGTAAGAACACTGATTATCTAGTAGCAGCTCACTTTGTTGAAGCTAACCATCCCATCTCCTCCCTCAAATGCACAAGTATTGAGCATGTTGCTCTACCAAGGAGAGGAGGTAACATGGAGATCCTACGGTCTAGAGCAGTGGTTCTTAACCTTGTTGGAGGTACTGAAACCCACCAGTTTCATATGCGCATTCACCGAACCCTTCTTAATTGAAAAAAAAAAATCAAATTCAAAACATATTTGACTGGTGCACAAAATGAACCATGCATCAACATCACTGTGTTCAAAGAACAAAATCATCAAAACATTTTCACACAGATGATCATTTTCACACAAAAACAAAAACATAATAATGAATATTTACTGCAAATCAGTGTGACTTCTGCTGTTGCCTGTCAGAGACCAGTTCAGAAATGCGCGGCTTCACCTTGGCAAGTGCCACTCATGTCATTTTCGCAACAAAGTCTGTTCCTTTTCTTCGTTTTTATGTCCAGCATCCTCGAAAAGGATTGCTCGCAAAGACATGTTGTAACAAACGGTATGAAAATCTCCAGAGCTTTCTTAGCAATAACAGGGTACGTTACCATTTGTTGACACCAAAACGTTGAAAGCGTTGTTGTTCTGAAGAGTTGCTGTTGAACCTGGCTCTGCTGAATTTCAATGATTTCATCGAGGTATTCATCATTGACATCTGTTGTCTCAACACTAAACGTGAACGGCTGTCTCACCCATGCTGGATATGACTCTCTTGTAGGGAAGTATCCGTCGAGAGAATTTGCAAGCTCATCTAAGTGCGTGGCAATTGCTTGCTTCAGTTCAGCGGGTACAGAAATGTCTCCGATTCCAGATACATCTTCGATCTTACTTACACAGTCGTCCAGCAGGGAAAGTTTGCGAAGTTATTGTTCTCTGTTCGTCGTTTCCATAACGGTAGCTTTTTTAAAAAAGCCTTTAGGTTTTCCTCCGCTTCGATGATGTTGACTCCACCGCCCTGCATCTTTTGATTGAGATGATTGAGAGCTGCGAAGATATCGGCCATGTACGCTAAAATGAGAATGAACTCAGAATTTTTTAAGCAATCTGCATGACAATGTTGGTGCTCTTGCAAAAACAGGGCTAATTCCACACGCACGGCAAAAACACGATTCAGCACCTGTCCCCGGGATAACCACCTAACGTTAGAATGGTACAGAAGTACCTCGAATTCAGAGCCCATTTCTTTACACAGCTCACTGAAGATGCGATGCCGCAGAGCACTAGTTTGCACATAGTTCACGCATTCCACTACAATGTTTAATACTTCTGCCAGTTTTGGAGGCAAGGTTTTTGTTGCCAACGCATGCCTGTGCAGAATACAATGCGTAACAATGATGTGTGGTGCATCGGCTTTCACTAGCGCACCAAAACCAGACTTTCTTCCCAGCATGACTGGAGCTCCGTCCGAACAAACTGCAGAAACCATATCCCACGAAAGATTGTTGTCTTTGAAGAAGTCATCCACACGTTTCTTCACATCGGCTGCCTTAGTTGTTGTTGTAAGAGGCTTACAAAATAAAAATTATTCCTTTATCACGTCGTCTTTCACATAGCGCACGAATACAGCAAGCTGGCTTAGATTGGAAACGTCTGTGGTCTCGTCGAGTTGAAGGCTGAATTTTGCCGGGCTTGAAATCAGATCTGCAACTACTTGAGCCAATATGTCTTTGCTCATGTCCTCTATTCTGTCGCTGATGGTGTCATTTGAAAGAGGAATTTGGGATAACTTAACTTCGGCCTCTTTTCCCAGCATGATATTCGCCATCTTCAACGCAGCTGGTTTTATGAGTGTTTCACCAATGGTGTGTGGTTTGCCCTGCTTTGCGATCAGGTAAGCAACTTCGTACGATGCTGTGAGGATCGGTTTGTTGATGGGTACAAAGCCGAGAACAGGCAGAGTAGCCTTTTCATCGAATCTGTCTCTCTTTCACCTTGAATTCAGCTTCTTGTATTTTCCATCTCCATGCAGCTTAAGGAAGCCGGTGCTAGACTAGAATTGCTCAACTTGGCATTGCAAATCATGCAGTTAGGACACTGACTCCCATCACGTTCGGTTATACATGTAAATCCATATTGTACATATTCGTCCGACCACTTTCTTTTTTTGCTCGACATAGTAAGTATGAAGGGATTAAAATATTAAGAAAGAAATCACAAGTCGACTACTGAGCGCACCAAATTCCCTGCAGCACAGATAGGCCAAGCGATGTAGCGTGATCACCTGCAGCCAATGATGGCCAAGCGGAGCGTGTCATCACGAATCATATTAATCGAATGTGTGTCTTGACCTCCGCCGAACCCCTGAGACTGACTCACCGAACCCCTGGGGTTCGATCGAACCCAGGTTAAGAACCACTGGTCTAGTGGGAGGGCTACTGGATTTCCTATTTGAAAACATTGACCCCTAGTGGTCAGAATATTGACTTTGATCTATGGTCTTTTTTATGAACAATTATTTTTATGAACAAGTCTTATAAATGGATCTATTCTTTCTACATCTTATCAGCGTAGAACCAATATGTTCCCCCTGTTGATGATGCTTATTGTGCATTATTGATGAACCCAAAGATTACATGTAACAACATTTAAATATATTAAATATATGTGAAAATATATTAAATAATAATGTATGTTGATGCTAATCTTATACTAATGTTAATGATAACAATAGCCTAATATAGTCAATATGCTGTAAACTATCATTAAACGTTGGAGTTTTACCCAATAAATGACTGGGAGTTTATATATATATATATAGAGTGTTCAACTCTCTTTGTTTTTATAGCTTACAGTGTATTCACCGTTAGTCAGCACCTCTACACTAAGTCATTTTCTCTGGGTGTGCTCCAGATAATGCTTTTTATGTCACCTGAACATAACAAATAAATAAATAAACATGTGAAGATATTAAAGTCAGTGACATTAAACAGTATTTCCCCCGTTTCTGATGTTCTCTATTTTAGAGTTTTTTAAATACTAAATGTTATCAGATGTTCAACCAAAACCTAATATTAGATCAAGGGAACATGAGTTTACATGTTTTTTATTGTAATTTATTTTATTTATTTAATTAACGAAGTTATGCAACACCCAATACCCCTGTGCGAAAAAGTAATTGCCCCCTTACACTCACTAACTGGTTGTGCCACCATTCCAAAACACACAATCTACAAGAAAATGTATAAAAAGCAACAAATGTAAAGTTTTGTAATGGCCTAGTCAAAGTCCAGACCTAATCCCAAGTGAGACATTGTGACAGTTCATGCTTGAAAACCCACAAATGTCGTTGAGTTAAAAAGCAGTTCTGCATGGGAGAGTGGTCCAAAACTACTCCACAGCGATGTGAAATACTGGTCAACAACTACAGGAAGTGTATGGGAAGTGTATGGGAAGTGTATGGTTGTGTATGGTTGTGTATGGGAAGTGTATGGTTGTGTATGGGAAGTGTATGGGAAGTGCATGGGAAGTGTATGGGAAGTGTATGGTTGTGTATGGGAAGTGTATGGGAAGTGTATGGTTGTGTATGGGAAGTGTATGGTTGTGTATGGGAAGTGTATGGTTGTGTATGGGAAGTGTATGGGAAGTGTATGGGAAGTGTATGGGAAGTGTATGGTTGTGTATGGGAAGTGTATGGTTGTGTATGGGAAGTGTATGGTTGTGTATGGGAAGTGTATGGTTGTGTATGGGAAGTGTATGGTTGTGTATGGGAAGTGTATGGGAAGTGTATGGTTGTGTATGGGAAGTGTATGGTTGTGTATGGGAAGTGTATGGGAAGTGTATTGGAAGTGTATGGGAAGTGTATGGGAAGTGTATTGGAAGTGTATGGGAAGTGTATGGTTGTGTATGGGAAGTGTATTGGAAGTGTATGGGAAGTGTATGGGAAGTGTATGGTTGTGTATGGGAAGTGTATTGGAAGTGTATTGGAAGTGTATGGGAAGTGTATGGTTGTGTATGGGAAGTGTATTGGAAGTGTATGGGAAGTGTATGGGAAGTGTATTGGAAGTGTATGGGAAGTGTATGGTTATGTATGGGAAGTATATGGGAAGTGTATGGTTGTGTATGGGAAGTGTTTGGTTGTGTATGGGAAGTGTATGGTTGTGTATGGGAAGTGTATGGTTGTGTATGGGAAGTGTATGGTTGTGTATGGGAAGTGTATGGGAAGTGTATGGGAAGTGTATGGTTGTGTATGGGAAGTGTATGAGAAGTGTATGGTTATGTATGGTTGTGTATGGGAAGTGTATGGTTGTGTATGGTTGTGAATGGTTGTGTATGGGAAGTGTATGGGAAGTGTATGGTTGTGTATGGGAAGTGTATGGGAAGTGTATGGGAAGTGTATGGTTGTGTATGGGAAGTGTATGGGAAGTGTATGGGAAGTGTATGGGAAGTGTATGGAGTCATTGTAGCTAAAGGAGGCACAACAAGTAATTGAGTGTTAGGGGACAATCACTTTTTCACACAGGGGCATTGGGTGTTAAATAACTTTGTTAATGAAATAAATGAAATGAGTTTGTAATTGTTGTGTTATTTGTTCATTCAGGTTCCATTTATCTAATATTAGCTTTAGATTGAATATCTGATATAAAATCAAACATTTACTTTCAAAAACAAACAAAAGTAGAAACATTTGAAAGGGGGAAAAACCTTTTCACGGCACAGTTTGAATCCAGACTATTAAACTGCACTAATCAGGAATTAACTTTACACTTTACTACAGAATTAAAAAGCTGGAATATAGCGCATCCCATAACATATCATGATTTCTGGTTATTCCTTTATGTCTGATTCATAACTAGTTGTTGTTGTGTGGAAGACTCACCTGACATAAAGAGGCCAATGAGAAAAAAACATGTTCTCAGGACAAGCCATGTGAGAATTCACACACCACTGATCACCTGAAACAGTACAAACATACACTTCCTGGTAAAGTAGGTCACATGACACATATGGTATCACATTGAAGCTTTAGTCCATAGTCACATAGGTTCTTCAGTTCTTCATGAACTAACAGCCGCATATTGAACATTTTGAATGTCATTACTTGTAATTAATTTCCTTAATTTAGTTTGAACATTAAAATATAAAGATAAGATAGTAGTAGTTGACACTTGCCTTACACTGATGTAAACAGTCCACAGGAGAGACTGTCACACACACATAGTGTGTTCTGACAAACTAAAGTGCTGAAATTCATGTGGCACATCTCACATCTCAGCAGTGACATACTTCCTAATAAGTGCATTTATATGACAGGATGTTGAATAGTCTATGTGCTGGGTGTCAACATCAGTTGTGAAAACATGGTATGTTAATTTAAGCATTTAGAATGAAATGGGCCCCAGCTGCCCACTGACTGATTCTAAACACAAAGTGTGTGTTAGCCACTGACTCAACGGCATTATATGGCCTATATACATTTCATTACTGCCCAAAATGAAACACTTATATTCAAGAATTTTTTCATTGTGGGATAATAATATTCATTGCAGTTAATGTCTGTGTGGTGGGTAAATAACCCTTTTAGGGGAAGGGGACCCCTTTACAGCATTTTGTTACAGGCCCCCAAGTAGTCAAGTTCGCCCTTGATACAACAATGGAAACGTGCTGCAATATAACCTTCTCCCTCTCCTCTATCTCACAGGCTTGATTTTTTTTAAATGTAAGTAAATCAGAAACCAAAATCCATCCAACTTGCTTAGTTAAATTTGAGTTCAGTAAAAGATACCCGGATCTCACATTATCTTTCAGCATGAAAAACAGACGTTTGTCTGAAACAGAGTAACTGTAATTGTAGCTGATGGATTATCACACACTTCCACATTTCTCCTGCACCCACTTCCTCTTTCATTACATCACTTCTATCTGCCAAGAAGAGCATGGTGGGCTGGGAGCCACAGGAGGGAGCCATCAACCTTCAGGGCAAGGTGTACCTCCCCGACGGTCATGTCTAGATGGGATACAGCTTTTGTCAAATTGAGGTTCTTAAGTTGATTTTATGTTTTATTTTAGCTAACCCTAACCCTTTTTCTTACCTTAATCTAATTATCCTAACCTGCTACGTTAATTCTCCCAACCTGCTGCACAAGTTCTCCTACATTTGCAAGGATATATCCCTTCGATTATAAACCCTCTTGGACCTGCCCAAGGCCTTCTGGGAGAAGGAGACCCAGGAGCTGAGGATGTACTTTACCCAGAAGGTGGGTTTTTATTACAGTGCAATTAATGGACAACCTCAAATGCAGCCTCATTTGTGTCTCTTGAACAACACTCAAAATAAAAACAACATAATAACTCCCAACAATACACACATGAACATAGACATGTACTGGGGATATTTAAGAAGAATAAAGTTCAGATTCAGTTTAGAGTGATTCATATAATGTTCAACATATTCATATATTTGACCTTTCTGTGACATGATTTCCAGTGTGCTGTTTGTAACACTTGTTGTGGATTAAACTCATAACTGATTATAGTGATTGATGCCAGACTGGAGGAAGGATATACGGATTTTTGTTGTATTCTGTTAAACACTGATTCTGTAGTAGCTGACAAAGCCCCTGCCTTTTGTTTTGACTTCCTACAAGCCTCTCAGGCTGGTGTTTACAGAACATGTGTTGGTCTGGTTAGGAAATAAAGGGACTGTCTCCAAGAGGCTGGTGTTTACAGAACATTTGTTGGTCTGATTAGGATATAAAGGGTCTCTCTCCAAGAGGCTGGTGTTTACAGAACATGCGTTGGCCTGATTAGGATATAAAGGGTCTCTCTCCAAGAGGCTGGTGTTTACAGAACATGTGTTGGTCTGGTTAGGAAATAAAGGGACTGTCTCCAAGAGGCTGGTGTTTACAGAACATTTGTTGGTCTGATTAGGATATAAAGGGTCTCTCTCCAAGAGGCTGGTGTTTACAGAACATGTGTTGGCCTGATTAGGATATAAATGGTCTCTCTCCAAGAGGCTGGTGTTTACAGAACATGTGTTGGTCTGATTAGGATATAAAGGGTCTGTCTCCAAGAGGCTGGTGTTTACAGAACATGTGTTGGCCTGATTAGGATATAAAGGGTCTGTCTCCAAGAGGCTGGTGTTTACAGAACATGTGTTGGCCTGATTAGGATATAAAGGGTCTGTCTCCAAGAGGCTGGTGTTTACAGAACATTTGTTGGTCTGATTAGGAAATAAAGGGCTTGTCTCCAATAGGCCAGTTAGATGTTTTCTCTGCTTCTATACTAGATGCTGTCTCCCTGTTACAACTTATATTAAACCTGATTGATTTATGATGAACTTTATCAACGACTTTTCTTTTGTTCACAGACACGCAAATATCATACCCCCAATACATGCTAACCTCTCACCATTGCAATGATAGGGGAGAATAACATTTTGGGGGGATATGATATATGATATTTCTCGCTCATCATTTTCACAATTCATCCAGGACTATCCATAATCATGGTAGAATCCACATCAATGAATTTAGAAACATATTTTATTCTTAATTACAATAAAAGTTACTGCAAAATGACACAATACATTATTTACCATTCATTGGGCACAAAATAATCTGAAACATAAATAGAGTAGAGTCACAGTCTTGATGTAGTCATTGTGTGCGATGAGTATTTAACCAAACACCAATTTTTTTTAACTTTCGCTATAAAGCATTTTTGAAATCAGACACTGTGGCTGGATTAATGAGAATTTTATCATTAAAATGGTGCCTAATACTTGTATGTTTGAGAAATTAGATTTATGAGATTTCTGTTGATTTGTATTTGGCACCCTGCAATTTCATTCCGCTGGCGGAACACCAGTCTTAGACAGGTTAATACACACATAAGTGAATTTGTCCAAATACTTTTAGTGTCCTAAAATAGGGTGACAATTTACAAAAGTGTTGTAATCTCTAACCGGTTCACCCGATATGGATGAAAATACCCTGAAATGAAAGTAGATAGTCTGCACTTTAACCTCAAAGTCATTGTATCATTTCAAATCCAAAATGCTGGATTACAGAGATGAAAAAGTTCAATAAATGACACAGTCCCAATACTTTTGGAGCTCACTGTACACACGACATACTGTAATACTTAATACTTAACATCTAATCAAATCAAATGTTATTTTTTCACATGTGCTGAATACAACAGACATAACCGTGAAATGCTTACTTTCAAGCCCTTAACCAACAATGCTGTTTTAAGGAAAATAAGAGTTCAGACAAATATTGACTAAATAAACTAAAGTAAACAACTAAAAGAGCAACAATAAAATAACAATAACGTGGCTATATACAGGGGGTACCTGTACCGAGTCCATGTGCGGGGGTACAGGTTAGTCAAGGTAATTGAGGTAATATGTAGAAGGAGGTAGGGGTAAAGTGACTATGAGTAGATAATAAACAGCATAAATAAAGGGGGAGCAATGCAAATGGTCCGGGTAGCCATTTGATTAGCTGTTCAGCAGTCTTATAGCGGCAGAAGCTGTTAAGAAGCCTTTTGGGGTTATCCCGAGTGGCACAGTGGTCTAAGGCAAATTATTGCAGCTGTGCTACTAGAGGTCCTGGTTCGAGTCCAGGCTCTGTTGCAGCCGGCCGCAACCGGGAGACCCATGGGGCGACGCTATTGGCCCAGCGTCATCCGGGTTAGGAAAGGATTTGGCCGGCAGGTATATCCTGGTCCCATTGCGCTCTAGCAACTCCTGTGGTGGGCCAGGTGCATGCATGCTGACACAGTTGGCAGGTAAACTGGGTTTCCTCCAACACATTGGTGTGGCTGGCTTCCAGGTTAAACAGGCATTGTGTCAAGAAGCAGTGCGGCTTGGTTGGGTCATTTTTCGAAGGACTCACGGCTCTCGACCTTTGCCTTGACCGAGTCCATACAGGAGTTGCAGCGATGAGACAAGACTGTAACTACCAATTGGATACCACAAAATTGAGAAAAAAAATGTGATGTGAAAGTGATGTACTGGGCCGTATGCACTACCCCCTGTAGCACCATGCGTTCGGAGGCCGAGCAGTTGCCATACCAGGCGGTGATGCAACCAGTCAGGATGTTCTTGATTGTGCAGTTGTAGAACTTTTTGATGATCCGAGGACAAATGCCAAACCTTTTCAGTCTCCTGATGGGGTATAGGTGTTGTCGTGCCCTCTTTATGACTGTCTTGGTGTGTTTGAACAATAATAGTTTGATGTGGACACCAAGGAACTTGAAGCTCTCAACCTGCTCCACTACAGCCCAATTGATGAGAATGGGGGTGTGCTTTTCCCTCCTTTTCCTGTAGTCCACGATCATCTCCTTTGTCTTGATAACGTTGAGGGAGAGGTGGTTGTCCTGGCACCACAATGCCAGGTCTCTGACCTAATCCCTATAGGCTGTCTCATTTCTGTCGGTGATCAGGCATATCCTGTTGTCTCATCTGCAAAGTTAATGATGGTGTTGGGTTAGTGCATGGGTTAACAGAGAGTACAGGAGGGGACTAAGCATGGACCCCTGAGGGACCCCCGTGTTGAGGATCAGTGTAGCAGATGTGTTGTTGCCTACACTTACCATCTGGGGGTGGACCGTCAGGAAGTCCAGGATCCAGTTGCAGAGGGAGGTGTTAAGTCCCAGGGTCCTTAGCTTAGTGATGAGCTTTGAGGTCATTATGATGTTGAACGCTGAGCTGTAGTCAATGAACAGCATTCTCACGTAGGTGTTCCTGTTGTCCAGGTGGGAAAGGGCAGTGTTGAGTGCAATAGAGATTGCGTCATCTGTGGATCTGTTGGGGCGGTATGCAAATTGGAGTGGATCTAGGGTTTCTGAGATGATGGTGTTGTTGTGAGCCATGGCCAGCCAGGCTACAGATGTGAGTGCTACGGGTCGGTAGTCATTTAGTCAGGTTACCTTGGTGTTCTTGGGCACAGAGAATACGGTGGTCTGCTTGAAACATGTAGGTATTACAGACTCGGCCAGGGACAGGTTGAAAATGTCAGTGGAGACACTTGCCAGTTGGTCAGCGTATGCTCGGAGTACACATCCTGGTAATCCATCTGGCCCTGCGGAATTGTGTATATTGTGTATATAGCTTAGCATCTGCGTCATCTGACCACTTCTGTATTGAGCGAGTCACTTGTAATTCCTACTTTTTGCTTGTAAGCAGGAATCAGAGGATACAATTATTGTCAGATTTGCCAAATGGAGGCCGATGGAGAGCTTTGTACGCATCTCTGTGTGTGGAGTAAAGGTTGTCTAGAGTTTTTTTCCCTCTGGTTGCAGATGCAACATGCTGGTAGAAATGAGGTCAAACTGATTACTTTTTTCCTGCATTAAAGTCCCTAGCCTCTCAGAGCGCCGCCTCTTGTTTGCTTATAGCTTTATACAGCTCTACGAGTGCGATCTTAGTTCCAGCATCGGTTTGTTGTTGTAAATAGACATCTATGAAAAATATAGATGAAAACTATCTTGGAAAATAGTGTGGTCTACAACTTGATATACTCTACTTCAGTCGAGCAAAACCTTGAGACTTCCTTAATATTTGGTTTTGCGCACAAGCTGTTATTGACAAATAGACACAGACCGCCATCAGTTGTCTTACCGTAGGCAGCTGTTCTGTCTTGCCAGTGCATGGAAAAACCAGCCAACTGTATATTATCCATGTCGTCATTCAGCCACGACTCGGTGAAACATAAGACTTTACAGTTTTAATGTCCCGTTGGTAGGATAGTGTTGAAAGAAGCACATCCAGTTGATTCTCCAGTGATTGTAGGTTGGCCAATAGAATGGATGGTAGAGGTAGGCTACCCACTCGACTAATTCTCACAAGGCACCTCGATCTCCACCCCCTGTATTTCCGTCTTTCCTTCACGTGAATGACAGTGATCTGTGCCTGGTCTCAGAGAAGCAGTATTTCCTTCGAGCCGTACTCATTAAATAAATAAACATTTGAAGTGAGTAAACGGTGTTCTGACATCAAGAAGCTATTTTTGGTCATAACAGACGTGTCACGCCCTGGCCTTAGTTATCTTTGTTTTCTTTATTATTTTGATTAGGTCAGGGTGTGACATGGGGGATTTGTGTTTTGTCTGGTCTAGGGGTTTTGTAGTGTTCTCGGTTATCTTCTATATTAAAGATGTTTAACACTATCCATGCTGCATTTTGGTCCTCCTCTCCTTCAGCGGAAGAAAACCGTTACAGAATCCCCCACCAAAACAGGACCAAGCAGCGTGGTGACAGGCAGCGGCAGGAGGAGCAGAGCAATCAGGACTATTGGACTTGGGAGGAGATCCTAGATGGGAAAGAACCCTGGGCACAGCCAGGAGAATGTTGCCTCCCCAAAGAAGAGCTGGAGGCAGCCAAAGCGGAGAGGCGGCAGTTTGAAGAGGCAGCATGGAAGCAGGGCTGGAAGCCCGAGAGTCAGCTCCATAAAAGTATTGGGGGGGCACACTGGAAGTGTGGCGAAGCCAGGTAGGAGACCTGCGCCAACTTCCTGTGCTTACCGGAGGGCGAGAGAGACCGGGCAGGCACCGTGTTATGCTGTGGAGCGCACGGTGTCCCCAGTGCGGGTTCTGCACCCGCACTGGGGACATTGTGCGCTCCACAGCTCCTCGTACATACCAGCTCCTCGTATCGGCCGGGCTAGAGTGGGCATCGAGCCAGGTGCCATGAAGACGACTCTACGCATCTGGTCTCCAGTGCGTCTCCTTGGGCCGGCGTACATGGCACCAGCCTTACGCATGGTGTCCCCGGTTCGCCTGCACAGCCCAGTGCGGGCTATTTCACCTCGCCGCACTGGCAGGGCGACCGGGAGCATTCAACCAGGTAAGGTTGGGCAGGCTCGGTGCTCAAAGCTCCAGTGCACCTGCACGGTCTGGTCACGCCAGTCTGCAAGGAGCCGCCAGAGCCGCCAGTCAGCCAGGATCCGCCAGAGCCGCCAGTCAGCCAGGATCCGCCAGAGCCGCCAGTCAGCCAGGATCCGCCAGAGCCGCCAGTCAGCCAGGATCCGCCAGAGCCGCCAGTCAGCCAGGAACCACCAGAGCCGTCAACCAGCCTGAGCTACCCCTCAGTCCTGAGTTACCCCTCAGTCCTGAGCTGCCCCTCAGTCCGGAGCTGTCCCTCAGTCCAGTGGGGCCATTTAGTAGGGTTGCCAATCCTAGGTCGGCGGCGAGGGTCGCCGTTCCTAGGAAGAGACTAAATAGGACAAAGACTATTGTGGAGTGGGGTCCACGTCCCGCGCCAGAGCCGCCACCGAGGACAGACGCCCACCCAGACCCTCCCCTATGGATTTAGGTGTGAGGCCGGGAGTCCGCACCTTTGGGGGGGGGGGGGGGGTTACTGTCACGCCCTGGCCTTAGTTATCTTTGTTTTCTTCATTATTTTGGTTAGGTCAGGGTGTGACATGGGGGATTTGTGTTTTGACTGGTCTAGGGGTTTTGTATGTTTATGGGGTGTTTTCTAGTCTAGGTGTTTATGTAAGTCTATGGTTGCCTAGATTGGTTCTCAATTAGAGGCAGGTGTTTATCGTTGTCTCTGATTGGGAACCATATTTAGGCAGCCATGTTCTTTGGGTATTTTGTGCGTGATTGTCTTCTGTCTTTGTCATGGCACCAGATAGGACTGTTTCGGTTTTCACATTTGTTGTTTTGTATTTTGTAGTGTTCGTTAGGGTTATCGTCTATATTCAATTTAAAGATGTTTAACACTAACCACGCTGCATTTTGGTCCTCCTCTCCTTCAGCGGAAGAAAACCGTTACATGTAGCAACATTATGTACAAAATAAGTTACAAACAATGCAAAAAAAACACACACAATGGCACATTTGGTTAGGATCCCATAAAACAGCAGCAATCCCTTCCTCCTTCAGGTTAAAAGTAAGATCCATTAATGATGTCACTTGTTAAATCCCTTTCAATCATTGTAGATGAAGGGGAGGAGACAGGTTAAAGAAGGATTTTTAAGTCTTGAGACAGTTAGACATGGATTGTGTATGTGGGCCATTTGGAGGGTGAATGGGCAAGACAAAATAATGTAAGTGCCTTGGAACGAGGGGTGGTAGTACAGTCGTGGCCAAAAGTTTTGAGAATGACACAAATATTAATTTTCAGTCTGCTGCCTCAGTTTGTATGATGGCAATTTGCATATACTCCAGAATGTTATGAAGAGTGATCAGATGAATTGCAATTAATTGCAAAGTCCCTCTTTGCCTTCCCAAAATAAAACATTTCCACTGCATTTCAGCCCTGCCACAAAAGGACCAGCTGAAGTGATTCTCTCGTTAACACAGGTGTGAATGTTGATGAGGACAAGGCTGGAGATCAGTCTGTCATGCTGATTGAGTTCGAATAACAGACTGGAAGCTTCAAAAGGAGAGTGGTGCTTGGAATCATTGTTTTTCCTCTGTCAACCATGGTTACCTGCAAGGAAACACGTGCCGTCATCATTGCTTTGGACATGAAGGGCTTCACAGGCAAGGATAATGCTGCCAGTCAGATTGCACCTAAATCAACCATTTATTGGATTATCAAGAACTTCAAGGAGAGCGGTTCAATTGTTATGAAGAAGGCTTCAGGACGCCCAAGAAAGTCCAGCAAGCACCAGGACCGTCTCCTAAAGTTGATTCAGCTGCGGGATCGGGGCACCACCAGTACAAACCTTGCTCAGGAATGGCAGCAGGCAGGTGTGAGTGCATCTGAGCGCACAGTGAGGCAAAGACTTTTGGAGGATGGCCTGGTGTCAAGAAGGGCAGCAAAGAAGCCAGCATGCCAAAGCGGATTTCAGAGGACTTGAAAAAGAAGGGTTAACACTGCAAATAATGACTCTTTGCATCAGCTTCATGTAATTGCCAATAAACGCCGTTTACACATGAAATGCTGGTAAATATACTTCAGTATTCCATAGTAACATCTGACAAAAATATCTAACGACACTAAAGCAGCAGTCTTTGTGAAAATAAATATTTGTGTCATTCTAAAAACGTTTTGCCCCGACTATAATTGCTAGGCACACTGGTTTCAAGAACTGCAACACTGCTGGGATTTTTCACACAACATTTTCCGGTGTGTATCAAGAATGGTCTACCCCCAAAGAAAATCCAGCCAATTTGACACAACTGTGGGAAGCATTGGAGCCAACATGGGCCAGCTTCCCTGTGGAACGCTTTCGATGTCTTGCGGGTTGGCAGGTATCCTGGTGGTTAGAGCGTTGGATTAGTAACCGAAAGGTTGCAAGATCAAACCACTGAGCTGACAAGGTAAAAATCTGTCATTCTGCCCCTGAACAAGCTAATGAACCTACTGTTCCTAGGCTGTAATTGAAAATAAGAATTTGTTCTTAAATTACTTGCCTACTTTAAGAAAATAAATCTTGTAGAGTCCTTGCCCTGGTTAACTGAGACTGTTTTGAAGTCAAAAGTGGGTGAAATATTAGGAAGGTGTTCCTAATGTTTGGTGTACTCAGTGCCAGGAAGTATTCATACCCCTTGACTTATTACACATTTTGTTGTGTTAATGCCTGAATAAAAAATTATAAAATAGATGTGTTTTCTCATTCATTTACACACAATAACCCATAATAACAAAGTGAAAATATGTTTTTGTCACGAATCCCGTTTCCTGAGTCTGTTTTTTGCCTGTGTTCTGTCCTGGAGTGTTTTTTCCGGCGTCCTGGAACGCACCCTGTATGGTTGCCGGGCAATGTAGCCAGTTGGGAGTTCTGATTACCCGCACCTGTATCCCATCAGCTATCTGCACACCTGGTCCTGATCATCATCTCTCCTCTTCATAAGCCCGGACCTGACATCCATTCCCTGCCGGATCGTTAGCCATGAACAGTATGTTGTGCCAGAGTATCAGCATCAAGTTGGATAGAATTTGTTTTGTTGTTTTTTTACATATTGCTTGCCTTAAACTTACCTCCGTTTGTTCTGTCTTCAGTTACTCACCCGGATCATTTACCCCATTCCCGCCTGGTCATCGGAGGATTCCGCTTCCCCATTGGATCCACCTATTTACTCCCATCAACTCACCACCGCTGCCCGCTACGCCACCTGGATATATCTACCCATTCACATTCACTTGTAAATACATACTCCCCTTCTTCCTACCCTCCTTGTCCTGGTCTGCTTCTGGGTTCGATTTTGAAGAAACGTGACAGTTTTAGAAATGTTTGCAGATTTATTGAAAAGGAAATACAGAAATGTAATTTACATAAGTATTCAAACTCCTGAGTCAATGCATGTTTGAATCAGTTCTGGCAGCGATTACAGCTGTGAGTCTTTCTGGGTAAGACAAGAAGAGCTATGCACACCTGGAATGTTCAACATTATTCTTTAAAAAAATAATTCAAGCTCTTTTAAATTGGTTATTGATAATTGCTAGACAGCCATTTTCAAGTCTGCCATAGATTTTCAAGCCGATCAAAACTGTATCTTGTCCACTTAGGAACATTCAATGTTGTCATAGTAAGACACTCTGGTGTATATTAGGTGTTGTGTTTTAGGTTATTGTCCTGCTGAAACTCATGGACTCATAATGTTGTATTATTCAGGATGGAGATATTCTACTGTAATGGGGTCTCCCCTTTGATTCTAGTTTGTTTATTGTGTCTTTTGAAAATCAGACTGAACCATGTTTGCCTATGATTAGCTCTATTCTATTTATATTTATAATAAAACACTTGATGACAAGCATACCCATAACTTGGTGCAGCCATCACCATGCTTGCACATATGAAGAGTGGTATGTTGTGTTGGACAGAGTGAATTTCTTTGCCAAATGTTTTGCCGTTTTACTTTAGTGCCTTATTGCAAACAGAATGCATGTTTTAGAATATTTTTTTTTCTGTACATGTTTCCTTCTTCTCACTTTGCCATTTAGGTTAGTATTATGGAGTAAGTACAATGTTGTTGATCCATCCTCAGTTTTCTCCAATCACAGCCGTTAAACTATGTAACTGTTTTAAAGTCACCATTGGCCTTATGGTGAAATCAGTGGAGGCTGCTGAGGGGAAGACAACTCATAATAATGTCTAGAACGGAGCAAATGGAAGGGAATCAAACACATGGAAACCATGTTGGATGTATTTGGTACCATTCCACCTATTCTGCTCCAGTCATTACCACGAGTCCTTTCTCCCCAATTAAGGTGCCACCAACCTCCTGTGGGTGAAATCCCTGAGCTGTTTCTTTCCTCTCCGGCGACTGAGTTACGAAGGACGCCTGTATCTTTGTAGTGATTGGGTGTATTGATAAACCGTCCAAACTGTAATTAATATCTTCGTCATGCTCTTTTTACCCATCTACCAACAGGTGCCCTTCTTTGTGAGTCATTGGAAAAGCTCCCTGTCTTTGTGGTTTAATCTGTTTGAAATTCGCTGCTTGACTGATGGACCTTAATTGTATGTGAGGGGTACAGAGATGAGGTAGTCATTGAAAAAATAATTCAAAACAATGGTACTGCACACAGTGATTCAATGCAACTTATGTGACTTGTTAAGCAAATCTTTACTCCTGAACTTATTTAGGCCATAATAAAGGGATTGAATAACTATTGACTCGATATTTCAGCTTTTCATTTTTTTTTTTTGTTACATGTCTAATAACAGAATTCCACATTATGGGGAATTGTGTGTAGGCTCGTGACACAAAATCTCAATGTAATCCATTTTCATGAGATAATTAAAATGTTGGACCAGTAAGACAAAAAGATGTCATGGAAATTTAATGTAAAGGTTTTTATTACAGTGCAATTAAAAATCAACCTTAAATTCAGCCTCAATTGTTTCTTTGATTTAACACTCAACATAAAAACTGACAGAATAACTTCTAAATAGATATAAACTGAAAATAGATATTATTATTCTGGGAACTGCACAAAAGATGAAGATAAACAGTAACTAGTAGATGTCAACACCATTCTGCCATCATGTAGACTTACTGCACCAACTTCCTGTCTTGTATCAGACCACTGTCTCTCCAAATAACTGTGTCTTCTCTCCTCAGTCATCTGACTTTACATGGTCTTAAACTGCCTTCAGTGAGCTAGTTGAACTCAGCAGTACCTCTATACTGGAACCCATTAAACAGATGCTCTGTGAACTCAACACTCAAAATAAATGGTCTGAAATAAAGAGTAGCCTGCATCATCATATCACCACTATAGTAACAGTTGAACACTTTTCATCCCAGCAAATTGCACAATTATACAGATAATCAAAGAGCACAAAATTATAAATGTAACAAAAATATCCACAGAATACTAATACACAATGACAATACTGTTCATAAAAAGACTTAATACCCATTGGAAAAATACATAAAATGCACCTCTGATTGACTTGTGCTTAAAGACCATCGAGGTTGTTAAGTGGTGGTTACTGGTTCCCTCTACTGACCGTGGCCTGGTTAGAGCACACTGTCCCAACCGGGGAGTTCTGTGGAGAGAACACAGAGAGAGGAACAGGTGTCAGGACCAACACATCAGAAGAATAATGACTTCATAGTTACAGTTGGTTACACAACACAGAATTCATTCAATTCTTCCTTAAACACACATTCTAGATGTGTTTTAAAAGGTTATTCTACCATTCCCACCAGTCCCTGTGAACGGTCTGTCATGTCAAACCCACTGGGGAGTCTAGATGTTCTCCTTCTCCTGGAAGACAAGAATAAAGGTATTTTGACATCATTTAGGTTTTCATATACAAAAGCACAAACATCATGATAAATATGTTAAAATTGAGGCTGGGAATATCTTTTTACCATGCAGAGAATACGATCAGGCTGAAAAGGAAAATCAACCCCAAGGTTTTTCCTACAATCTCAAAAACCTTTGGGTTAACAGGCTCTTCATGCCCTGTAAATAAAACACACATTATAGCCATCTGTTCCAAAAAGAGGAAACATTTTGCACATTGTCTAATATTACAAATTATATACATACTGTAGATGTACAGATGTAAGATCTTAATTTAGCCAGTATTGTTGCAGTGAAATAATCCTGCAGCAAAAGGATTTTAACGTTTCCTCCGTAATGTTGATCCATTGGTGGTGAGTCTATTAGCTGGACAAAATAAGGCTGCATGATAAGTGTAATACTATTAATATAACCATGTTTCAGTGCAGGATTTGGTGAATATATGCAAATCACAAAGCTTATCTGTGTTTCCCACAATGCAATAAACTTCTAAGCAACAATACAGTGATCAAATTAAGATCCTAAAACCGTATCATACCTAGATACATACAGCAGCTGTCACGTTCTGACCATAGTTCTTGTGTGTTTTCCTTGTTTTAGTGTTGGTCAGGACGTGAGCTGGGTGGGCATTCTATGTTGTGTCTAGTTTGTCTATTTCTATGTTTGGCCTGATATGGTTCTCAATCAGAGGCAGGTGTTAGTCATTGTCTCTGATTGGGAACCATATTTAGGTAGCCTGTTTTGTGTTGGGATTTGTGGGTGATTGTTCCTGTCTCTGTGATCGTTTGCACCAGATAGGCTCAGTCACTTTGTTTTTTTCTTTTCACTTGTTTTGGAAGAGAAGAGAACGAGCGCCATTCTCCTTGCGGAGATGGTGCTAAATACATCAACACGGTCGGTCCCTGGGATTGGGCTGGCTAACACGATTAGGTTTGCTTGGAAGGAAAAGGAGATGGAGCCTTTAGGACGGGAATCTTTTGGAAGGATAATATTGATGGGGATTCTAAAGCTGACGGTGAAGGACGTGTTTTGTTTCCAAGGCAACTCGTTGGAGGGAGCATACGACGTGGCACTATATACAGAGGCAAAACACGATGATATCCTGAGAAGGGCAAGAGCAGTGGGAGGTGAGAGGCCGATGTGCCACTACGAAATAACAAGCCTGGCGAAGAATAATTTTAGGGTTGTAACTGTCAACATTTACAACCCTTACGTTAAGGACGAAGAGGTGAGGGCTTTTCTGGGGAGATATATGGATAACGTCTCCTCAGCAAGGCACCTCAAAGACTCCCTTGGGTTTTGGAATGGGAGGAGAGGTTTCCAGGCCCTCCTCAGAGAGGACCCAAAGGGACATGGTGGTTACCTCCATCCTCCTGCTATGTTCTCCCTAGGGGCTGACAGGGGGACGTTGTTTTATGCACGTCAGCCCCCATTTTGCAGACGCTGTATGGCCTACGGTCACATATTCGCCTCATGCAGTACAAGAAAATGCAGATTTTGTGCATCTGAGGATCATGAGGCGAGGGATTGTGACAAGCCTAAGACGTGCCATGGGTGTGGCTCGTCAGCACACCTGTGGCGGGGGTGCCCGGCCCGTCAGCGGTCATATGCGTCTGCGGCTGGGGGGGGAGCAGGGGCGGGGGATGGGGGAAGAAGAGGAGGGGAAGGAAGCACGCCTCATGATCAGAGTACAGGTCCAGAGGGGAAGGCCACAAGGAAGGAGGAGGAGCAAGAAGCGGCGGAAGGAAGAGAGAAGGAAACGGAAGGCACGGGAGTAGGAGAACCAGGAAAAGCGGCGGAAGACGGCAACCGAGTGGAGGAGCATGAGAGAGAAGAAAGCGATGGAGGAGTGGTGGAGAAGGAGACGGTGGAAGAGCAAGTGGACTGGGGGGAATGTGCCCTGGTGGAAGAGATGAGGGGTATGGTGGAGGAGCTGGCGGGGGGGGGGATTGGTATCTCTCCACTGCCGTCATCACCAAAGAAGAGAATGAAGAGGCGGGAGCGATTGGCCGACAGTGAGAGGGAGGGGATGGCCAAGAGAGTGATGGGGGTGGGAGAAACCTCTGGGTTGCTGCTGGTTTCCACAGGCTCTCAATATCTGTTGGGTGGGGACACACCTAACAGGACTCAGGACTGGGTACAGGAGGAGGTGGGGAGTTTTTTGTTTGGGGACTCAGCCTCCCCAAATTTTTTCCAATCCAGCTGCAGCACTGGGGAGGGGGAGGATTGTGGGGGAGCCAAACACTATTCCTGCATCCTGGGTTGGTGAGATGGAGGAAGAGGGGGGGATGTTGGGAGTACAGATGGTGTCATCACCGGTAGATATGGAGCAGGGGAGCATCGGGTGAGTCTCCTGTTTTTGTTTTTTTCTGTCTGGGTTTAGAATGAGTGTATTACATGTTTTTATTTTATTCTTTCATGGGGTCTGATTTTACTTTTGTTAGTTTAAATGTAAGGGGTTTAAGGGATTGTGTTAAGAGGAGGGCGGTTTTTAGTTATTTGGAGGGTGTGGGGTTTGATTTTTGTTTTTTACAGGAGGTTCACCTGAGGGATGGAGGGGATGTTAATAGGTTTAAGAGGGAGTGGGACAAGGGGGAGTCGGTTTGGGGTGTTGGGGGGGTGCACTCTTCGGGGGTAGGGATTTTGTGTGGGCACAGGGAGGTTAAAGTGGAGGATTCTTTTGTGGTAATGCAGGGGAGGGTTATAGGGGTGGATGTCACGATAAGGGATTGTAATTTTAGATTAGTGGTGGTGTATGGACCACAGGTGGTGGCAGACAGGAGGGAGATGGTGGACTGTCTGACGCCCCTGTGTGTCACAAATAGGAAATTAGTGATGGGGGGGATTTTAATACAGATTTAGGAAGAGGGGGGGATAGCAGTGCAGGCGCCATTGCCAGGCTAATGGCTTGCCATGGTCTGGTAGATGGTGGTCTGCACACTACTCCGAAAATGGACGGTCCTACATGGCGCAACTCCAGGGGGGTTGAGCGGAGGCTCGACTATATTTTTGTACCCAGGTCTTTGGGTAAGTTGTCTGGGCGGCTGTTGCCTGTTTTCTTTTCGGATCACGACGGGGTGCTCCTGCAGGTGGGGTCGCCAGTCTGCCTCTTTGGTAGGGGGTACTGGAAGCTAGATCGGGATGTGCTGGAGGAGCAGGCTTTTGTTGACAGGTTTTATGGTTTCTTTTGGAGGCTTGAGGGTCTCCGGTCCATGTGCGAGGGGGTGTTAGAGTGGTGGGAATTAGTTAAGGTGAGGATTAGGGCTTTTATAATAGGGTATTGCAAGAGGAAAAAAAGGGAGGAGAGGAGGGAGGTGGATCGTATCCAAAGGTTAATTGAACTCGAGTACGAGGCAGGCAACCTCGGCGGGTCGTTTGACTGGGAGAGATCCGCAACCCTAAAGGCGCAGCTCAGGGAGTTGCAGGAGCGGAAGGCTCGAGCTTTCCTGGAGCGTGCGCATAGTGGCTTTCTAGAACACAATGAGACTTGTTCTGCTATGTTCTTTAAGTCGGTTAGGGCCAGACAGAGTAGGAAGGTAATGCATGGCGTTAGGGAAGAAAATGGTAGTATAGTTAGAGAACCAGAGGATATGGTCAGGGTGACAACTGATAATTTCCAAGGTTTATTTAAGGAAAGGGAAATAGATGTAGAGCAGGGAAATGTGTTTTTAGAACACTTGTCCAGGCGGTTGCCGGAGGACATTAGAGAAGTGATGGAGGCCCAGATCTCACTAGAAGAGGTTGAGAGCGCTCTTAGGAGGATGGGAAAAGGGAAGGTGCCTGGGATAGATGGGCTGCCGGCTGAGTTTTATCTCAAGTTTTGGGGTATACTTGGACCAGTGGTCCTCGAAGTCTTGAAGGCCATCCTTGAGACAGGGGTCCCGGGGGGATCAATGGCTGTTGGTGTGCTGTCACTTTTATATAAGAAGGGGGAAGTAACAGACCTTGGCAACTGGCGGCCGTTGACCATGCTGTGTGTAGATTACAAGCTACTTGCAAAGGTTTTAGCAGACCGGTTGCGCACAGCCCTTCCCTACGTCGTCCATGAGGATCAGACGTGCGGGGTAGAGGGCCGCTCTATTAGATGGAACCTACAGTTAATCAGGGACTCCATCGCTTGGGTTGAAGATAGAGGACTGCCTTTAATGGTAGCAGCGCTAGATCAGGCGAAAGCCTTTGATCGCGTGAATAGATCATTTTTATTCAGAGTGTTAGGTCGATTAGGATTTGGGGAGAAGTTCATAGGATGGATTCGTACATTATATGTCGGAGCGGGGTGCCGAGTTAGTGTAAATAGTCACTTGGGTGACGTTTTTGACCTCTCGTCTGGGGTCAGGCAGGGGTGCCCACTCTCGGCTCTCCTCTTCGTTCTGTACATGGAGCCTCTGGGGGCTGCCATTAGGGCAGACACAGGGGTGGAAGGCTTGTTGATCCCTGGAAGTGGTGGGCTGCGTGTTAAGATGACGCAGTACGCCGACGACACTTCCTTGCTGCTGTGCAAGGACTCGTGCCTGACAAGGTCCCTTGCCATCTTTGGGGATTTCACCCGAGCGTCGGGAGCAGTTCTGAACCATGCAAAGTCTTCCGTCAAGTTTTTCGGAAGATGGCGCGGTAGAACGGATGTGCCCGGGGGGTTATCTCTCTGTGAGGGGGCCCTGAGGATTCTCGGGGTCCATTTTGAGACCTCCGGCTCAGCGACGCTAAACTGGAACATGCGTATCGCAGTGGTACAGAGGAAGCTAGCAATGTGGAAGGCTAGGTATGTCTTTTATGGGCAAAGTCCTGGTTCTAAAGGTGGATGTGTTGCCGTCTCTTTTGTATTTGGCGTACATCTACCCATTGCCGGCTAGTCTGAGGAGGCCTCTAGTGAGGCTTGTGTTTCAGTTCATGTGGAGTGGCAGGTGCGAGTGGGTCGCCAGGGCACGCATGCTTTGTCCCATCGGGGAGGGAGGTAGGGGGGTACCACATTTCCCCCTCAAGCTGGACGCAATTTTTGTTTCTTTCTTGTTAACGGAGCTTGCTCATCCAGTGATACACCCGTCCGGTTACCTCCTGCGGGTGTTCTTCTCGTATCAGGCGAGAAGCGTGATGGTGTGGTCTAACACGGGTCCTCGGGCGGAACAGCTGCCGTGGCACTTTGGTCATGCGGCCAAGTGGCTGCGTGAGCACCCTGAGGTTGAAGTTGCCCGAGTAGGTTTAGATCACAGGCACCTGTACGAGGAGGTCAGAAAGGCAGGGAGTCCGGCGCCTGTAGTGGGCATCTCGGAAGTGGTCTGGGAGGGAGTGCAGGCGCGGGGTCTGGACAACAGGCTCAAGGACCTGAATTGGTTGAGCCTCCATAAGTGCTTGCCGGTACGTTCCATCATGTACCGGTATAGTTTGGTGCAATCCCCCACCTGTCCAAGATCTTCTTGTGGCAGGGAGGAGACTGTGCGCCATGTCTTTTGGGACTGTGCCTTTTCTGGAGTAGTATGGGCTAGGGCACGGGTGTTGTTAGGTTTGGTAAGGGGGGATTTTGTATTGACGTGGGCCAGGTTAGAGAGAGGTGTAGGGAGAGCGAGAGGGACGGATAGGGACAGGTTTCTGCTCTGGCTTCTCATGAGTCTCTTTAAACGGGGGCTGTGGGAAGCCAGGCAGAACATGGTGAAGACAGGGAGAGATTGGGGGGTGGAAGGGATAGTGAGGAGGGTGGAAGGAGATTTGAGGGGGAGGATGAAGAGGGAGGAGAGGAAGTGGGGGCAGCATGCTGCCCGGGAGAGGTGGAAGGGGGGTTTAGGGCTGGGTGTCATTTAGATTTGTAAGGGGATAGATTAGGGATGGGGAGATAGGGAAAGGTAGTTTGTAGGATGACGGGGAGGGAAGATGCTCCCCTGAGGTTTTGTTTGGGGTTTTTGTTTTGTTTAAATTAAAATACCACTATTTGAGTTTGTATGGAAATTATGAGTTGTAAAGAATGAATGGTATTGATGATAATAAATTATTTTTATAAAAAAAAAAAAAATAGGACTGTTTTTGGGTTTTGCCACGTTTACTGTTTTGTAGTGTGTTCATGTTGAGTTTCTGTCATTAAATAACCATGGACACTAATCACGCTGCACTTTGGTCCTCTCCTTCCCAGGAAGAAAGACGTCACAGCAGGTGTGTAGAAGTACCTCTTCTACATCCACGCATTTGAAGGGGTGTCCACATACTCTTGAATATATATTGTATATCTAACCTACGATTGTGCCCTACGTGCCCATTTTACCTTTTATAGCCAGCTGCACTTCCTTTGACTTCCCACAGCCGTGACTATTTCTTGCTTCACAGTTGTACAGTCCTCCATCACCAACAGTCACATTGAGGGTGTAACTCTGTCCAGATGCAACCTGAGTTGTTTTACCCTCACTGATCTGGAACCAGGTGAAGGTTGTCACAGGAGGGTTGGCTGTACTGCTGCAGGTCAGATTAACACAGCTGTCCACAAATACTGGATCATCTGGACTAATGGAGGATGAGGTGTCCTTAGGAGAGACTGAGGGAGAGGGGTTCATTTACAATGTATCTGGATATGGTATATTGAATAGTCTCATCAAAACCACTCTTACAATCATCAGTGAAAACATGATAGAATGATCTATTCTACAGGAACCGGTTACTAAATCTTACATGAAACGTTAAGCATCATGTTATGTTCAGCTGTCTTGTTGCTTGTCCCTACTAGGTAGACTGCCGTACAAGTGATGTTCTTTTCATGATGAAGGTATGACGGAGTGAAGGTCACCGTGGAGAGAACTGATTTGATTTGGTCTGAATTCTCCTGCAGTTGGTTCTCAGTTGTGAACTGTGTTGGGAGAGTCCATGTCAGCTCAGGGGGGTGTTCGGGACAGGAAGTGACAGCTGAGCAGTTCAAGCTGACAGGGGTCCCTTCCTTCACCTCAACTGAGACAGTAATGATGGGACTGGAAGGCAAATCTGTAATACATTGTAGATAAATATATTTTACACTAATAGTTAAACTGTCCACGTGTTCAACTCTTATCTTTGATGCAAGGAATCTAAACTGGGAAAAATAGTTGGTAAACAGTTAAATTGTCTCTTACCACTGACAACTATATTAACAGACTTTTCAGTGTCTGTTGCACGGAATGGTCGACTCTCAATCCTGAGGTAGTATTTATCAGAGTAACTGGTGGATACATTGAAGAAGACTGTGGTGCAGTTCTTCTGGGACATGTTTCCAGTTATCTTCCCTTGATATCTGTTGACCGTCTCACTACTGTTAAATATCACTCTGTCCGGACGCTCACCAAAGTATGGGTTTCCTTTAATCCACACTCCAGAGGTTAGTATTGCGCTGTTAAATGTTTTCTGTGGGTCATGAATATCAAATGAACATGGGATTTGCACACAGGAGCCCGTCAGTACATCCAGTCTATCTGGATTGTGGCGATCAAATTTCGTTGACCAAAACAGGCCAAAACACCTGCAACATAAAGGACAACATCAGGGAGGTTCTGATATATTTTCAGTTCAGTCCTATGATATGATACTAACCCTAGATGACTGACAGGGGCCTCTGTTTGGAGGCAACTGCACAGCCATCTTGTTACTCCTCCTCCAGTGTAAAACAGATGTTGGAAGATATAGAAACGCATTTATTAATGTCTATATTCGTTTTAGACAAGTATATTCTATTACAGACACTTTAATGCAAACTTTTAAATTATATTTTGTGACCTGCAACACTTCCTTCAGTAGAGTGACCCTAGCGTTTCTCCAGCAAATGATTGCATCTTTAAACTCACTAAATTGGTATTATCCAATAGCTGCTTCATCTTTGAGTCAGAGTTTTTCCTTTTTCCTATTTTCCTTTGCCCCCAACTATGTGAACCTGTGTGTGGAACAATTTGAGGAACCACTTACAAAACAGAGACACTCCCTACTTTCTAAAATCCTCTCATGGAAGAGATACATAGATGATGTCTTTGTGCTCTGGGAAGGAAGTCAGCAGGAACTAAATGAATTCCAAACTCTGCTAAACGAGAGCTCTGAATATCTCAAATTCACCATGTAGACTGTTGAGAGAAATATAAACTACCTGGACTTATGGATCATCAAAGAGAATGATGCATTACGTACAGATTTGTACACAAAGCCAACAGACCTCAAAACTCTGCTAGGTGCGGATAGTATAAATCGCCTTCCACTCAGGAATGGTCTACCATACAGCCAGTTATGCAGGGTTAAACTAATCTGTGGCCAACAGTCAGATTTTGACAGCAATGCTTAGAAAATGACAAATAATTTCAAAATCAGAGGCTACATGTAAAAAAAAAAATTATGATGCAATGATGGAAATATCTCAAAAACTACGAGAAGAATTGCTAAAAACTAAACCAAAGAAGAAAAACTGTTGCACTAAGTACACCAAGTGTTCAGAGAAAATGAAAGCAATCCTGAAGAAGCACTGGCATATTCTGCAATCAGACACAACAATTGCACACCTCGTCAAGGACCAACCCACTGGTGGTCTATAAGCGTGGTCTCAATATTGAGGATAGCTTAGTGAGATCTGACCTTCCCCCTAAGCCCACTCAGACACTCTTGACACACAATCCAAATTGGAAATACCAATGTGGCTCAGGCTCACAGTGCAATAGCACTACAAAAACATCATTCTTCAGACACCCACATACAGGTGGAAACATCCCTGTTAGGGGTATCATCTCTAGCAAGATAAAGGGAGTAATCTCTCTCATCACATGTTCATGTGGAAAAGCCTACGTAGGACAACCGAAAAGACAATTAAAACAATGCATAGCTGACCACTGTAACGTGTGTCGTCGTCTGATGAGGAGGAATCGGACCAAAGAGCAGCGTGGTAAGAGTTCATGACCTTTATTTAACAGAATACTGTTAAAATCGATGAATAAAAAACTAAAGACAATTAAAATAATGCAGAGCTGAACACCGCAGCTCAATCGGGTGTAATAACACTGACTATCCAGTAGCAGCTCACTTTGTTGAAGCTAACCATCCCATCTCCTCACTCAAAAACACACGCATATACACACACATTGAGCATGTTGGCCTACCAAGGAGAGGAGGTATTTAAAACATTGACCCCTACTGTCTTAATATTGACTTTGATCTCAGGCCCTTCTTATGAACAATTAGTTTTATGAAGAAGTCTTTTAAATGAATGTATTCTTCCTACAGTTTATCAGCGTACAACCAATATGTTCCCCCTGTTGATGATGCTTATTGTGCATTATTGATGAACAAGTCTTATAAATGGATCTATTCTTTCTACATCTTATCAGCGTACAACCAATATGTTCCCCCTGTTGATGATGCTTATTGTGCATTATTGATGAACCAAAAGATTACATGTAACAACATTTTATGAAATTGAAAACAACTAAATACATGTCAAATTAAATTAAACAATAATGTATATGGATGCTAATCCTATACTAATTTTAATGATAACAATAGGCTAATATTTTGTATTCTTTCTACAGTCTATCATTAAACGTTGGTGTTTTCCTTAATAAATGACTGGGAGTTTCTATATATATATATAGAGTGTTCAACTCTCTTTGTTTTTATAGCTTACAGTGTATTCACCGTTAGTCAGCACCTCTACACTAAGTCATTTTCTCTGGGTGTGCTCCAGATAATGCTTTTTATGTCACCTGAACATAACAAATACAATAAATAAACATGTGAAGATATTAAAGTGTTTTATTTATAGAGTACTAACTTTACTGTCCCTTCTACAACAAAATACTGAAATACATGTAATATAGTCCATGAAACATTTGATTTAAATACTGTATAATTCCATTAATTATCATAGAGGACTGCTTCTTCTGGGGAGTACCATATATAGAGACCGGTGGATTTAAAGTCTCTCGTTGGCCGTTACATAGCATTAGCGATCCTGGGTTTATACACATCATTGGTACAGTCTCTCCCAATAACATTAATATGAATTTATTTCAATGTACAGGTGATTTTTCAATTGGTTGGTGTGTTGTCAAGGAGTGAGGTGACGTGTGGTTGTGAGCAGATGACCACTAGTTTAAGCCCGGTATGGGGACAGGGACAGTGGTGGAAGATATACTGTTAACCAAACACTGACGTCGGATTCACATGAACATACAATGCCATGAAAAGGTTTTCCCCCTTTCTGGTTCTCTATTTTGCTTCTTTTTTTACTGAATATTATCAGATCTTCATCTAAAACCTAATATTAGATAAAGGGAACTTGAGTTTACAAATAACAAAAAAAAACAGTTATAGTTATTTAATTGATTTCATTAACAAAGTTATGCAACTCCCACGCCCCTGTGTGGAAAAGTAATTCCCACCTTATACTCAATAACTGGTTATGTCACCATTCCAAAACACACAATCAGGAATACATTAAAATGTATTTAATGTACCAAATTTAAAGTTTTGGAATGGCCTAGTCAAAGTCCAGACCTAATCCCAAATGAAACATTGTGACAGTTCATGCTTGAAAACCCACAAATTTCACTGAGTTAAATCAGTTCTGCAGGGGAAAGTGGGCCAAAATTCCTCCACAGCAACGTGAGAGACTGATCAACAACTACAGGAAGCATTTGGTTGGAGTCATTTCAGCTGAAGGAGGCACAACCAGTTATTGAGTGTAAGGGGGCAATTACTTTTTTTAAACAGGGGCAGTGGGTGTTGCATAACGTTGTTTAAGAAATAAATGAAATAAGTATGTAAATGTTGTGTTATTTGTTCACTCAGTTTCCATTCATCTAATATCAGCTTTTGATTGAATATCTGATAATGTTCAGTATCAAAAATATGCTAAATACATTTTCACAGGACAGTTTGAATCCAGACTATTAAAATGCACTAATCAGGAAGGAACTGTACACTTTTCTACACAATTAAAAAGCCAGTATATCACACATCCCATAAAATATCATGACTTGTGGTTTTTCCTATATGTCTGATTCATAACTAATTGTTGTTGAGTGGAAGACTCACCTGACATAAAGAGGCCAATGAGAAAAAAACATGTTCTCAGGACAAGCCATGTGAGAACGCATTCACTACTGATCACCTGAAACAGGTCAAACATTCACTTCCTGGTAGAGTAGGTCACGTGACACATACTGTATCACATTGAAACTTTAGTCCATAATCACATAGGTTCTTCAGTTGTGAAGCTAATACATGAACTAACAGCCGTACATTGAACATTTTGAATCTCATTACTAAAATATAAAGATAAGATGTGAAGTTGTTGACACTTGCCTTACAACAGTAAGAAGAAATTCATGTGGCACATCTCACATCTCATCAGTGACATACTTCCTAATAAGTGCATTTATATGACAGGATGTTGAATAGTCTATATGTGATGGGTGTCAACATCAGTTGTGAAAACATGGTATGCTAATTTAAGCATTTAGAACATTGTAATTTTCTATTGAACCTTCTACTCCAGAACAATTAGTCTCAGTTACTTGAAACATTGCAGAGTTGGCCTGATCCATGTTTCACCAGTTTCAAATGAAATGGGCCCCAGCTGCCCACTGACTGATTCTACACACAAAGTGTGTGTCAGCCACTGACTCAACAGCTTGATATGGCCTATATACATTTCATTACTGCCAGAAATGAAACACTTATACACAATATATTTTTCATTGTGGGATAATAATATTCATTGCAGTTAATGTATGTGTGGTGGGTAAATAACCCTTTTAGGGGAAGGGGACCCCTTTACAGCATTTTGTTACAGGCCCCCAAGTAGTCAAGTCCGCCCTTGATTCAACAATGGAAACGTGCTGCAATATAACCATCTCCCTCTCCTCTATCTCACAGGCTTGATTTTTTTTAAATATAGGTAAATCATAAACCAAAATCCATCCAACTTGATTAGTTAAATTTGAGTTCAGTAAAAGATACCCGGATCTCACATTATCTTTCAGCATGAAAAACAGACTTTGCCAGAAACAGAGTAACTGTAATTGTAGCTGATGGATTATCACACCCTTCCACAATTCTCCTGCACCCACTTCCTCTTTCATTACATCACTTCTATCTGCCAGGAAGAGCATGGTGGGCTGGGAGCCACAGGAGGGAGCCATCAACCTTCAGGGCAAGGTGTACCTCCCCGACGGTCATGTCATGTCTAGATGGGATACAGCTTTTGTCAAATTGAGGTTCTTAAGTTGATTTTATGTTTTAGTTTAGCTAACCCTAACCCTTTTTCTTACCTTAATCTAATTATCCTAACCTGCTACGTTAATTCTCCCAACCTGCTGCACAAGTTCTCCTACATTTGCGAGGAAAAGTTAATTTTGACAAAAAGCTGTATCCCTTCTACACAAAACCCTCTTGGACCTGCCCAAGGCCTTCTGGGAGAAGGAGACCCAGGAGCTGAGGACGTACTTTACCCAGCAGGTGGGTTTTTATTACAGTGCAATTAATGAACAACCTCAAATGCAGCCTCATTTGTGTCTCTTGATCAACACTCAAAATAAAAACAACATAATAACTCCCAACTATACACACATGAACATAGACATGTACTGGGGATATTTAAGATGAATAAAGTTCAGATTCAGTTTAGAGTGATTCATATCATGTTCAACATATTCATATATTTGACCTTTCTGTTACATGATTTCCAGTGTGCTGTTTGTAACACTTGGGTTTATGGTCACTAGACTCAATGCTGTATGTTGTGCATTAAACTCATAACTGATTATAGTGATTGATGCCAGACTGGAGGAAGGATATACTGATTATTGTTGTATTCTGTTAAACACTGATTCTGTAGTAGCTGACAAAGCCCCTGCCTTTTGTTTTGACTTCCTACAAGCCTCTCAGGCTGGTGTTTACAGAACATGTGTTGGTCTGGTTAGGAAATAAAGGGACTGTCTCCAAGAGGCTGGTGTTTACAGAACATGTGTTGGTCTGGTTAGGAAATAAAGGGACTGTCTCCAAGAGGCTGGTGTTTACAGAACATGTGTTGGTCTGGTTAGGAAATAAAGGGACTGTCTCCAAGAGGCTGGTGTTTACAGAACATGTGCTGGTCTGGTTAGGAAATAAAGGGACTGTTTCCAAGAGGCTGGTGTTTACAGAACATGTGTTGGTCTGATTAGGAAATAAAGGGACTGTCTCTAAGAGGCTGGTGTTTACAGAACATTTGTTGGTCTGATTAGGATATAAAGGGTCTCTCTCCAAGAGACTGGTGTTCACAGAAAACATGTTAGTCTGATTAGGGTATAAAGGGCTTGTCTCCAAGAGGCCAGTTAGATGTTTTCTCTGCTTCTATACTAGATGCTGTCTCCCTGTTACAACTTATATTAAACCTGATTGATTTATGATTAACTTTATCAACGACTTTTCTTTTGTTCACAGACACGCAAATATCATACCCCCAATACATGCTAACCTCTCACCATTGCAATGATAGGGGAGAATAACATTTTGGGGGGGTACGATATATGATATTTCTCGCTCATCATTTTCACAATTCATCCAGGACTATCCATAATCATGGTAGAATCCACATCAATGAATTTAGAAACATATTTTATTCTTAATTACAATAAAAGTTACTGCAAAATGACACAATACATTATTTACCATTCATTGGGCACAAAATAATCTGAAACATAAATAGAGTAGAGTCACAGTCTTGATGTAGTCATTGTGTGCTATGAGTATTTGACCAAACACTAAACTTTTTTTTACTTTCGCTGTAAAGCATTTTTGAAATCAGACACTGTGGCTGGATTAATGAGAATGTTATCTTTAAAATGGTGCCTAATACTTGTATGTTTGAGAAATTAGATTTATGAGATTTCTGTTGATTTGTATTTGGCACCCTGCAATTTCATTCCGCTGGCGGAACCCCAGTCTTAGACAGGTTAATACACATATAATTGAATTTGTCCCAATACTTTTGGTGTCCTAAAATGGGGGGACAATGTACAAAAGTGTTGTAATCTCTAACCGGTTCACCCGATATGGATGAAAATACCCTGAAATGAAAGTAGATAGTCTGCACTTTAACCTCAAAGTCATTGTATCATTTCAAATCCAAAGTGCTGGATTACAGAGATGAAAAAGTTCAATAAATGACACAGTCCCAATACTTTTGGAGCTCACTGTACACACGACATACTGTAATACTTAATACTTAACATCTAATCAAATCAAATGTTATTTTTTCACATGTGCTGAATACAACAGACATAACCGTGAAATGCTTACTTTCAAGCCCTTAACCAACAATGCTGTTTTAAGGAAAATAAGAGTTAAGACAAATATTGACTAAATAAACTAAAGTAAACAACTAAAAGAGCAACAATAAAATAACAATAACGTGGCTATATACAGGGGGTACCTGTACCGAGTCCATGTGCGGGGGTACAGGTTAGTCAAGGTAATTGAGGTAATATGTAGAAGGAGGTAGGGGTAAAGTGACTATGAGTAGATAATAAACAGCATAAATAAAGGGGGAGCAATGCAAATGGTCCGGGTAGCCATTTGATTTGCTGTTCAGCAGTCTTATGGCGGCAGAAGCTGTTAAGAAGCCTTTTGGGGTTCTCCCGAGTGGCATAGTGGTCTAAGGCAAATTATTGCAGCTGTGCTACTAGAGGTCCTGGTTCGAGTCCAGGCTCTGTCGCAGCCGGCCGCAACCGGGAGACCCATGGGGCGACGCTATTGGCCCAGCGTCATCCGGGTTAGGAAAGGATTTGGCCGGCAGGTATATCCTGGTCCCATTGCGCTCTAGCAACTCCTGTGGTGGGCCAGGTGCATGCACGCTGACACAGTTGTCAGGTATACTGGGTTTCCTCCAACACATTGGTGTGGCTGGCTTCCAGGTTAAGCAGGCATTGTGTCAAGAAGCAGTGCGGCTTGGTTGGGTCGTGTTTCGAAGGACTCACGGCACTCGACCTTTGCCTTGACCGAGTCCATACGGGAGTTGCAGCGATGAGACAAGACTGTAACTACCAATTGGATACCACGAAATTGAGAAAAAAAACATAATAAAATGCTTTGTGATGCACTACCCCCTGTAGCACCGTGCGTTCGGAGGCCGAGCAGTTGCCATACCAGGCGGTGATGCAACCAGTCAGGATGTTCTTGATTGTGCAGTTGTAGAACTTTTTGATGATCCGAGGACAAATGCCAAACCTTTTCAGTCTCCTGATGGGGTATAGGTGTTGTCGTGCCCTCTTTATGACTGTCTTGGTGTGTTTGAACAATAATAGTTTGATGTGGACACCAAGGAACTTGAAGCTCTCAACCTGCTCCACTACAGCCCAATTGATGAGAATGGGGGTGTGCTTTTCCCTCCTTTTCCTGTAGTCCACGATCATCTCCTTTGTCTTGATAACGTTGAGGGAGAGGTGGTTGTCCTGGCTCCACAAGGCCAGGTCTCTGACCTAATCCCTATAGGCTGTCTCATTTCTGTCGGTGATCAGGCCATATCCTGTTGTCTCGTCTGCAAAGTTAATGATGGTGTTGGGTTAGTGCATGGGTTAACAGAGAGTACAGGAGGGGACTAAGCATGGACCCCTGAGGGACCCCCGTGTTGAGGATCAGTGTAGCAGATGTGTTGTTGCCTACACTTACCATCTGGGGGTGGACCGTCAGGAAGTCCAGGATCCAGTTGCAGAATTCTGTGGATAGAAAAGTTTGGTTACATTTTCAGGCCTTTTCCCACTTGCCATTTGTTTACTGATGTTTAATATTGTTTGGTTGTATTTATCTAGACTAGGTAGTTGTCACTGAATATTTGAGTTATTTTTTTTTTTTAGCATTTTTATTTACCTTGTCATTTGGATTGTGAATGCTGCATTTTTTAGCGTCTGCAAGAGCAGAAAGAGTCTCTTAACAACAAGGAACTTTGGTCCCAAATGAGGACCCAGCCTAGAAGAGATCAACATCCGACGAGCTTCTTCTTCACGTCTCTATGGATTAAAATGACATTTTTTTTATACCTCAAGCTATCAGGTGAATTTCCACTATGCTTTCAAATCACTTGTTTTAGGCCAATAGTGTCGTAATAGTGCCTGCGGTTAAACAGGTCTTTTTTTTTTTTACAGAATGTTAAGTCCCAGGGTCCTTAGCTTAGTGATGAGCTTTGAGGTCACTATGATGTTGAACGCTGAGCTGTAGTCAATGAACAGCATTCTCACGTAGGTGTTCCTGTTGTCCAGGTGGGAAAGGGCAGTGTTGAGTGCAATAGAGATTGCGTCATCTGTGGATCTGTTGGGGCGGTATGCAAATTGGAGTGGATCTAGGGTTTCTGAGATGATGGTGTTGTTGTGAGCCATGGCCAGCCAGGCTACAGATGTGAGTGCTACGGGTCGGTAGTCATTTAGTCAGGTTACCTTGGTGTTCTTGGGCACAGGGAATACGGTGGTCTGCTTGAAACATGTAGGTATTACAGACTCGGCCAGGGACAGGTTGAAAATGTCAGTGGAGACACTTGCCAGTTGGTCTGTTACGGTGAGTGAATGAGGACCCAAAAGCGAATTAACTTAAACAGAGCTTCTTTAATAACCAAACATAGGTAGGCTCAGATAGACCGGCAGATTCCGACAGGACAGGACAAGGTTACAGCAAACATGACGATAGTCTGGTTCAGGCATGAAACACAACAAACAAGAATCCGACAAAGACAGGAGCAGAAACAGAGAGAGATATAGGGACCTAATCAGAGGGAAAAAGGGAACAGGTGGGAAAAGGGGTGGATGAGGTAGTCAGAGGAGACAAGGAACAGCTGGGGGAAAGCGGGGGAGAAAAGGTAACCTAACGACCAGCAGAGGGAGACAGGGTGAAAGGAAAGGACAGAAAGACACAACATGACAATACATGACAGTACCCCCCCACTCACCGAGCGCCTCCTGGCGCACTCGAGGAGGAAACCTGGCGGCAACGGAGGAAATCCTCGATCAGCGCACGGTCCAGCACGTCCCGAGAGGGAACCCAACTCCTCTCCTCAGGACCGTACCCCTCCCAATCTACGAGGTACTGGTGACCACGGCCCCGAGGACGCATGTCCAAAATCCTGCGGACCCTGTAGATGGGTGCGCCCTCGACAAGGATGGGGGGGGGGGGGGGGGGGAAGACGAGCGGGGGCGCGAAGAACGGGCTTGATACAGGAGACATGGAAGACCGGGTGGACGCGACGAAGGTATCGCGGAAGAAGAAGTCGAACTGCGACAGGATTAATGACCCGAGAAATACGGAACGGACCAATGAACCGCGGGGTCAACTTGCGAGAAGCCGTCTTAAGGGGAAGGTTCTGAGTGGAGAGCCAAACTCTCTGACCGCGACAATATCTAGGACTCTTAGTTCTACGCTTATTAGCAGCCCTCACAGTCTGCGTCCTATAACGGCAAAGTGCAGACCTGACCCTCTTCCAGGTGCGCTCGCAACGTTGGACAAAAGCCTGAGCGGAGGGGACGCTGGACTCGGCGAACTGAGATGAGAACAGCGGAGGCTGGTACCCGAGGCTACTCTGAAAAGGAGATAGCCCGGTCGCAGACGAAGGAAGCGAGTTGTGGGCGTATTCTGCCCAGGGGAGCTGTTCTGACCAAGACGCAGGGTTGCGAAAAGAAAGACTGCGTAAGATGCGACCAATAGTCTGATTGGCCCGTTCTGCTTGACCGTTAGACTGGGGGTGAAAGCCGGAAGAGAGACTGACGGAAGCCCCAATCAAACGGCAAAACTCCCTCCAAAATTGAGACGTGAATTGCGGACCTCTGTCCGAAACGACGTCTGACGGAAGGCCATGAATTCTGAAAACATTCTCGATGATGATTTGTGCCGTCTCTTTAGCAGAAGGAAGCTTAGCAAGGGGAATGAAATGAGCCGCCTTAGAGAACCTATCGACAACCGTAAGAATAACAGTCTTCCCCGCTGACGAAGGCAGTCCGGTGACAAAATCTAAGGCGATGTGAGACCACGGTCGAGAGGGAATGGGAAGCGGCCTGAGACGGCCGGCAGGAGGAGAGTTACCGGACTTAGTCTGCGCGCAGACCGAACAAGCGGCCATGAAACGACGCGTGTCATGCTCCCGGGTGGGCCACCAAAAACGCTGGCGAATGGAAGCAAGCGTACCCCGAACGCCAGGGTGGCCGGCTAACTTGGCAGAGTGAGCCCACTGAAGAACGGCCAGACGAGTAGGAACGGGAACGAAAAGAAGGTTCCTAGGACAAGCGCGCGGCGACGGAGTGTGAGTGAGCGCTTGCTTTACCTGCCTCTCAATTCCCCAGACAGTCAACCCGACAACACGCCCCTCAGGGAGAATCCCCTCGGCGTCAGTGGAGGCTACTGAAGAACTGAAGAGACGAGATAAAGCATCAGGCTTGGTGTTCTTAGAGCCCGGACGATAAGAAATCACGAACTCGAAACGAGCGAAAAACAGCGCCCAACGCGCCTGACGCGCATTAAGTCGTTTGGCAGAACGGATGTACTCAAGGTTCCTATGGTCAGTCCAAACGACAAAAGGAACGGTCGCTCCCTCCAACCACTGTCGCCATTCGCCTAGGGCTAACCGGATGGCGAGCAGTTTGCGGTTTCCCACATCATAGTTACGTTCCGACGGCGACAGGCGATGAGAAAAATACGCGCATGGGTGGACCTTGTCGTCAGAGAGGGAGCGCTGAGAAAGAATGGCTCCCACGCCCACCTCTGACGCGTCAACCTCGACAACGAACTGTCTAGAGACGTCAGGTGTAACAAGGATAGGAGCGGATGTAAAACGATTCTTGAGGAGATCAAAAGCTCCCTGGGCGGAAACGGACCACTTAAAGCACGTCTTGACAGAAGTAAGGGCTGTGAGAGGAGCTGCCACCTGACCGAAATTACGGATGAAACGACGATAGAAGTTCGCGAAGCCGAGAAAGCGCTGCAGCTCGATGCGTGACTTAGGGGCGGGCCAATCAATGACAGCTTGGACCTTAGCGGGATCCATCTTAATGCCTTCAGCGGAAATAACAGAACCGAGAAATGTGACGGAGGGGGCATGAAAAGTGCACTTCTCAGCCTTCACAAAAAGACAATTCTCTAAAAGGCGCTGGAGGACACGTCGAACGTGCTGAACATGAATCTGGAGTGACGGTGAAAAAATCAGGATATCGTCAAGGTAAACGAAAACAAAGATGTTCAGCATGTCTCTCAGGACATCATTGACTAATGCCTGAAAGACAACTGGAGCGTTAGCGAGGCCGAAAGGAAGAACCCGGTATTCAAAGTGCCCTAACGGAGTGTTAAACGCCGTCTTCCACTCGTCCCCCTCCCTGATGCGCACGAGATGGTAAGCGTTACGAAGGTCCAACTTAGTGAAAAACCTGGCTCCCTGCAGGATCTCGAAGGCTGAAGACATAAGAGGAAGCGGATAACGATTCTTCACTGTTATGTCATTCAGCCCTCGATAATCTATGCAGGGGCGCAGAGACCCGTCCTTCTTCTTGACAAAAAAAAACCCCGCTCCGGCGGGAGAGGAGGAGGGGACTATGGTACCGGCGTCAAGAGCTACAGACAAATAATCCTCGAGAGCCTTACGTTCGGGAGCCGACAGAGAGTATAGTCTACCCCGGGGGGGAGTGGTTCCCGGAAGGAGATCAATACTACAATCATACGACCGGTGTGGAGGAAGAGAGGTGGCCCTGGACCGACTGAACACCGTGCGCAGATCGTGATATTCCTCCGGCACCCCTGTCAAATCACCAGGCTCCTCCTGTGAAGAAGAGACAGAGGAAACAGGAGGGATAGCAGACATTAAACATTTCACATGACAAGAGACGTTCCAGGAGAGGATAGAATTACTAGACCAATTAATGGAAGGATTATGACAAACTAGCCAGGGATGGCCCAAAACAACAGGTGTAAAAGGTGAACGAAAAATTAAAAAAAGAAATGGTTTCGCTATGATTACCAGAAACAGTGAGGGTTAAAGGTAGCGTCTCACGCTGAATCCTGGGGAGAGGACTACCATCCAGGGCGAACAAGGCCGTGGACTCCCTTAACTGTCTGAGAGGAATGTCATGTTCCCGAGCCCAGGTCTCGTCCATAAAACAGCCCTCCGCCCCAGAGTCTATTAAGGCACTGCAGGAAGCTGACGAACCGGTCCAGCGTAGATGGACCGACAAGGTAGTGCAGGATCTTGAAGGAGAGACAGGAGTAGTAGCGCTCACCAGTAGCCCTCCGCTTACTGATGAGCTCTGGCTTTTACTGGACATGAAGTGACAAAATGACCAGCAGAACCGCAATAGAGACAGAGGCGGTTGGTGATTCTCCGTTCCCTCTCCTTAGTCGAGATGCGGATACCTCCCAGCTGCATAGGCTCAGCTCCCGAGCCGGCAGAGGAAGATGGTAGTGATGCGGAGAGGGGGGCAACGGAGAGCGCGAGCTCCTTTCCACGAGCTCGGTGACGAAGATCAACCCGTCGCTCAATGCGAATAGCGAGTTCAATCAAGGAATCCACGCTGGAAGGAACCTCCCGGGAGAGAATCTCATCCTTTACCTCTGCGCGGAGACCCTCCAGAAGACGAGCGAGCAAGGCCGGCTCGTTCCAGCCACTGGAGGCAGCAAGAGTGCGAAACTCAATAGAGTAGTCTGTTATGGATCGATTGCCTTGACATAGGGAAGACAGGGCCCTGGAAGCCTCCTCCCCAAAAACAGATCGATCAAAAACCCATATCATCTCCTCCTTAAAGTCCTGATACTGGTTAGTACACTCAGCCCTTGCCTCCCAGATTGCCGTGCCCCACTCACGAGCCCGTCCAGTAAGGAGAGATATGACGTAGGCGACACGAGCAGTGCTCCTGGCGTAAGTGTTGGGCTGGAGAGAAAACACAATATCACACTGGGTGAGGAACGAGCGGCATTCAGTGGGCTCCCCAGAGTAACACGGCGGGTTATTGATTCTGGGCTCCGGAGATTCGAAAGCCCTGGAAGTGGCCGGTGGATCGAGGCGGAGATGGTGAACCTGTTCTGTGAGGTTGGAGACTTGGGTGGCCAGGGTCTCAACGGCATGTCGAGCAGCAGACAATTCCTGCTCGTGTCTGCCTAGCATCGCTCCCTGGATCCCGACGGCTGAGTGGAGAGGATCCGAAGTCGCTGGGTCCATTCTTGGTCGGATTCTTCTGTTACGGTGAGTGAATGAGGACCCAAAAGCGAATTAACTTAAACAGAGCTTCTTTAATAACCAAACATAGGTAGGCTCAGATAGACCGGCAGATTCCGACAGGACAGGACAAGGTTACAGCAAACATGACGATAGTCTGGTTCAGGCATGAAACACAACAAACAAGAATCCGACAAAGACAGGAGCAGAAACAGAGAGAGATATAGGGACCTAATCAGAGGGAAAAAGGGAACAGGTGGGAAAAGGGGTGGATGAGGTAGTCAGAGGAGACAAGGAACAGCTGGGGGAAAGCGGGGGAGAAAAGGTAACCTAACGACCAGCAGAGGGAGACAGGGTGAAAGGAAAGGACAGAAAGACACAACATGACAATACATGACATGGTCAGCGTATGCTCGGAGTACACATCCTGGTAATCCATCTGGCCCTGCGGAATTGTGTATATTGTGTATATAGCTTAGCATCTGGGTCATCTGACCACTTCTGTATTGAGCGAGTCACTTGTAATTCCTACTTTTTGCTTGTAAGCAGGAATCAGAGGATACAATTATTGTCAGATTTGCCAAATGGAGGCCGATGGAGAGCTTTGTACGCATCTCTGTGTGTGGAGTAAAGGTGGTCTAGAGTTTTTTTCCCTCTGGTTGCAGATGCAACATGCTAGTAGAAATGAGGTCAAACTGATTACTTTTTTCCTGCATTAAAGTCCCTAGCCTCTCAGAGCGCCGCCTCTGTATGAGCATTTTCTTGTTTGCTTATAGCTTTATACAGCTCTACGAGTGCGATCTTAGTTCCAGCATCGGTTTGTTGTTGTAAATAGACAGCTATGAAAAATATAGATGAAAACTATCTTGGAAAATAGTGTGGTCTACAACTTGAGATACTCTACTTCAGTCGAGCAAAACCTTGAGACTTCCTTAATATTTGGTTTTGCGCACAAGCTGTTATTGACAAATAGACACAGACCGCCATCAGTTGTCTTACCGTAGGCAGCTGTTCTGTCTTGCCGATGCATGGAAAAACCAGCCAACTGTATATTATCCATGTCGTCATTCAGCCACGACTCGGTGAAACATAAGACTTTACAGTTTTAATGTCCCGTTGGTAGGATAGTGTTGAAAGAAGCACATCCAGTTGATTCTCCAGTGATTGTAGGTTGGTCAATAGAACGGATGGTAGAGGCAGGCTACCCACTCGACTAATTCTCACAAGGCACCTCGATCTCCACCCCCTGTATTTCCGTCTTTTCTTCACGTGAATGACAGTGATCTGTGCCTGGTCTCAGAGAAGCAGTATTTCCTTCGAGCCGTACTCATTAAATAAATACAAATTTGAAGTGAGTAAACGGTGTTCTGATATCAAGAAGAAAACCGTTACAAGTAGCAACATAAGTTGCTAACATAAACATAACATAAAACAAAATAAGTTACAAACAATGCAAAAAAAACACACAAAATGGCACATTTGGTTAGGATCCCATAAAACAGCAGCAATCCCGTCCTCCTTCAGGTTAAAACTAAGATCCCTTAATGATGTCACTTGTTAAATCCCCTTCAATCATTGTAGATGAAGGGGAGGAGACAGGTTAAATAAGGATTTTTAAGTATTGAGACAATTAGACATGGATTGTGTATGTGGGCCATTTGGAGGGTGAATGGGCAAGACAAAATAATGTAAGTGCCTTGGAACGAGGGGTGGTAGTACAGTCGTGGCCAAAAGTTTTGAGAATGACACAAATATACATTTTCAGTCTGCTGCCTCAGTTTGTATGATGGCAATTTGCATATACTCCAGAATGTTATAAAGAGTGATCAGATGAATTGCAATTAATTGCAAAGTCCCTCTTTGCCTTCCCAAAATAAAACATTTCCACTGCATTTCAGCCCTGCCACAAAAGGACCAGCTGAAGTGATTCTCTCGTTAACACAGGTGTGAGTGTTGACGAGGACAAGGCTGGAGATCACTCTGTCATGCTGCTTGAGTTCGAATAACAGACTGGAAGCTTCAAAAGGAGAGTGGTGCTTGGAATCATTGTTCTTCCTCTGTCAACCATGGTTACCTGCAAGGAAACACGTGCCGTCATCATTGCTTTGGACATGAAGGGCTTCACAGGCAAGGATAATGCTGCCAGTCAGATTGCACCTAAATCAACCATTTATTGGATTATCATTTATTGCATTATCACTTCAAGGAGAGCGGTTCAATTGTTATGAAGAAGGCTTCAGGGCACCCAAGAAAGTCCAGCAAGCGCCAGGACCGTCTCCTAAAGTTGATTCAGCTGCGGGATCGGGGCACCACCAGTACAGAGCTTGCTCAGGAATGGCAGCAGGCAGGTGTGAGTGCATCTGAGCGTACAGTGAGGCAAAGACTTTTGGAGGATGGCCTGGTGTCAAGAAGGGCAGCAAAGAAGCCAGCATGCCAAAGCGGATTTCAGAGGACTTGAAAAAGAAGGGTTAACACTGCAAATAATGACTCTTTGCATCAGCTCCATGTAATTGCCAATAAACACGTTTTACACATGAAATGCTGGTAAATATACTTCAGTATTCCATAGTAACATCTGACAAAAATATCTAACGACACTAAAGCAGCAGTCTTTGTGAAAATAAATGTTTGTGTCATTCTAAAAACGTTTTGCCCCGACTGTAGTTGCTAGGCACACTGGTTTCAAGAACTGCAACACTGCTGGGATTTTTCACACAACATTTTCCGGTGTGTATCAAGAATGGTCTACCCCCAAAGAAAATCCAGCCAATTTGACACAACTGTGGGAAGCATTGGAGCCAACATGGGCCAGCTTCCCTGTGGAACGCTTTCGATGTCTTGCGGGTTGGCAGGTATCCTGGTGGTTAGAGCGTTGGATTAGTAACCGAAAGGTTGCAAGATCAAACCCCTGAGCTGACAAGGTAAAAATCTGTCATTCTGCCCCTGAACAAGCTAATGAACCTACTGTTCCTAGGCTGTAATTGAAAATAAGAATTTGTTCTTAAATGACTTGCCTACTTTAAGAAAATTAATCTTCTAGAGTCCTTTCCCTGGTTAACTGAGACTGTTTTGAAGTCAAAAGTGGGTGAAAAGTAATATTAGAAAGGTGTTCCTAATGTTTGGTGTACTCGGTGCCAGGAAGTATTCATACCTCTTGACTTATTACACATTTTGTTGTGTTAATGCCTGAATAAAAAATTATAAAATAGATTTGTTTTCTCATTCATTTACACACAATAACCCATAATAACAAAGTGAAAATATATTTTAGAAATGTTTGCAGATTTATTGAAAATGAAATACAGAAATATGTCATTTACATAAGTATTCAAACTCCTGAGTCAATGCATGTTTGAATCAGTTCTGGCAGCGATTACAGCTGTGAGTCTTTCTGGGTAAGACAAGAAGAGCTATGCACACCTGGAATGTTCAACATTATTCTTTAAAAAATTCTTCAAGCTCTTTTAAATTGGTTATCGATAATTGCTAGACAGCCATTTTCAAGTCTGCCATAGATTTTCAAGCCGATCAAAACTGTATCTTGTCCACTTAGGAACATTCAATGTTGTCTTAGTAAGACACTCTCGTGTATATTTGGTGTTGTGTTTTAGGTTATTGTCCTGCTGAAAGGTGAATTTATCTGTGTCTTTTGAAAATCAGACTGAACCACGTTTTCCTATGATTAGCTCTATTCTATTTATATTTATAATAAAACACTTGATGACAAGCATACCCATAACTTGGTGCAGCCATCACCATGCTTGCACATATGAAGAGTGGTACTCAGTGATATGTTGTGTTGGACATAGAGTGAATTTCTTTGCCAAATGTTTTGCCGTTTTACTTTAGTGCCTTATTGCAAACAGAATGCATGTTTTAGAATATTTTTTTTTCTGTACATGTTTCCTTCTTCTCACTTTGCCATTTAGGTTAGTATTATGGAGTAAGTACAATGTTGTTGATCCATCCTCAGTTTTCTCCAATCACAGCCGTTAAACTATGTAAATGTTTTAAAGTCACCATTGGCCTTATGGTGAAATCAGTGGAGGCTGCTGAGAGGAAGACAACTCATAATAATGTCTGGAACGGAGCAAATGGAATGGAATCAAACACATGGAAAACATGTTGGATGTATTTGGTACCATTCCACCTGTTCTGCTCCAGTCATTACCACGAGTACGTTCTCCCCAATTAAGGTGCCACCAACCTCCTGTGGGTGAAATCCCTGAGCTGTTTCTTTCCTCTCCGGCGACTGAGTTAGGAAGGACGCCTGTATCTTTGTAGTGATTGGGTGTATTGATAAACTGTCCAAACTGTAATTAATATCTTCATCATGCTCTTTTTACCCATCTACCAACAGTTGCCCTTCTTTGTGAGTCATTGGAAAAGCTCCCTGTCTTTGTGGTTTAATCTGTTTGAAATTCGCTCCTTGACTGATGGACCTTAATTGTATGTGAGGGGTACAGAGATGAGGTAGTCATTGAAAAAATAATTCAAAACAATGGTACTGCACACAGAGTGATTCAATGCAACTTATGTGACTTGTTAAGCAAATCTTTACTCCTGAACTTATTTAGGCCATAATAAAGGGGTTGAATACCTATTGACTCGACATGTCAAATAACAGAATTCCACATAATGGGGAATTGTGTAATGGCTCGTGACACAAAATCTCAATGTAATCCATTTTAATGAGATGTTAAATGTTGGACCAATAAGACCAAAAGATTTCATGGAAATTTAATGTAAAGGTTTTAATTACAGTGCAATTAAAAATCAAACTTAAATTCAGCCTCAATTGTTTCTTTGATTTAACACTCAACATAAACACTGACAGAATAACTTCTAAATAGATATAAACTGAAAATAGATCATATTATTATTCTGGTAACTGCACAAAATAATAAGAGAAACAGTGACTAGTAGATGTTAACACCATTCTGCCATCATGTAGACTTACTGCACCAACTTCCTGTCTTGTATCAGACCACTGTCTCTCCAACTAACTGTGTCTTCTCTCCTCAGTCATCATTGACTTTATATGGTCTTAATCTGCCTTCAGTGAGCTAGTTGAACTCAGCAGTTCCTCTATACTGGAACCCATTAAATAGATGCTCTGTGAACACTCAAAATAAATGGTCTAAAATAAAGAGTAGCCTGCATCATCATATCAACACTATAGTAACAGTTAAACACTTTTCATCCCAGAAAATTGCACAAATATACAGATAATCAAAGAGCACAAAATTATAAATTATAAATGTAACAAAAATATCCACAGAATAGTAATACACAATGACAATACTGTTCATAATAAGACTTAATACCCATTGGAAAAATACATAAAATGCACCTCTGATTGACCTGTGCTTAAAGACAGGTTGTTAAGTGGTGGTTAAGGTTGTTAAGTGGTGGTTACTAGGTTGTTAAGTGGTGGTTACTGGTTCCCTCTACTGACCGTGGCCTGGTTAGAGCACACTGTCCCAACCGGGGAGTTCTGTGGAGAGAACACAGAGAGAAGAACAGGTGTCAGGACCAATACATCAGAAGAATAATGACTTCATAGTTACAGTTGGTTACACAACACAGTATTCATTCAATTCTTCCTAAACACACATTCTAGATGTGTTTTAAAAGGTTATTCTACCATTCCCACCAGTCCCTGTGAACGGTCTGTCATGTCAAACCCACTGGGGAGTCTAGATGTTCTCCTCCTCCTGGAAGACAAGAATAAAGGTATATTGACATAATTTAGTTTTTCATATACAAAAGCACAATCAGCATGATAAATATGTTAAAATTGAGGCTGGGAATATCTTTTTACCATGCAGAGAATACGATCAGGCTGAAAAGGAAAATCAACCCCAAGGTTTTTCCTACAATCTTAAAAACCTTTGGGTTAACAGGCTCTTCATGCCCTGTAAATAAAACACACATTATAGCCATCTGTTCCAAAAAGAGGAAACATTTTGCACGTTGTCTAATATTACAAATTATACACATACTGTAGATGTACAGATGTAAGATCTTAATTTAGCCAGTATTGTTGCAGTGAAATAATCCTGCAGCAAAAGGATCTGAACATTTCCTCCGTAATGTTGTTCCATTGGTGGTGACTCTATTAGCTGGACAAAATAAGGCTACATGATAAGTGCAATACTATTAATATAACCATGTTTTAGTGCAGGATTTTGGTGAATATATGCAAATCACAAAGCTTATCTGTGTTTCCCACAATGCAATAAACTTCTAAGCAACAATATAGTGATCAAATTCAGATCCTAAAACCGTATTATACAGCAGGTGTCACGTTCTGACCATAGTTCTTATGTGTTTTCCTTGTTTTAGTGTTGGTGAGGACATGAGCTGGGTGGGCATTCTATGTTGTGTGTCTAGTTTGTCTATTTCTATGTTTGGCCTGATATGGTTCTCAATCAGAGGCAGGTGTTAGTCATTGTCTCTGATTGGGAACCATATGTAGGTAGCCTGTTTTGTGTAGGGATTTGTGGATGATTGTTTCCTGTCTCTGTGTTTGTTGTCACAAGATATTCTCAGTCACTTTGGTTTTTCTTTTTTTCCTTGTTTTGGAAGAGAAGAGAACGTGAGCCGTGTGCGTCATTCTCCTTGCGGAGATGGTGCTAAATCCATCAACACGGTCGGTCCCTGGGATTGGGCTGGCCAACACGATTCGGTTTGCTTGGAAGGAAAAGGAGTTGGAGCCTTTAGGACGGGAAACTTTTGGAAGGACTATATTGATGGGGATTCTAAAGCTGACGGTGAAGGACGTGTTTTGTTTCCAAGGCAACTCGTTGGAGGGAGCATACGACGTGGCACTACATACAGAGGAGAAACACGATGATATCCTGAGAAGGGCAAGAGCAGTGGGAGGTGAGAGGCCGATGAGCCACTATGAAATAACAAGCCTGGCGAGGAACAACTTTAGGGTTGTAACTGTCAACATTTACAACCCATACGTTAAGGACGAAGAGGTGAGGGCCTTTCTGGGGAGATACATGGATAACGTCTCCTCAGCAAGGCACCTCAAAGACTCCCTTGGGTTTTGGAATGGGGGGAGAGGCTTCCAGGCCCTCCTCAGGGAGGACCCAAAGGGACATGGTGGCTACCTCCATCCTCCTGCTATGTTCTCCCTGGGGGCTGACAGGGGGACGTTGTTTTATGCACGTCAGCCTCCCTTTTGCAGGCGCTGGATGGCCTATGGCCACATCTTCGCCTCGTGCAGCGCAAGAAAATGCAGATTTTGTGGATCTGGGGAGCACGAGGCGAAGGATTGTGACGAGCCTAAGGCGTGCCATGGGTGTGGCTCGTTAGCACACCTGTGCCGGGGGTGGCCGGCTCGTCAGAGGTCATACGCGTCTGTGGCTGGGGGGTAGCAGGAGCGGGGGATGGGGGAAGAAGAGGAGGGGAAGGAAGAATGCCTCATGACCAGAGTACAGGTCCAGAGGGGAGGGTCGCAAGGAAGGAGGAGGAGCAAGAAGCGGCGGATGGAAGAGAGAAGGAAACGGAAGGCACGGGAGTAGGAGAACCAGGAAAAGCGGCGGAAGAAGGCAAGCGAGTGGAGGAGCATGAGAGAGAAGAAAGCGAGGGAGGGGTGGTGGAGAAGGAGACGGTGGAAGAGCAAGTGGAGTGGGGGGAAAGTGCCCTGGTGGAAGAGATGAGGGGTATGGTGGAGGAGCTGGCGGGCGGGGGGGTGGTATCTCTCCACTGCCGCCATTACCAAAGAAGAGAATGAAGAGGAGGGTGCGATTGGCCGACAGTGAGAGGGAGGGGATGGTCAAGAGAGTGATGGGGGTGGGAGACACCTCTGGGTTGCTGCTGGTTTCCCCAGGCCCTCAACTTCTGTTGGGTGGGGTCACACCTAACAAGTCTCAGGACTGGGTACAGGATGAGGTGGGGAGTTTTTTGTTTGGGGACTCAGACTCCCCTATTTTTTTCCAAACCAGCTGCAGCACTGGGGAGGGGGAGGAGTGTGGGGGTAGACCCAGGGTGCAGGGCACCCCGGAGCCAAACACTATTCCTGCATCCTGGGTTGGTGAGATGGAGGAAGAGGGGGGGATGTCGGGAGTACGGATGGTGTTTTCACAGGTAGATATGGAGCAAGGGAGCATCGGGTGAGTCTCCTGTTTTTGTTTTTTTCTGTCTGGGTTTAGTATTTGAGTGTATTACATGTTTTTATTTTATTCTTTCATGGGGTCTAATTTTACTTTTGTTAGTTTAAATGTAAGGGGTTTAAGGGATTTTGTTAAGAGGAGGGCGGTTTTTAGTTATTTGGAGGGTGTGGGGTTTGATTTTTGTTTTTTACAGGAGGTTCACCTGAGGGATGGAGGGGATGTTAGTAGGTTTAAGAGGGAGTGGGACAAGGGGGAGTCGGTTTGGGGTATTGGGGGGGTAAACTCATCGGGGGTAGAGATTTTGTGTGGGCACAGGGAGGTAAAAGTGGAGGGTTCTTTTGTGGTGATGCAGGGGAGGGTTATAGGGGTGGATGTCATGATAAGGGATTGTACATTTAGATTAGTGGTGGTGTATGGGCCACAGGTGGTGGCAGACAGGAGGGAGATGGTGGACTGTCTGACGCCCCTGTGTGTCACAAATAGGAAATTAGTGATAGGGGGGGATTTTAATACAGATTTAGGAATAAGGGGGATTGCAGTGCAGGCGCCATCACCGGGCTAATGGCTTGCCATGGTCTGGTAGATGGTGGTCTGCACACTACTCCGAAAATGGACGGTCCTACATGGCGCAACTCCAGGGGGGTTGAGCGGAGGCTCGACTATATTTTTGTACCCAGGTCTTTGGGTAAGTTGTCTGGGCGGCTGTTGCCTGTTTTCTTTTCGGATCACGACGGGGTGCTCCTGCAGGTGGGGTCGCCAGTCTGCCTCTTTGGTAGGGGGTACTGGAAGTTAGATTGGGATGTGCTGGAGGAGCAGGCTTTTGTTGACAGGTTTTTTGGTTTCTTTTGGAGGCTTGAAGGCCTCCGGTCCATGTGCGAGGGGGTGTTAGAGTGGTGGGAATTAGTTAAGGTGAAGATTAGGGCTTTTATAATAGGGTATTGCAAGAGGAAAAAAAGGGAGAAGAGGAGGGAGGTGGATCGTATCCAAAGGTTAATTGAACTCGAGTACGAGGCAGGCAACCTCGGCGGGTCGTTTGACTGGGAGAGATCCGCAACCCTAAAGGCGCAGCTCAGGGAGTTGCAGGAGCGGAAGGCTCGAGCTTTCCTGGAGCGTGCGCATAGTGGCTTTATAGAACACAATGAGACTTGTTCTGCTATGTTCTTTAAGTCGGTTAGGGCCAGACAGAGTAGGAAGGTAATGCATGGTGTTAGGGAAGAAAATGGTAGTATAGTTAGAGAACCAGAGGATATGGTCAGGGTGACAACTGATAATTTCCAAGGTTTATTTAAGGAAAGGGAAATAGATGTAGAGCAGGGAAATTTAGAACACTTGTCCAGGCGGTTGCCGGAGGACATTAGAGAAGTGATGGAGGCCTAGATCTCACTAGAAGAGGTTGAGAGCGCTCTTAGGAGGATGGGAAAAGTGAAGGTGCCTGGGATGGATGGGCTGCCGGCTGAGTTTTATCTCAAGTTTTGGGGTATACTTGGACCAGTGGTCCTCGAAGGCCATCCTTGAGACGGGGGTCCCGGGGGATCAATGGCTGTTAGTGTGCTGTCACTTTTATATAAGAAGGGGGAAGTAACAGACCTTGGCAACTGGCGGCCATTGACCATGCTGTGTGTAGATTACAAGCTACTTGCCGAGTTAGTGTAAATAGTCACTTGGGTGACGTTTTTGACCTCTCGTCTGGGGTCAGGCAGGGGTGCCCACTCTCGGCTCTCCTCTTCGTTCTGTACATGGAGCCTCTGGGGGCTGCCATTAGGGCAGACACAGGGGTGGAAGGCTTGTTGATCCCTGGAAGTGGTGGGCTGCGTGTTAAGATGACGCAGTACGCCGACGACACTTCCTTGCTGCTGTGCAAGGACTCGTGCCTGACAAGGTCCCTTGCCATTTTTGGGGATTTCACCCGAGCGTCGGGAGCGGTTCTGAACCATGCAAAGTCTTCCGTCAAGTTTTTCGGAAGATGGCGCGGTAGAACGGATGTGCCCGGCGGGTTATCTCTCTGTGAGGGGGCCCTGTGGATTCTCGGGGTCCATTTTGAGACCTCCGGCTCAGCGACGCTAAACTGGAACATGCGTATCGCAGTGATACAGAGGAAGCTAGCAATGTGGAAGGCTAGGTATTTGTATTTTATGGGCAAAGTCCTGGTCCTAAAGGTGGATGTGTTGCCGTCTCTTTTGTATTTGGCGTACATCTACCCATTGCCGGCTTGTCTGAGGAGGCCTCTAGTGAGGCTTGTGTTTCAGTTCATGTGGAGTGGCAGGTGCGAGTGGGTCGCCAGGGCACGCATGCTCTGTCACATCGGGGAGGGAGGTACCACATTTCCCCCTCAAGCTGGATGCAATTTTTGTTTCTTTCTTGTTAACGGAGCTTGCTCATCCAGTGATACACCCGTCCGGTTACCTCCTGCGGGTGTTCTTCTCGTATCAGGCGAGAAGCGTAATGGTGTGGTCTAACACGAGTCCTCGGGCGGAACAGCTGCCGTGGCACTTTGGTCATGCGGCCAAGTGGCTGCGTAGGTTTAGATCACAGGCACCTGTACGAGGAGGTCAGAAAGGCAGGGAGTCCGGCGCCTGTAGTGGGCATCTCGGAAGTGGTCTGGGAGGGAGTGCAGGCGCGGGGTCTGGACAACAGGCTCAAGGACCTGAATTGGTTGAGCCTCCATAAGTGCTTGCCGGTACGTTCCATCATGTACCGGTATAGTTTGGTGCAATCCCCCACCTGTCCAAGATCCTCTTGTGGCAGGGAGGAGACTGTGCACCATGTCTTTTGGGACTGTGCCTTTGCCGGAGTAGTATGGGCTAGGGCACGGGTGTTGTTAGGTTTGGTAAGGGGGGATTTTGTATTGACGTGGGCCAGGTTAGAGAGAGGTGTGGGGAGAGCGAGAGGGACGGATAGGGACAGGTTTCTGCTCTAGCTTCTCATGAGTCTCTTTAAACGGGGGCTGTGGGAAGCCAGGCAGAACATGGTGAAGACAGGGAGAGATTGGGGGGTGGAAGGGATAGTGAGGAGTGTGGAAGGAGATTTGAGGGGGAGGATGAAGAGGGAGGAGAGGAAGTGGGGGCAGCATGCTGCTCGGGAGAGGTGGAAGGGGGGTTTGGGGCTGGGTGTCATTTAGATTTGTAATTAGGGACGGGGAGATAGGGAAAGGTAGTTTGTAGGGTGACGGGGAGGGAAGATGCTCCTCTGAGGTTTTGTTTGGGGTTTTTGTTTAGTTAAATTAAAATACCATTGTTGGAGTATGTATGAAAATTATGAGTTGTAAAGAATTAATGGTATTGAAGGTAATCAATTATTTTTTATTTAAAAAAAAATAGGACTGTTTTCAGGTTGTGCCATGCTTATTGTTTTGTAGTGCGTTCATGTTGAGTTTCTGTCATTAAATAACCATGGACACTAATCACACTGCACTTTGGTCCTCTCCTTTCCAGGAAGAAAGACGTTACAGCAGGTGTGTAGAAGTACCTCTTCTACATCCACGCATTTGAAGGGGTGTCCACATACTTTTGAATATATATTGTATATCTAACCTACGATTGTGCCCTACGTGCCCATTTTACCTTTTATAGCCAGCTGCACTTCATTCGACTTCCCACAGCCGTGACTATTTCTTCCTTCACAGAAGTACAGTCCTCCATCACCAGTCACATTGAGGGTGTAACTCTGTCCAGATGCAACCTGAGTTGTTTTACCCTCACTGATCTGGAACCAGGTGAAGTTTGTCACAGGAGGGTTGGCTGTACTGCTGCAGGTCAGATTAACATAGCTGCCCACTAATACTGGATCATATGGACTGATGGAGGCTGAGGTGTCCTTAGGAGAGACTGAGGGAGAGGGGTTCATTTACAATGTATCTGGATATGGTATATTGAATAGTCTCATCAAAACCACTCTATTACAATCATCAGTGAAACATGATAGAATGATCTATTCTACAGGAACCGGTGACAAAATCTTACATGAAACGTTAAGCATCATGTTATGTTCAGCTGTCTTGTTGCTTGTCCCTACTGGGTAGACTGCAGTACAAGTGATGTTCTTCTCATGATGAAGATATGATGGAGTGAAGGTCACCGTGGAGAGAACTGATATGGTTTGGTCTGGATTCTCCTGCAGTTGGTTCTCAGTTGTGAACTGTGTTGGGAGAGTCCATGTCAGCTCAGGGGGGTGTTCGGGACAGGGAGCGACAGCAGAGCAGTTCAAGCTGACAGGGGTCCCTTCCTTCACCTCACCTGAGACCGTAATGATGGGACTGGAAGGAAAATCTGTAATACATTGTGGATAAATATATTTTACTCTAATAGTTAAACTGTCCACGTGTTCTACTCTTATCTTTGATGCAAGGAATCTAAACTGTGAAAAATAGTTTAAACAGTTAAATTGTCTCTTACCACTGACAACTATATTAACAGACTTATCAGGATCTGTTCCACGGAATGGTTGACCGTCAATCCTGAAGTAGTATTTATCAGAGTAACTGGTTGTTACATTGAAGAAGACTGTGGTGCAGTTCTTCTGGGACATGTTTCCAGTTATCTTCCCTTGATATCTGTTGACTTTCCCATTACTGTGAAAAATCACGTTTCCAGGATACTGATGAACATCTGGATGTGTTTTTATCCACACTCCAAAGGTTGGTATTGTGGCTTTAAATGTATTCTTATGTTGTTCAGGAACATCAAATGAACATGGGATTTGCACACAGGAGCCAGTCAGTCCATCCAGTCTATCTGGCATTGTGGTGATCAAATCTCGTCGACCAAAACAGGTCAAAACACCTGCAACATAAAGTACAACATCAGGGAGGTTCTGATGTATTATCAGTTCAGTCCAATGATATGTATTAACCCTAGATGACTGACAGGGGCCTCTGTTTGGAAGCCACTGCACAGCCATCTTGTTACTCCTCCTCCAGTGTAAAACAGATGTTGGAAGATATAGAAATGCATTTATTAATGTCTACATTTGTTTTAGACAAGTATATTCTATTACAGACACCTTAATGCAAACTTTTAAATTATGTTTTGTGAACTGCAACACTTCCTTCAGCAGAGAGATCCTACCCTTGTTCCAGCTAATGATTGCATCTTGTATCTCACTGAACTGGTATTATCCAATAACTAATTCATCTTTGAGTCAGACTTTATCATTTAAATTCGGGGTGTAGCCATGGGCTCCCCGTTTTCCCCGAACTATGTGAACCTGTATGTGGTACAATTTGAGGAAGCACTCATTTATAAAACATAGAGACACCCCCTACTTTCTAAAATCCTCCTATGGAAGAGATACATGGATGATGTCTTTGTGCTCTGGGAAGGAAGTCAACAGGAACTAAATTAATTCCAAACTCTGCTAAACGAGAACTCTGAATATCTCAAATTCACCATGCAGGGTTAAACAAATCTGTGGCCAATAGTCAGACTTTGACTGCAATGAAAATGGTTGCAATATGGGGGACAGTTTAGTGAGATCTGACCTGCCCCCTGAGCCCACTCAGACACTCTTGACACCCATTCCAAAGGGGTTCTACAAATGTGACTCACGCTCACAGTGCAATAGCACTACAAAAACATCCTTCTTCAGACACCCACATACAGGTGGAAAAATCCCTGTTAGGGGTATCATCTCTTGCAAGACAAATTTAGAAATCTATCTCATCACATGTTCATGTGGAAGCCAACTCATTACAAACAAAAAAACATTTAAAACAATGAAGAACACTGATTATCTAGTAGCAGCTCACTTTGTTGAAGCTAACCATCCCATCTCCTCCCTCAAATACACAGGTATTGAGCATGTTGCTCTACCAAGGAGAGGAGGTAACATGGAGATCCTACTGCTGCAGAGGGAGGCCTACTGGATTTCCTATTTAAAACATTGACCCCTAGTGGTCAGAATATTGACTTTGATCTCAGGCCCTTCTTATGAACAATTATTTTTATGAACAAGTCTTATAAATGGATCTATTCTTTCTACATCTTATCAGCGTACAACCAATATGTTCCCCCTGTTGATGATGCTTATTATGCATTATGGATGAACCAAAAGATTACAATTTTATAACATGTAATGAAATTGGAAACAATGAAATATATGTGAAATTAAATGAAAGAATAATGTATGTTGATGCTAATCTGGTTTTAGCCCGGTATGGTGACAGGGACAGTGGTGGAAGCTATTCTGTTAGCCGCATACTGACCTCGGTTTCACATGAACATACAGTGAAACTAAACAGAATTTACCCCCTTTCTGGTTCTCTATTTTTGCTCTTTTTTTAACACTGAATGTTATCAGATCTTCAACCAAAAACCTAATATTAGATAAAGGGAACTTGAGTTACCAAATAACACATTTTGTTATAGTTATTAATGTATTTCATTAACAAAATTATGCATCACCCAATTCCTCTGTGTGAAAAAGTAATTTCAATGACTGGTTGTGCCACCATTTCAAAACACACAATCAAGTATACATGAGATACACAGCAGTTTAAATCCAGACTATTAAAATAAACTAATCAGGCATTAACTGTAGAATTTTCTACACAATTAAAAAGCTGGAATATAGCACATCCCATGAAATATAATGACTTGTGGTTATTCCTTTATGTCTGATTCATAACTAGTTGTTGTTGTGTGGAAGACTCACCTGACATAAAGAGGCCAATGAGAAAAAACATGTTCTCAGAACAAGCCATGTGAGAACTCACACACCACTGATCACCTGAAACAGTACAAACATACACTTACTGGTGGAGTAACTTAACTCACACAACACATTAAACCATCCCCATATCAAATACACGATGTCCTTCAGTTGTAAAGCTAATACTTGAACAAACAGCAGTACATTAGAACATATTGAATCTCATTACTCGTAATTAATCTCCTTTCATTTATTTTGAACATTAAAATCAACAGAAAATATAGTGAAGAAGTTGATACTTGCCTTAGACGGTAACGTAAACTGTCTACAGCAGAAACTGTCACACACATAGTGAGGTCTGACTAACTAAAGTGATGAAATTCATGTGGCATATCTCACATCTCAACTGTGACGTACTTCCTAATAGATGTGAAATTATTTTCAAACAATTCTTCAGTATTTATTGTCCCTTTCTCGGGGTAGGACAGGTCAGCAGTATTTTGAAACTGGCCCCCAAATCACTATGTCCACCCCCGACACATTGTTAAACAGAACAAATTAAACTTTAGGCATTATAACCATCTCCTCTCCTCTATCTCCCAGGCCTGAATGGGAATGTGTGTGGGATTTAAACATATAGTTAAATCATGAACCAAAATCCACTGTTCATTTATTCAAGAGTTAAATTTGTTAAATTCGAGTTTGATACAAAACATATGGTTGTCACATTATGTTTCAACATGAAAAACAGACTTGGTATGAAACAGAGTAACTGTAATTGTATCTGAGTGATTCTCACACACCTCTCAACTTCTCCTACACCAACCTCCTCTTTGAAGTCTATTTGCAAAGAGAAGACTGGTGGGCTGGATGCCACAGAGACACTCTTTTCACTCCACTTTGATACGGATTTGACTTTTTCATAGCATGTTTATGAGATCTCATGTAGCAGATTAGGAGAATTATCTTAGCATGTTAAGAGCCTGAGGTTACGGTCAGGTTAAATAGTCAGGTTTAGGGAAAATGCTCTCCTAACCAGGGTTGGATGAGGGCATTTGGGACCCTGAGCTTATTTCCTTCATTTCAACACGTTCTGCCATGGTGCAGAGAAAAGTATTATTTATATTGTTGCTGTTTTATAGCACCTCATGCTTGTGTTCACATTTTTCCATGACGCCGATATAAAGGGTTGCAATTTTAACGCTACAATCAGTTCTACACATTTTGCTATCATATGCTATCTGGGGCCGTTCAGTAATCCCTGCTGCTGACCTGCTTCCAAAGTCGCTTCTTATTGAAGTGCTGTGAAAATAATGTTGCGGGAGACACAGGAGGGAGCCAGCCACCAGCAGGTCCTGGACAGCAAGGAGGACATGGGTGCCCTCTTCGGTGGTCAAGTCTAGATGGGATTAAGCATTTGTCAAAATGATTTGAAAAGTATAATTATTACAGCATTTTAGCTAATCCTAACCCTTTTTCGTACTTTAATTTAATTTTCATAACCTGCTATGTTAATTCTCCTAACTTGCTTCAAAAATTCTCCCAAACTTACTAGAAAACTCAATTTTGACAAAAGCTGTATCCCTTCTAAACCAAACCCTCAACCTTCCCGAAGGCCTTCTGGAAGAAGGAGACCCAGGACTGAGGGCGTACTTTACCCAGCAGGTGGGAGCCGACCTCCCCCAACAGGTGGTCTCCCAGGCTTCAATGGGAACGTGTGTGTGATGTTTTTTTAAACAAGTTAAATCATAATCGTTGAATAGAACAAGTGTAGACCTTACCGTGAAATGATTACTTACAAGCCCTTAACCAACAGTGCAACTCAAGAAAGAGTTAAGAAAATGTTTACTAAATGAACTAAGGTAAAATATTATTAAAAGAAACTAAAAAAATGTGCATTAACGCGGCTATATTCATGGAGTACCGGTACAGAGTCAATGTGGGAGTACCGGTACAGAGTCAATGTGGGGGTACAGGTTAGTAGAGGTAATTTGTACATGGAGGTAGGGGTGAAGTGACCGTGCATAGATAATAAACAGCGAGAAGCAGCAGTGTACAAAACAAATGAAGGTGGGGGGTTAAATGTAAATAGTCCGTTGGCCATTTGATTCATTGTTCAGCAGTCTTATGGCTTGGGGGTAGAAGCTGTTAACGAGCATTTTGGTCCGATACTTGGCGCTGCGGTACTGCTTGCTGTGCGGAAGCAGAGAGAACAGTCTATGACTTGGGTGACTGGAGTCTCTGACACTTTTTTGGGCTTTCCTCTGACACCGCCTAGTATATAGGTCCTGGATTGCAGGAAGCTTGGCCCCAGTGATGTACTGGGCCGTACGTACTACCCTCTGTAGCGCCTTACAGTCAGATGCCGAGCAGTGACCATAGCAGTCGGTGATGCAACCGGTCAAGATGCCCTCGATGGTGCAGCTGGGTTGAAATGCTCTCGATGGTGCGGAGAGCATTTCAACCCATTTTGCCATGGTGGGGAGAGCATTTCAACCCATTTTGCAATTGTGTGGAGATCATTTCAACCCATTTTGCCATGGTGCGGAGGGAATTTCAACCCATTTTGCCATGGTGGTGCGGAAAAACATATTTACAGTTTTATAATGCTATTCGACATGTTGTCATGAAGCTGACAGAAAATGTAGTTGATTTCAAGCTAATTTTCCTGCTATTCAACATATTTTGCTATCATATGCTATCAGGGGCCGTTTTGTAGTCCAGCCCTGCTCCTAACCTGCTACCAAAATTACTTCTTATTGCAGTGGCGTGAAAAGAATGTCCCGAGTGCCACAGGAGGGAGACCGCGATCTACAGGTACTGGGAGGCAAGTTGGACATTGGCTTCCTGTCACGACTTCTTCCGAAGTCGGTTCCTCTCCTTGTTCGGGCGGTGTTCGGCGATCGACGTCACCGGTCTTCTAGGCATTGCCGATCCGTTATTCATTTTCCATTTGTTTTGTCCTGTTTTCTGTATTTAACCCTCTGTTCCCCCTATGTCTTTGTGTGCTATTGTTTGTTGTAAGTGCTTGTGCACATGTTGCCTGGTGCGTGTCGGGTTTTGTACCCATGTTGATTATTTCTTGATGCCGTTGGTTTTGGAGTTAAACAGCTCCGGCTGTTACCTAGTTCTGCTCTCCTGCGTCTGACTTCCCTGCCACCAGTTACACACCCCTTACACACCCTCTATGACGGTCAAGTCTAGATGGGATAAAGCTTTGTCAAATTGACGTCAAATTCTTTTAGCATTTGAGCTAATCCTAACACTTTTCCGTTACGTTACATAACCTGCTACGTTAATTCTCCTAACCTGCAGCCTAATTCTCCTAAACTTGCGAAAAAACTAAATTTGGACAAATCACTCTTCGACCTTCCCAAGGTCTTCTGGGAGAAGGATACCCAGGAGCTGAGGGTGTACTTTACCCAGCAGGTGGGAGCCGACCTCCCCCAACAGGTGGAGGGAGAGCTGAAAGCTCTGGAGGACAAGGTCAGGAATTGAGAGGTGAAGGGACCAGATGGTTCAGAGAGAGAAGAGAGAAAGTATTGACTATTGGACATTATACTACGCTGATGCTGCTATATGGTGGGAATGGGGATATGGGGGGACTGACAAAAAAGGGACGAACAAGCTCTTTTCAGTTATGTGGAAACTGCTTTGCCTATATGTGGATAATATGTATGAAAATACAATGAAACAATGTGCCTGCAAGCAGATCAGACTACCACTCACTATCAATGGATATATGAGTAGGTATTAGGTGATAAAACAGAACCAATCTTACTGCTTTTTCCATGACATAGACTGACCAGGTGAATGCAGGTGTATTCTATGATCCCTTATTGTTGTCACTTGTTAAATCCACTTCAATCATTGTAGATGAAGGGGGGGAGACAGTTTAAAGAAGGATTTTTAAGCCTCGAAACAATTGAGACATGGATTGTGTATGTGTGCCATTTAGAGGGTGTTTGGGCAAGACAAAAATGTATGTGCCTTTGAACGAGGTGTGGTAGTAGGTGGCAGACACACTGGTTTCAAGAACTGCAACACTGCTGTTTTTTTTCACTCTAAACAGTTTCCGGTGTGTATCAAGAATGGTCCACCGCCCAAAGGAAATCCATCCAACTTGACATAACTGTAGGAAGCATTGGAGTCAACATGGGCCAGCATCCCTGTGGAACGCTTCGACACCTTGTAGAGTCCATGCCCCGATGAACTGAGGCTGTTCTGAAGCCAAAAGCGGTTTCAACTCAAAATTAGGAAGGTGTTCCTAATGTTTGGTATACTCCGTGTCTTCAGAAAGTACCCCTTGACTTATTCCACATTCTGTTGTTGTACAGCTTGAATTAAAAATTTATTAAATATTAAAAATGTAAGTTAGGAAGGTGTTCCTAATGTTTGGTATCCTCAGTGTCTTCAGAAAGGACCCCTTGACTTATTCCACAATGTTGCTGATCCATCCTCAGTTTTCTCCAATCACACCCGTTAAACTATGTAACTGTTTTAAAGTCACCATTGACCTTATGGTGAAATCAGTGGAGGCTGCTGAGAGGAAGACAACTCATAATAATGTCTGGAAAGGCGCAAATGGAATGGAATCAAACACATGGAAAACTTGTTGGATGTATTTGGTACCATTCCACCTGTTCTGCTCCAGCCATTACCACGAGTACGTTCTCCCCAATTAAGGTGCCACCAACCTCTTGTGGGTGAAATCCCTGAGTGGGTTTGTAGTGACTGGGTGTATTGATAAACCATCCAAACGGATGGAGGCTGAGGTGTCCTTAGGAGAGACTGAGGGAGAGGGGTTCATTTAGAATGTATCTGGATATGGTATATTGAATAGTCTCATCAAAACCACTCTATTACAAGTATTATCAGTGAAAACATGATAGAATCATCTATTCTTCAGGAACCGGTTACTAAATCTTACATGAATCGTTAAGCATCATGTTTTGTTAGGTTTTCTTGTTGCTTGTCCCTACTGGGTAGACTGCAGTAGAAGTGATGTTCTTCTCATGACGAAGGTATGATGGAGCGAAGGTCATCATAGATAGAACTGATTTGGTCTGGTCTGGATTCTCCTGCATTTGGTTCTCAGGTGTGAAATGTGTTGGGAGAGTCCATGTCAGCTCAGGGGGGTGTTCAGGACAGGGAGTGAAAGCAGAGCAGTTCAAGCTGACAGGGGTCCTGTCCTTCCTTCACCTCACCTGAGACAGTAATGATCGGACTGCAGATAAATATATTTTACACTGACAGGCACCTACTTGGTCTTATTCTATTCACATAATTTTAGAAAAATGTATACAAGTTAAATAGTCTGTCTCTTCTTACCATTGACAACTACAGTAAATAAACAGACTTGTTGAGGGTCTGTTGCTTTGAATGATTGACTCTCAATTCTGAAGGGCGATTTATCAGAGTAACTGGTGGTTACAGTGAAGAAGACTGTGGTGCAGTTCTTCTGGGACATGTTTCCAGTTATCTACCCTTGATATCTGTTGACCTTCTTACTGCTGTTAAATATCACATTGTCCGGACGCCCACCAAAGACTGGTAATTCTTTAATCCACACTCCAGAGGTAAGTATTGTGCTGTTCAATTTATAGTAAGGACTATCAAATGAACATGGGATTTGCATACAGGAGCTAGTCAGTACATCCAGTCTATCTGCCATTGTGGCAATCAAATCTCGTTGGCCAAACAGGCCAAAACACTTGGAACATGAAGGACAACATCAGGGAGGTAATATGATCTTTTCAGTACAGTCTATCTCTCCTTCTGCAGCAAAATATATGAACTAATTTCAATATACAAATCAAATCAAATCAAATGTATTTGTCACATACACATGGTTAGCAGGTTTTAATGTGAGTGTAGCGAAATGCTTGTGCTTCTAGTTCCGATAATGCAGTAATAACCAACGAGTAATCTAACCTAACAATTCTACAACTACTACCTTATACACACAAGTGTAAAGGGATAAAGAACATGTACATAAAGATATATGAATGAGTGATGGTACAGAACGGCATAGGCAAGATGCAGTAGATGGTATTGAGTACAGTACATACATATGAGATGAGTAATGTAGGGTATGTAAACAAAGTGGCATAGTTTAAAGTGGCTAGTGATACACGTATTATATAAAGATGCAGTAGATGATATAGAGTACAGTATATACATATACATATGAGATGAGTAATGTAGGGTATGTAAACATTATATTAAGTAGCATTGTTTAAAGTAGCTAGTGATATATTTTTACATCAATTTCCATTATTAAAGTGGCTGGAGTTGAATCAGTGTGTTGGCAGCAGCCACTCAATGTTAGTGGTGGCTGTTTAACAGTCTAATGGCCTTGAGATAGAAGCTGTTTTTCAGTCTCTCAGTCCCTGCTTTGATGCACCTGTACTGACCTCGCCTTCTGGATGATAGCGGGGTGAACAGCCAGTGGCTCGGGTGGTTGTTGTCCTTGATGATCTTTATGGCCTTCCTGTGACATCGGGTGGTGTAGGTGTCCTGGAGGGCAGGTAGTTTGCCCCCAGTGATGCGTTGTGCAGACCTCACTACCCTCTGGAGAGCCTTATGGTTGCCATACCAGGCGGTGATACAGCCCGACAGGATGCTCTCGATTGTGTATCTGTAGAAGTTTGTGAGTGCTTTTGGTGACAAGCCAAATTTCTTCAGCCTCCTGAGTTTGTAGAGGCGCTGCTGCGCCTTCTTCACGACGCTGACTGTGTGGGTGGACCAACTCCCTTTGTCCGTGATGTGTACGCCGAGGAACTTAAAACTTACAACCCTCTCCACTACTGTCCCGTCGATGTGGATAGGGGGGTGCTCCCTCTGCTGTTTCCTGAAGTCCACAATCATCTCCTTTGTTTTTTTAACGTTGAGTGTGAGGTTATTTTCCTGACACCACACTCGGAGGGCCCTCACCTCCTCCATGTAAGCCGTCTCGTCGTTGTTGGTAATCAAGCCTACCACTGTAGTGTCGTCCGCAAACTTGATGATTGTGTTGGAGGCGTGCATGGCCACGCAGTCGTGGGTGAACAGGGAGTACAGGAGAGGGCTCAGAACGCACCCTTGTGGGGCCCCAGTGTTGAGGATCAGCGGGGTGGAGATGTTGTTACCTACCCTCGCCACCTGGGGGGCGGCCCATCAGGAAGTCCAGTACCCAGTTGCACAGGGCGGGGTCGAGACCCAGGGTCTCGAGCTTGATGATGAGTTTGGAGGGTACTATGGTGTTAAATGCTGAGCTGTAGTCGATGAACAGCATTCTCACATAGGTATTCCTCTTGTCCAGATGGGTTAGGGCAGTGTGCATTGTGGTTGCGATTGCGATTGCGTCGTCTATGGACCTATTTGGGCGGTAAGCAAGTTGGAGTGGGTCTAGGGTGTCAGGTAGGGTGGAGGTGAAATGGTCCTTGACAAGTCTCTCAAAGCACTTCATGATGACGGAAGTGAGTGCTACGGGGCGGTAGTCGTTTAGCTCAGTTACCTTAGCTTTCTTGGGAACAGGGACAATGGTGGCGCTCTTGAAGCATGTGGGAACAGCAGACTGGGATAAGGATTGATTGAATATGTCCGTAAACACACCAGCCAGCTGGTCTGCGCATGCTCTGAGGACGCGGCTGGGGATGTCATCTGGGCCTGCAGCCTTGCAAGGGTTAACACGTTTAAATGTTTTACTCACATCGGCTGCAGTGAATGAGAGCCTGCAGATTTTGGTTGCGGGCAGTGTCAGTGGCACTGTATTGTCCTCAAAGCGGACAAAAAAGTTATTTATTCTGTCTGGGAGCAAGACATCCTGGTCCGCGACGGGGCTGGTTTTCTTTTTGTAATCCGTGATTGACTGTAGACCCTGCCACATACCTCTTGTGTCTGAGCCGTTGAATTGCGACTCTACTTTGTCTCTATACTGAAGCTTAGCTTGTTTGATTGCTTTGAGGAGGGAATAGCTACAGTGTTTGTATTTGGTCATGTTTCCGGTCACTTTGCCCTGGTTAAAAGCAGTGGTTCGCGCTTTCAGTTTCACGCGAATGCTGTCATCAATCCACGGTTTCTGGTTTGGGAATGTTTTAATCGTTGCTATGGGTACGACATCATCAATGCACTTTCTAATGAACTAGCTCACCGAATCAGCGTATTCGTCAATGTTGTTGTTGGACTTAATGCGGAACATATCCCAAGCCACATGATCGAAGCAGTCTTGAAGCGTGGAATCAGATTGGTCGGACCAGCGTTGAACAGGCCTGAGCTTTTTGTTTTAGTTTCTGTCTGTAGGCTGGGAGCAACAAAATGGAGTAGTGGTCAGCTTTTCCGAAAGGAGGGCGGGGGAGGGCCTTATAGGCGTCGCGGAAGTTAGAATAACAATGATCCAGTGTTTTACCAGCCCTGGTTGCGCAATCGATATGCTGATACAATTTAAGGAGTCTTGTTTTCAGATTAGCCTTGTTAAAATCCACAGCTACAATGAATGCAGCCTCAGGATATGTGGTTTCCAGTTTGCAAAGAGTCAAATAAAGTTTGTTCAGGGCCATCGACGTGTCTGCTTGGAGGGGAATATATACGGCTGTGATTATAATCTAAAAGAATTCCCTTGGTAGATAATGCGATCGACATTTGATTGTGAGGAATTCTAAGTCAGGTGAACAGAAGGACTTGAGTTCCTGTATGTTGTTATGATCACACCACGTCTCGTTAATTATAAGGCATACACCCCCGCCCTTCTTCTTACCAGAAAGATGCTTGTTTCTGTCGGCGCGATGCGTGAAGAAACCAGCTGGCTGCACCGACTCTGATAGCGTCTCTCGATTGGAAAAGTAAAGAACATTACAGTCTCTGATGTCTCTCTGGAATGCTATCCTTGCTACCCTTGCTTGGATTTCATCAACCTTGTTGTCAAGAGACTGGGAGTATGCTAGGGAGAGGTGCGCGATGTGCCCGTCTCCGGAGCCTGACCAGAAGACCGCTTTGTTTGCCTCTTTTACGACTTCGTTGTTTTGGGTCGCCAGCTGGGATCCGATCCATTGTCCTGGGTGGAAGGCAGAACACAGGATCCGCTTCGGGAAAGTCATATTCCTGGTCGTAATGATGGTGAGTTGACATTACTCTTATATTCAGTAGTTCCTCCCGACTGTATGTAATAAATAACATGTAAAAAAATTAAAATACTGCATAGTTTCCTAGGAACGCGAAGCGAGGCGGCCATCTCTGTCGGCGCCGGAAGGTGGAGTCCTGATGTCACCACTACATGCCCTAAACTGGATCATGCACATATCTGGAGCACAATGTTTGAATCCAGACTATTAAACTCAATTTATCAGGAGTTATCTGTACACTTTTCTATACATTGAGACAGACGGGAATATAGCTCACACCATGAAATATCATCACTTGTGCTTATTCCTCTTTCTGATTTATAACTAGTTGTTGCTGTTGCTGTGTGGAAGACTCACCTGACATAAAGAGGCCCATGAGAAAAAACATGTTCTCAGAACAAGCCATGTGAGAACTCACACACTACTGATTACTTGAAACAGTACAAACATACACTTACTGGTAGAGTAGCTGAACTCACACAACACATTGCATTGAACCATCCCCACATCAAATACACTATGTCTTTCAGTTGTGAAGCTAATACATGAACAAACAGCAGTACATTAGAACATATTGAATCTCATTACTCATAATTAATTTTCTTTAATTTATTTTGAATGTTCAAAATAACAGAAGATACTGTGAAGACGTCGATTCTTGACAGGCTTGAATAGGAATGTGTGTGGGACTTAAAAATACAGTTCAATCATGAACCAAACTCCACTATTCATTTGACTCAAGACAAAAAAGGAAAAGTTACATTTGAGTTCGATGCAAAACATATGGTTGTCACATTATGTTTCAACTTGAAAAACAGACTTGGTATGAAACAGAGTAACTGTAATTGTATCTGAGTGATTCTCACACACCACTCAACTTCTCCTACACCAACTTCCTCTTTGAAGTCTATTTGCAAAGAGGAGCCTGGTGAGCTGGATGCCACAGAGACACTATTTTCACTCCACTTTGATTATATAAAGGTTAAAAAATAAATAAAAATAGGTTTGGTAAAAGGGATATGGTTAAGAAAATGCTCTCCTATCTAGGGTTGGAAGACAGCGTTTGGTACCCTGAGTTTACAGTGGCAATAAAAGGTATGTGAACCCTTTGGAATTACCTGCTTAAATTGGTCATACAATTTAATCTGATCTTCATCTAAGCCACAACAATAGACAAACACAGTCTGCTTAAACTAACAACACACAAACAATTATACGTTTTCACGTCTTTATTGAACACACAAGTAAATATTCACAGTGCAGGGTG